>NC_081836.1:1523560-1826590 GCF_030867095.1 Alligator mississippiensis
GTATTTAGTGTGGCACCATAGGGACCAGTTAAGGGAATCCCCTTTGCCTGCATTGTGCTTGTAAGTAACCCTGGAGCCTGTAAAGAGGGTTCCAGTCTAATGAAGATCACATGTAGGATCTTTATGTAGACGCCAGTGTTCATAGGGATTTTACCAAAACTATATTTTGGCTTGCAGAATCAAATTTTTTAATACTCGGGGAATCCTCTCCATCTTCCCCAAACTCCTAATTCTTGTAGACTCACTAGTGTTGAACCAATGCTTTTTCATGTCTAAGTTCTTTGTATATGCATTCTTTTCAGATGTATTAAACATAAAGTATCTTCACAAGCCTGCCTGAGGATAATTTATTTTCCTGATGTTTATCTGTTAATTGTTTTAGAGAATGCAAACGTGGCCAGTTCTCCCCCATTCAGCCCTGTTCTCCATTTGAGTAATCTCTGGTTCATTCTGAACACCTAGTTCCAACTATTTCCCCTTTGTCTCTGTTTCCACAATTCCAGTGGTGGTTGCAAATCTATTGGGCTTGCTACAGTGTTCAGAAATAGCCAGCTTTGCACCACAAGTCATTGTCATGGTACTAGGCCCTGTAAAGGGATGTACACTTACTTGTCCTTGATACTGGGGGAGGATGTAACCTTTACTCATTATTGCACATGTCCCAAAATCATTGGTGCAAGCTCCTCCAGGTCACTTGAATGCTAATTGTCCTGGAGCAAGAAATGCTAGTCTGTTTGCAGAAACTAAATCTGACTTCCTGCATGTAGCTGGATCTCAGGAAACCATTGCGGTGTTCACCTGTCTGTGTTTGGGTTTTGTTAAAATTCTGTCTTTTCCGTGGAGAAGCAACGATGAAATCTTGCACTGTGGAAGCATGATTTGTGTTAACTATTAAAACACATTCCAAAGAGCCTTGTTGAAGATCATAACTTTTTTGTTTTAGGTTGGATACCAGCCCTAGTAGTTCAGCTGAAAGCATGTGCCTTCTGTCTTCATTTTTACTGTTAGCTCTGCTACTTTTTCTTTGTGGAGTTCAGCACTGAATTGTGGCCAACAGGAAAGGTGCGTTAAAGTGTCCATCTCAAGTTTGCTTATGGAAGTATTGGTTTTGACGAGCAGTAAAAACTGGATGCATGCAGTCTGCTGCCTACAGCAGGGACAAGTAGGCTGTTCTTTTCCAAGCTGCTAAGATTCAAATTGGGCAGTTTCAGCATTGAATGCTCATGATGTGGGTTGCATAAGTACAGAGAGACTAAGTGACTTATTGAAAAAAAGTCTGATCTGCAGAAGCAAGCATTATTTGACGTCTAAATATACCTCTCCTTTTAAGTAGTAACTTTTACTCAAATGCTGTTGCTTTGACTAACGCCTTTTCTTATTCTCCAGTGGTATACCGCCCTGGAGGAGTTGAATTTTGGATAAATGAGTACTGCTCCTTGAACTAGAGGACTCTGTCCCCATGCATCTTGTCCTTATTGGGGGGAGGGGGGGGATATGCCAGTTTTCTACACAACCCACAGACTAGCTTGTTAAAGTCTATAATGCAAGGTATGTTAGTCTTCAGCTTTGACTTGGAAAAAGAATGCCAAGGGCATGTATTCCACAGAGGTGGGGTAGTCCCTGGGAAAACCAGGCAGCTTTTCTGCTTGGTCTCTAATTGCAAAGCTAGCTTAGCCTCCAGCAGCAATTCCTCATACATAATTTAAAAACAAATGAGCAAATAGTCCATCATCTTTACTGAAGAGCTTATTTAAAGCTGAATGTGGTTTTAATACCCCAAGTATTTTATGTTCTTGGCAGTGGCAGTGTAAATAGTGTTATCAGATGTTTACTGCCTTTTGTGCTTAATGTAATTAAAAAAAAAAAAAAAGTCTCCAGTTCTGTCACCTGTCTAAAATCCATGTATTTTCCTGCTCCCCCCTTCACCCCCCTCATATATTTTTTTTTGGGGGGGGGGGGGGAGGGGGTAGCTTAAAATGTGCATTGAAGTTTTGTGTTTTATATGTACTTGGTTTATAGCAATAGCAGATATTTGATGTAAGAATGCTAGAGTATATTGCTCTGGACATGTCTGCTGAGGTTTTATTTCTCAATATTTTTGAATGTTTTAAAATTAGAATTGCTCCTCTGAGCACGACAGCTGTTTCTGATCCTGACTAGTTTTCTGGGGCTCTGCTCCACGTTCACAGTACATTCCAGCTTTCTGGCAGATTGGTGACCTGGACTGCTCTGTGCAAGGATACAGCGAGGTGTGAAAGGGAGCAGGGTTGGCAAGCCCGTTTTGCCACCATAGCAGTGTGCAGATGTGTTGTGCTTGCTCAGTTTGCTGTGAAGCGGTCAAAGGGAGTCACCTCGAGTAATTTCTGTGTTTGACTGATGAAATTCATATCAAAGAATGATGTCTTTTGTCCTTGGGGAGAGCTTCAGAAGGCAACAGCTTCTGCTCTAGTTTCTTGCTCGAGCTTTTGGGTCCAGGTCAACATCTCTCCTGGTGTTCAAAACCCTGTGTATTAACTGTCTAAGAATATGTGTCTTAGTAATAGCGACATGTGAGCAGTGTGATGCAGACCAGCCTTTTCCTGCAAATGGGCTAAAACCATCCAATTTTCTGTTTGAAACTATAGAAGCTGGAGGTCTCACTGCTCTGAATGTAATGCAAAACTCTTCTGCTTACCTCTTTCTTCTGATTTCTCTTTCCTCTCTGCTTAATCTTTAAAAAATATTACTGATTGACTATATGCTGTCTAAAGCTGTAAACTCATTTTAAGCTGTTTCTCTTGAAGACTACTCAGGAAGGGGGTGGGAGGAGATCTTTTTTATTCTTTTCTAAAAATAACTGGAAGAGACTTGGGCTCTATGATGAGGGGGGCTGTAGGTGGACGCTGAGGACTTGCTTCGTGTGCGTTTCAAACCTTTTCTTGAAACAAACATGGCACAACCGAAAATGGCTATCTAGCCTTTCCTGCTGGGATGCTCCAGGATGTACAGACCTAACAAAGGTCCTCTGCTTCCCTTTCTTCAGCTCCTAGTATATGCTATGCCCCAGCTATCCCCACGTGTGGGCAAGGCCCCTGGAAGCTGCCATAACTCACTCTGGAATAGACTCGGTGACAGTAAGCTACTGCTAATGCCTTCCTCCTTTTCCTGAAGGCTTTATGGGAGAAATGAGCCATCCTGTGTGCTCTGGGATTCGGTCGTGACTGGCTGAAGTCTGTTCTTCCCATCCCTCCTTTTCGATGTAGGTGGGGGGCAGTGGGGTGCTGCTGCGCCGAGGCAGGCTGGGGTTTAAAGGGAGGAGGACCAGTCTCTCTTCTTGGGGACAGCGGGGTTGATTCCAGCACTTCTATTGAGAAATTACAGAGGACAGCTAGGGGCTCGCTTTCCGTTCAGAATGATGCATTTGCCCCTACCACTGCTGCCCTGAGGGCTACACGTGCTGTCCCCCTGGCATATTTTGAATCTTTTTCAGACTTTTAGAAACTGGTATCCTGGAATGAGAGCGGGTAAAAGCCAGAGCGACTGGTGTTCAGCTGCCATGCAGAAACAGCACCGTTCTGCTTCTGTTCTCCCGGCCCAATTCGAACCCCATTTCCCTGTCCGTTTGGTAAAGTTCCCATCCTTACTCACCACTTCCTCCGTAGCGTGCTAGGCCTTGCTTTCGGCACTGTGCACTTAACTCAGCTGGGTGTGGGCTTTATTAACACAAGGGCAGGGTGTTGCGCAGAAAAAAATAAGCATATTGATTCCTGGCCATCTAGAAGGGGACTGTCTGGTGCTGCATCTCTCACCAAGCATGGGTGGAGGGCTTGTTGGGAACAACTTTATATCCTCTGGGCGTAACAGTTAATTGGATTGTATTTGGGAACTGTACACGGGACAAACAGTGCATGTGTGTGTACCTGCTGGAATTTGCTGAATAAACTCCGCACTGTGTCGTTAGCTGAGAGAAGTGAATTTCATCCCATCTGAAGAGCTGTCGTCTTGCAGAGGGAGAACAGTGGTAGTTGTTGGCTTGAACCCATGTAGCACCCACTTCTTCTCTTGCTCTCTGCTGCCGTGGCAAGGGAGGTGTTGGGGAGTGCTGCCTGGGATGCATGGGCTTTATCATGACGTGTGCCCAAGGGCGCTGGATTAAAGCTGCATGGGAAACCTTAATGCTAGTGTTTCTTAACACTTGAGTGCTTGGCTCTGCAGCTTGGGTGTTCTTTTAATGTTGGATTTTGTACATAGTATCCCTCAAATATCTGCAATACGCTGTGCAGCATCTGCTCCAAACCAAAGCTAGCTAGTATGAATGCGCTCAGTTAATACAGCTGGCACTGATGCAATCCCAGTGACAAGATGCAAAGGAATAAACAGGGCAAGGTAGCATTGGAGAGACGAGGAATCCAGCTCCTGGCCAGCTAGGTTTATAAGCAAAAATGGCAGGGCTTCCTGAGCTACTTGTTGCGTTTATGATCAACTTGCATACAGGAGCCTAGTCTCTCTCCCTGCACACCATAGCTGCATCAGTTGGGTAGCTGGGTCCCAGTACTGTAGTAGATTATCTCTGGCCTAACATTGCCATAGTACGGATGGGAAGCAGAGGCACAGACAAGCTAAGTGACCTGTTCACAGACACATTAGTCAAGGACAGAGCGGGAGCTTGAGGTTTCCCAAGTCTAAGCCTAGCACCCTACCCCCTGGATCATAAATGCAGCAATTGGCTCAGGAAGCCCTAACATTTTTTTTCTTATAAATCAAGCCAGCCATAAACTCTTCCTCTTTCCAGTCCCCTGCTACCCTAGGACTAACCCACTGGGCAGTATTGTCCCATCATTGCAAGTAGGATAAAAACAGCTGGGCTTCACAGCCTTCTTTTGTGGGACTGTCTGCTCCTGGCCTGGACAATAGCCGCCAAAGGGGAAAGATGCATAAAGATTTCAGCCCTGGTAGAAGAGATGGTGTAGAGGTCAGTGTTTGGGTGGTGGGGTGATGAGTGAAGCAAATGGCAATCACAACCTTGCTATCCATGTTCTGTAGCACACGTACTTTCCCTGCGTCAGATCCACAGGTTAACAGTTCCCACCCGCATACACCAGCAGGGTTTGGGCCCAAAGCTGATTCAGGAGCACCAGCCTCTCCTTCCTTTGTCCTGACCCGATCTGAAGGCCCTTGGGTTGTCTAAGATAACAGCCAACTTTCTGTGACCAATCCTTGAAGCTGTTACTGGTTTCGTGATGCTTGGGGATCATGCTGAGAGCTCTGCTCTGTTCTAGGCCCTTCCCAGAAGCCAGTAATTCCTGGTCCTTGCCCTGTGGAGCTTTCAGTCCCAGTTCAGATGTGGTAGGCCCTGTTTAGGAGCATAATGAAGCTAGGAACCTGCTTACAGGATGCATGCGAGACGCTGGCTCCCAGAACCACCTGAAGGCAAACGCTGTGCAACGCTCATAAGTCACGGCCAGGCCAGCGTGGAGCAGAGACAAATTTATCTTTACATCTGAATCAGGGAGGGGCTGCACAGGACTGAGTCAGCAGCAGCTCTTTATTCCTTCATTTAGCAAGCTGGCGCAAAGGGCGCAAGGTGTGAAATGGCTGCTGCGAAGTGGCAGTATCAAAGCCCCAGAAGGCAAGTTTCAACATGGAAACAAAAAGTTATTTAAATTCTCATCCCTCCCGACGATGTAGCTGGTCCAACAAACACTTTCTTCCCTACAAGCCTTGCTTCTCGAATGAACAGCTGCATTTCGGGATGCCCTCTGCTGGCTTTACGCACAGTGACCGGGATTTCCAGAGAATGTTGTTTTTCCTGCCTGCATCACTGACTTCATGAGCTTGAAGCAGCATCCACAATAAATCAGGCCAGAGCCCATCCTGTGTCACACCCAGGACTTCCAGAGCTGAGTAACTGGGGATGAGAGCGCGACCGGCTGGGTGGAACCTGTTCGCACTCTTCTGGGCACATCTGCTGAGGACCATGCAGTGGGAGGGGAGGTTGTGTGCTTATGGGCAATCTTATTCATGCTCCACTGCAGAAGTATATGAAAGGCCACGCTTGGTCGGAACCCAGGCCCAGTTAGCTCAGTGTTGCGTCCGTGACGAGGCCAGAACCAGATGATTTGGAGCAAGGTGTAGGACACTGAAGTAGGCAGATGTGGGATAACATGTCGCTGTAGTAGATCTGATTTTAGTCTCCATAGGCTAGAAGACTGGCTTGAGCTTTGAAACACAAGTTTTTTAAATGACTTCCACTAGTGCTGTTATCATTAACTGCTACATGCGTGGATAGGCTGGAGTAGAGCTATGCTGTGTACTTCGGTCCACGTGTCTAATCTTGTTTTGAATGTTGTTAAGTTGTTGGCCGCGGGGATTACCAGTGGCAGAGCTGCACAGTTTAATTATGTGTTAGCATTTTCTTCTGTTAGTTCTGAATTTCCTACCTCTTTTGTTTTAATGAATGTCCGCCTGCTTCTGTGTTACTCTACCTGGGCCTACCAACTGGCAGGCTAGAGAGTAAGTAGCATACTTGCAGGTGTGTATGCACTACCAATATTTGGTCATTGCGCTTATACTGTGTAGCTGGTATTTCTTTGGCGCTAAAAGCATATGCATAAAATGTCTGCAGTTACCATAACCATGCAAGCAAACTGGGTAAAAAAAAGACCTAATTAGCTACATAAGTGCAGAGTCCTGTTTGTGTGTACAGTCAGCATACGGGCAGGCACTGGTGGGTAATTTGCATGCATCTGGACTGGGTGCAAGAACATGAGAGATGCCACGCTGGGGCAGACCACAGGTTCAGCTAGCCCAGTGCTCTGTACCTCTGAGTAGCAGGGAGCAGGTGCTGAGGGGAAGAGTACTTGCACCAGGCTTGTCCAGACTGCTCTGTCCCCTTTCAAAGCCCAGCACTCAGGGGCACAGGAAGGTCTCAGTTGGAGCTTGCACCGTTACTATAACATATACTCCCCGTTGGTGAATTGGTGGCTTCAAAAACCTGATCGCAGCTATTGATGCATGTAATTTGTTTGGCTGATTTCACATTCATGGAGGTGGTGTGAGTACTGACGGACAGTATAAAAGCATGACATCTGTGGACACGAGACCAAAGCCCCTCAGTACTCCTAGCACAAATACTGCTGCTGTCATCCTTTCAGTTCAACTCCTGTCCTCTCTCAATGCAGATCACTTCCAGAAGGCCCATAACCCCTCTCAAATGCCAGAGAACTGACAGTATTTTCAGTTCAAACTGGATGGGGAAAGCCATCTGGGACTTTTTTAGATGATGACATTAAGCAGAGCCTCTCTGCATTTGGACAATGCATTCAACTCCTACACGCAGAGAGACAGCCACTTTGACAAATAGTAGGGCTCAGTTAAGACACAGACCCAGCTGGAAGCTTTCAAGGGGGAATCTCATCGCTGGCCGTTTCTGGCACTTTAGCAAGCAGGCTCCCTGCACGTCCCACGCTCCATGCTGTCCTCTCACCCCGGTGCGGTGACTGGCAGCCACCCAGTCCCTGCGCGGGGGCTGGTCCTTCACCTGAACCTGCCTCCTAGGACTGGGGAGCGGGTGAACCAGGCCCTGGGCCTTGGTTCTTAAGCAAAGCAAATGTGATGATACAAATATGATAGCGTCCCCTCGTCCTGCTCCTCAGTACCGATCCAGCCAACAATATTGGTGCGCTGTGCAGCTCGCTCCTCCCCTCCGTGTGATGCTGCCACCTCTCTGAGGACAGACTGAGACATTCACCCAGCCCCTCTGGAGACAAACAGCCTGCGTTTCATGCAGGATGGGTGGGAGCCTCTGTTTTCTCTTCCTTCGTCCCCATGCTGGCTGGCTCTGGAGGGGTGCCTCTGCTGCATTGCCCTGGAGGGAGTCCGCTGTGGCTGAACAGCACCTCCCTCCGCTCCATAAGCCCCTGCCTTTATTGCGGTCCAGAGCTAACATAAGCAGGGAACAGCCTTAGTGCCAGCCTCCTAGCAAGGCCTATCTTTTTGGTAGATGTGCCACAGGTTAAGTCTTGCCCTCTTCCCCTGAATGCCACTCTAACCCCTGCCTCCCAGAGGCATGCCACACAGTTTGCAGCCCAGGATGCCAGAATGGAGATGGGACCTGAGCCTCGGCCGGGTGAGGCGGAGCAGGGGCAGGCCACTGCTATGGGAGGAAGTGTCTCTGCCAAGAGCCAGCTTAATCCTTCCCTGCCCTGCACCCGCCATGGCAAGGGAGGATCCGTCACCAGTGCTGCAAAGCTCAGTGGCGTGGTCAGGCAGGTCTGCGCCTGGGGTGGCCGTGGGATGCCCAGGGCAGTGTCAGCTGCTGCGGTGGCAGTCAGGTATCTGCACTCCCCTACCAAGGCGGTGCCTGGGGGTGCTACCCTAGTGTTGTTCCCTCCTTCTCTCCAGTTATGTTACTGGTAAAACTCAATGGCGGCAGCAGTGAGGAGCTTCCCCATGTCTACAATGCAGGCGGCCTAACGTTAATCACCTTAGCTAGTTGTGCTCTAATTGGCGCAGGTACCGACAGCAGTGATGATGCAGTGGCTGCAGCTTCAGCAGAGGCTGTATGAGCCTCTGTCCTGCTCCTCCTCCCCATGCTAGAAGATTAAAGCTCTGGTGCGTATGCCTACCTGGGCAGCTGTCTGTCCTCTGCTTGCTGTGCCCACACTGCTAAAATGGCTAAGAGATAAAGAAAGACTAAGGCCAGATGCTCATCTACTGTTCATCACCTTTATGATGCCTGAGTGGTGCTTCCTGTGCCCAGCCAGCTGAGACATCCCCTGGCAGGAGGCACATCCAGCTGTTGTGCCAGCCATCACCTCTGCCCAGCGTACGGGATGTCAGGGGAAGAACAGGTTGGGGCACAGCAGGGTGCTGCACCAGTTCTCTGCTGGGAGCACGGCCTGCTGGCAGACGCTGCGGCCAGAGCCAGATCTGGAGAATCCCGGCGCTGCAGCTGGGCCTGGCTCGCCCTCGCTCTGCCCCTGCGCAGAACTACTTCTGACCTTTCCGCGTCTGAGTCAGGTTCACACAGAGTTGAGGGGAAATAGAGCAAGTGGAATAAATGTAATGAAAGTAAATCATCTCTAGAATTTTTGTAATAGCCTGGAAACTTGCTGCGCACCAGAACTGGCAGTGCCTCAGCTTGGCGGCGTTCCCGTAGCATGTACAGGAGAGCTGATTCCTCGCTCTCTCACTGACCATGTAAGAAAACAAGCTGTAGCCGCAATAACTTTGCTTATCTTGCAAAAAAAGAAGAAGAAAATAGGTTCCTATTACTCTGGGTCTGTAACAGCTGATCTAGAGGAGTGCAGAAGCCCCACACGGATCAGTCTGTAATGCTGTCTTGCAAGACGCTCTGAAATGTTTTGTCAAATGTATTTCCCCTTCTTATTTGATGAAAGTCGATCACCTTGACTCAATACACGGGTGAGTACCCGAGATCTCGATCTGTCGCATGCTTAGCAGAGCGGTAGCATGCAGGAAAGGAGCTGGCGGTGAGGAAGGCTCCCACATTTAATCATTGCTGTTCAGGACGTCTACTGATTAAAACCCTTGTCATTAATCTGGCCGTGGAGTCATTTCAAACTGGGTGGGGTCCCTTCCAGTGAGCTTATGCCAGTTTTCCATGCGATCAAGTCCAAATCCTGCATCTCACACTGCAGGTGCTTTGTTTAACGTCCTGCTTGATTGTTGCAGTGAACAGTGGGTTTTTCTAAAGCTAAGCCTTTTACTCAAGGATGCGACGGGGTCTGGGTGGAGGCAGCACGCAGTGATTTTGCTGCTCAGGGTGCAGAAGTGGGTAGTGACCAGCAGGCGGCACTGGTCACCTTCCTACGGCCGCTCTCCAGGACACCGGGGCCCAGGGAAGCCTGCCTCCGGGTTTCTGGACTGAGAGGTCACCGCCGTTCCCAAACCAGCGCCGATGCAGGAGCCGTGGCAGCGTGGTCTGTAGGGATGCCACAGGCAGATCCCCGCTCCTCGCCCCGTGCAAGGCTGCAGGGGAGTTCGCTCTCTCTGGCAGAAGGCAGCATAGACATGCACCTTAGAGACTAACTGAGTCAGAGATGCACAAGCTTTCCTGAGCAAGAGCTCACTCTCCCCTCTGCCTGAGTTCAGAGCGACATAGCTAAGTACCTCTCTCTGTGCCGGCCTGGGAATATTGAACCGAGATAAGCCACACTGCAGTTAAAGTGGTGCAGGCTGCTACTCGTGGACACTCATCTCCTGAGATAGGGTAGGGTACTGCCGTTTCCCTTTGAGGCTAAACTGAAATGAGCTGTCGCACCTAAGTCGCAGGGTTCACACAGGGCGTTGCTCCTCTTTCAGCTGAGCTGGGGCAAGGCCACGCTTCGCCCGGCCCCTCTGTCACCAGGACGGCTGGTGCTGGAGCGGGAATTAGCCAGCACGCCGCTACGCACAGGCAGGGGAAGAGCGGGCACGGGCCTCACCTGTACTTCGCTCCTATCTCCTTTCCTGCTCCCACTCCGTGGTCCTCCTGCTCTTTCTCTCCTCCTCCAGGCCGCCCCCTCGTCTCTGCTGGTGTCCCTTGGCCCTCTGTCCTCTGCCCCCTTCTCCAGCTCCCTTTGTACGGTCTATTCATGCAGCTCCCAGGACCGTGAAAAGCAAACCCACTGGGAGGGTGGGCAGGGAAGGCTGGCAGCCACACAGGCAGAGCTGGGGCTGCTTGAGTGACCTTGCCCGTGTTTTGCAGCACTTGAAACTGGGTTAGTCAGCTGCAAGCGGAGCCTGCTCGTAGGACTTTTCAGGCTTCCAAAAAGTTAGTCGTTACTGTTGTTTTTTATTTTTTCAACCCCACTGTTGTTGTTAAGGCATTTTCCAAAAAAAAAAAAAAAAAAAGATTGGTGTTATGTTTTCTCAACCTTAAGTGCAGCTGAACAAACTTTTTTTCTTCCCTGGGAATTATTATTTTTAGGGTGTAAATTAAAGCAGTTTACTTGTTATGGCAATTATCTAGTTTAATTTGTTTTTCTTTCTTTTGTTATGCTCCTTGCGTTCCAGTTATAAAGACACTATAACTAGATAACAATCAGCAATAGGGACACAGGTCAGCAAAGCTTTGCATGGCCATAATTCGCCAAAAATATGGTCCAAAATGATTATTAATTTACACAGCATCCAAATGGGCTGGGCACACCGTGGCAATGACATCCCTCCCCTGTGTAGCGGATCATCTACAAACACTGACAAACTCAGGAAAATATTCTTTGCAAAAATAACACTGAATAATTAGCATCTTCCGCAAACGAACAAAGCTCTTTCCCCACATGATCGGAGTGTTATTCTCATTTTAGAAATGGGGAAGCTTGAGGTGGAGGTGGGACGTGCCCAGGGCCTGTTTTGTAAAGCTAAAGGTCCAGAAATCTGGCGATTGAACGCAGTCTACTGCATACCCGGTTGCAGGTTTGATTCAGGGAACAGGACTGCGGTGTCCTGAGCGTTCACTGGAGTCCGCCATCCGCCCTCTTTGCAGTCGCTGCTGATTTGACAAGGCGTGTGGAGTTTCGAGCGCTTCAATGTATTGCTCTCCAACCAGACATTTTAGCCTCCAGCCAAAACTGCCAGCAGGAAAACGCATAGAGCAGGTCCAACCCACACCCCCTACACGCTGCCAAGGGTGGGTCTGAGAGCCCTGGGGTATACGGGCGCATGGCAGGTTCCTGGGTGACAGTTTAGTAGCAGGAGCTCCCCAATTACCCTGACTGTAACCTGACTGCAAACCCTCTCGCTCCAACAGCCCTGGGCTTGCTACACACCTGCGCTTCACGCTCTTGGACGCGTCGGCTTAGCCTGTAGCAGTCTGGAGCGCCAGGCTTTCCCTTAATCACGCTTTCAATAGTGCTTCCACCAGGCGCAGCAGGTGCTGTGCACCAGCTGAGATGAATCCCCAGCATCTGCGGGCAGTTTGGGGAGGTCCAGGCGGTCTAGACCCCCTGGATGTGCCCGTGTGGGGATGTTTCAGACTGGTTGCGGGGGGAAGAATTACAGGCAAAAAACACCCTAATCTGTGTAAATAAAGGGATCCAAAGCTGCCTCCCATCCTGTCCCCGCTAGGAAGAGCAGAGTTCGATCCCTCCAGGTTTTCTAGCCCTGGGGCTTAGATGTGTCCAAGTTATCACAACAGAGGATTTGCCAAGCAAATCAGACCCGGCTCTGGCAGCAGAGAGCACCGGCTCAGACAAGGGGGAAATCTGGTCCCTTGTGTCCCTTGTCAGGTTTGGGCTGGGATGTCTCCAGCAGGAAGTTCACAGATCTCAAAGCCATAAAGGACCGCAGTGACCCCTCACCTAGCACGGGGTGTTGGGCTTCCCCGAATTAATTATTGCTTCAGTTGTGTCCCTGGTGGAGAAATAACTATGCATCCACCAGTGCTCTCACGGGCCTGCCAGTGATACCCACCCACGGCTGTCCAAGGGCTCTGGGCCAAGAGCGAAACCCACAGAAACCACTGTGGCCTCGTCTAGACTAGGTAAAAGGTGCTTTTCCAATGAATTGTCTCGAGAAAGCTGGTTTCACTGAGCTGACCCCCTCCTCCAGCGCTTTTCCCCTGTCTAGACAGGGCAGCCCCATCCCTGGCCTGCCCGGGGGCACTCTCCTGCTGGGATCTGACAGCTTCGTGTCTGTCAGCGGTTCTGTCTCATCCTGGGAATGGTTTTCCTACCCGCCTGTTGTGGGACCACCGCCTCCTTGGCCTGACGCTCAAGGGATGCCAGCTCCGGAAGCACGGACTGTAATGCCTCATAGCTGGGGCTATAACAGCTCAAATGCCCGTGGACTGGCGCGGCAGGGCACCGGTAACACAGGCTCGCCGCTGGGATGCAGTTCTCAGCGTTGCTTGCTGCAGCGCGCTGTGCTGTGGACTTGTTGCCCAGGCTGCGGGCTGGCTCGGGCTCCAGCTCCGTCTCTGGCGACCGTCTAGGTCACTCTGATGGCTCCTTGGGGCACTACCCTGGACTGAGCGGAGGGCGCTAGCCAGGTTGCAGCCCCTCGAGCTGGCTGGGACACCTGGGTGCTTCATGCCCACGGCTGGAGGATGCTCTGGCCGGGTGCCGGTTCCTGGCTGCATTCCCGACTCTCGCTATTCTCTGATCTGTGGCTATTTTTGCTGTTCGTACCCTGTGGTTGGAGCACTCTCACCACACGGGTCCCCACGGCACCAGGCTGGTTCCTTGTGGACTCCGGGAGGAAGTACAACTTCCCTCCCCTTCCTCGGGTTTCCGCTGGAGGCCGCAGTCCAGGCACCGAACCAACCCAGCATTTTGCAGCGAGCGAGCAATGGCTGTGGCCGAGATGGAGCTGCAGGTGTGGAGCAAGCCCAGCCAGGCTTTCCCCGTGATGCTTGAACTGGGCATTCACCCAAAAGGAAGCGATGGCACCTGCTCGCTGCTCTGATGGCGAGGGCATGCAACCAGAGGGGTGCATGCCCTGCCCGGGAGAGGAAGGTTTCCTGGCAGAGGAACCCACACTGCAGGTCTCATCTCTGATGGCCATCTGGGTGCTCTGCGGTGTCAGGGCGTGCACGCCCCAGCGTGTCCCAGCTCACGGGCTGGAATTTCCCTAGTGTGTCCTGGTCAAGGAGCCCCCCACAAATACACCCTCATGGTCAAGAAGCACTAGGACTGCCGTGCTGAGATGGGGTGCAGGAAGGTGCAGCAAAATAGCCCCCGCAGCGCCCCCCACCGCAGCCTGGCACTGCAGCTCTGCCCCTGGGAGCAGTTGCTCCCGCACCGGTTCTCGAGAAGCCGCTAGATGGCAAATGCACGACGGCTTCGCTTCCCACCGCGGCACTGCCTGGGGAGAGCGGGGCCCTGGCGTGGATGCCAAGCAGAGGGCTGGGCTTTCAGCCTGGGGTTGCCAGCGGCCACCGGCTGTAGCTGCCTCGCAATCATTTACATTCCCAGCTCCTTTGTATACGATGGATACTGGAGAGCGTACAAGCGGCTGGGCTGTTTACAATGCGCTGCTGTTCTGAAGTCAACAGAGAGGCTCCCCGAATGCGCAGTGCCCAGCTGGGTCCAGGTGCGCCCAGACCGTCGGCTGCACAGCGGCGGGCGACAGCGTTCGCTTTGGTTTCCTCCCGAGAAGTCAGCCCAGGTGCAGAGCGGATCTGGGGGAGAGGGTGGCATCGATGGAGTGGACGGGGTGACTCCTTCTCCGACAAAATGCTGAGCGCCCGGGCGTGCCCTCCCTGCCCCACGCTCTGGCAGACTCATCCAGGGCCACGGGCTGAAGACCTTGTCCCCTGCTCTGACCGCCTCGCGAGCCAGGAGCCCAAGTGCCCCTGCGACACTGGGTTTTACTGAAACCCATGGCCCCAAGCAAGGGGCATGTCCAGGGGCAGCGGGCACGGAGCTCTCTCTCTTCCTCCCACATCTCTCAGTTGCGTCTGCAAAAGCTTTTGCCATTGCTGCCAGCATCAGGCTGCTGCCCGCGCCCCCCTCTTCCGGTCGTGGCTTACAACCATTTCTGCTTCTCTCACTTAATTTATTCCGTGAGCTCGAGAAAGCGACGCAGCGGGACTGCGCTGCCCTGCCATTGACGCCTTCTTCGGGGGAAGGAGGCCAAGAAATTCAGAGCTTCCTATTTTTATTTCATAAATCTGCAGTTCCAACTCGCTAAATGAGCTTTCAAGGGGGGACGGGGTTAACCTGCTGCTGCCTTCCAGAGGCAAGAAGGGTTTGGAAAACAGCAATGGCTGAAAAGAACCAGACACCCGGGACCTGCCTGCCTGGATCGGGCTCCCGGCCTCTCCAGCCACGGCCAGCGAGATGCTTTACGTGCAGGTGTGGGAGCCAGGGGTAACCTGCCTCTGGACACACAACCTCATCACGGTCCCTTACTGCCGGAGACAGGCTGCAGCGCTGGAGGAGGAGGGAGGCCGCCCAAGCCGCAAAGTTCCTCAAGCCTTTACACTTGAACTGCCGAGACAGAGACTCAGACCAGTCATGTAGGCCCCTCGCTCCCACCCGAGCCCCTTCTGCAATACAGATCAATGCCGGGAGGTGCCTGCTCTCTGCCTGTACTCCCAGGTCCTTAGCTGGGGTCGAAGAATGCCTGTCGCCTGTCTGATACTATGAATTTCACATAATCACAAGACTCTTGGATGCAGCTTTAGGAGAAGCACCAAATATTGGGAAAGTAGGGGTGAAATCAGAAATGTTGGCATCATCTTGGTGGTCGCTGGTCTGGGAAAGCCCTTCCTGTCAGGCTAGGGGTGGAGGGTAGGGTGGCACCTGGGAGGCTAGCTGGTTCCCAGAGGCATAAACAAGTCCCTGCTTCAAACGCTAGGCCTGGACTTGCAGAGAGGACGTCAGCGTGATGTTAGAGCCGTGATGGTCCAGGGGCCGGGATTACTTTGAGTGATATCTTTTATTGGACCAACTGTCTAAAACCTCTCCCAGCTATGCAGGTGGTCCAATAAAAGATATCTCCCACACAAATCCTTGCCTCCAGCAGAAAGAAACACGTTTATAGCGGGGACAGGTACAAGCAGCTGCTGGAGCGGTAATCGGGGAGGCTGATTAGGTCAACAGGGCAGTTAACACTTGGAGGGACACTAGAAGAAGCAGCTGTCCAGGTAATGAGACTGAAGTAGGGATTGTCCCGTCTTGCCCAGACAGACGGCAGCGAGGCACTGTGAGCAAGCGATGGCGTATGTGAGGTTGGTGGAAGAGCAGGTGAATGAGCCCTGGATATTGCCATTTGTACTGCTGGATCCAGGGACTGGCGTTGATGAGGGGGCACAACTGGCAGTGGGTCTGTACCAAGACCTGCCGTGGACTGGAGTTAGGTCACCTGTTGCTGGAGAGTCGTTGGAGAGCTGCGGCCACGGCTCCAAACCTTTATACTGCTTGCAAGCTCCCGCCTGGCCCTGCTCCCCCATCACACCAGATCACCAGATCCCCAGCGATGGGGAGTCGTGGTGTTGCAGCTGGGCCTGGACGCAGCACTGCCGGCTTGGCTGAGCAGAGACCATTGCTCCAGGGCTGTACAGACACCAGCAAGGGATAAGCGGAAGGAGCAAGGCAACACTTCCAGCCCTGTTGCACAGCAGGGGAGCGCAGGGCCGAGCACGCGGTCAGCGTTGCAGAACCGCTCAGTTCCCATAAAGGCTCCTAAGCGCATGGACTCGGAGGCAGGGCTGGGCCAGCGAAGCCACTCGCTCCTCTCTGGATGGGGCTTGTTGGCACTATGCCCCATCACTTGTGAAGAGCACGTCTGTGATGTAGACACCCGTCCTGCCGGTACCTCTGCACGGCTGCCCGCGGTAGCCTGGGAGTGGGTGACAGGGCAGGGCCCTTCCACTCTCCTCCTCAGCTACGGTTGCCTGCGAGTCAGGGGCGCAGCCAAGGCTCCCCTCGTGCCCTTCACCTCCGGGAGAGGGGAGAGGGGCGTGTTCCTGCCGGTTCCTGCTTGCCCAGCACTGCTAGGGCTGCTGCATCCTCGGAGCGGGTGCACAGCGCGAGGCGCAGTGTTTCCCAAAGCTCTTGGAGGAAGAGACCGGATGAAGCCAGGCTGCTGCTTGCACCTGGATGCGGCTGGAGGAAGGTGGTGCCAAGCCCTAGCAGACAGCTCACACAGCCAGAGTTCCCTTCCAAGTTGCCAGATGGCAAAATGCACTGACCCAGGCAGACGTCTCCTCCCCGCTTCATCACAGAAGAGTTAATTTTCTGCCCAGCGCCGAAGGAGAAGATCTAATCGCTTACAGATAAATAAGCCTGCCTGGCAGCTACAGACATATTATAAATGAGTTGTGCCAGACACACTTTATTACTTTCTTCAGCAGAGTTATAAAACGCCTGGGTGGATGGAGTGCAGCACACCCCGCGTGGAGGAGGAAAAGGAAATACCAAGTAAAGCTACTCTGAAACGGTGGGTTGGAGTCCAGTTCGCTATCGATGGGTGCTCTGTAAGCACCGATGTGCCGAGGACATCTCCAAAGGCACCCCCGTGAGTTAGAAATGCAAGTCTCATGAGCAGTAGTGATAGGACCAATTGGGAGGCCAAGTCTTATTCGAAATGATAGGGTTTGGGCTCCTAAGACACTGAAAATATTTGCACTAGTTCTTTACGGAGGAAGAAGAGCGTGCCCCCGGCCCCAAGGAGCTTAGGTCTCTCTCTAGCATCCCTTTTATTATCCTCATGTTCAGGAAGGGAGGGGGAAGGACTGGGTGGTTAGACTGCAGAGGATGCTGAACGGGGAGACGAGCATTAATCGACACGGAGCATGGTTGCTTGTCTGTGGCCGGGAAGGGCTCCTCCCTCCGTCTGCCTCGCCTGGCTGTGTCCGAGCTGGTTTGGGCGGGCAGAGCCCACGGAGGGCCCCTGCCCGAGACGAGGCAGACACAGGCCTGGGAGCGGGGCTGGCCCAGCAGGGAAGTGCACGCTCGCGAAGGTGCAGCCAGCCCTTGCGTAAAGCAGTGCCGCAGCTGTGTTCCCTGACAATACCAGTCTCAGCGCCAGGCTCTCCGTACCAGGGGAACTCCTGTCCTTTCCAAGCACAAGCATTGGCTCTTGTACTCATGCAGGCCTTGCTGTCTCCCCAGAGGCACCCCAAGAACCGGGCTCTCGGGGGCAGGGGGTGACTTACTAGCTTGCATCTCCTTCACCTTGCTCCATGCTCACCACACCCCCCTGCCCAGGCCAAGGGCCACTGCAGCCCTGGTGACAGGAGGCCGTGAGCACATCTGTCTGCTCGCGTCTGGCGGCGCATGCTGCAGGGCCAGGCTGCGTCATCCGCTTGCTTTCATTTCCTCTGGGTTGTGGTGGCAGGGGCTGGTGGCAGAGGCAGGGAGAGCCAAGACATACGCACGACATGTTGGCCCAACACCATCATGCCAGCCCAGCCCCAATCAGTACTGTGGCTTTTTGAGGTTCCCCGGCTGTTCCAGTAACATTATCGAGGATATGGTCCATCAGGAATAGGAAAGACAAAGAGGCGGGGGGCTTATCCTCAGGAGCCCACCAGAGAGCTTGCACCCAGTGCTTTACTCTGTGCGCTGGCCTCACCTGCAAGGCTGTGCCCTGGGGTGAGCCTCCCCCTACCTCCACCCCCCTGCGCCAGGCCACTTGCTGCCACCGGGCCCCCGGAGCCTGTGGCTCATTCCAGCTCTGCTGGAACAGGCTGCGGTTGCTGGGGTGGACACCGTATGTTGGAAGGAAAATACAAGCACTCAGGAAAACTGTTCAGAAACATTACACAAAACATCCCCCACCCCAGCTCCAGCTGACAGGGGAATGCATGGGAACGATCGCTGGACAACTGAACGATTTCCAAAGATACAAGGCTTAATAGGCCTGCCCCTGTGAACTCCGGCCCTTGCGCTAGCACGGCCCAGCGTGGCGGCTGCGTCGGGAGCAGCCAGAGACTTCGCTGCTGTATCCTCGTGCAGAGGCAGGAGAGGCGAGAGCATCAGGCTTGTGCCTGCCACAGGGACGTACCTGGCCCCACCGATCCTGAACGCTTCTCGGACTCGGCAGTGAGATTTGGACGAGCCGCTATCCCCCAAATGCAGGTGGAAACTAAGGCTGGGGGGCAAGCAGTTTGCCTGGGGTGCCAGAGAGGCTGGGACAGAGCAGACCTGGGAACCCGCAGGGAAGTCCCCTCTGGGGGGTGTCAGGATGTCCGTACACCTTGGGGATGCCTGCTTGTCTCATCTGGGCCTGCTGGTAGCACCTCAGGCCAGCACCAGACCCCTTGCCCTCCAGCTCTTCACGCTGACTGGCAACGCTGCTGCCATTTGGAGCGGACACACGTGCCCCCATGGCATCACCTCCCTCGGGCACGGCCTAGAGCACGGCTCTCAGGGGCAGGCGTCCGCTGGATCCATGCCGTCTCAGACGCCGCGCTCGTCCACCACTAGCAGGGCTCTGCTTGCACAGCTCTCACCAAGCCAAGCGCACCTCGTGACGCCTCTGGAGCTGGCCTCAGGCTGGTGCAGGTGAGGGAGCCGACGCCGGGGCAGCACAGAGCGATGTACGTGGGAGCAGGAGCCTTTCTCCCCTGTCCGGAGGCAGTCGTGCCGGAGCAGGCTACCCGCTGGAGGCTTTGCAGAGACGTGCAATGTTCGTGGCATGACCAGGCACAGGCAGGGGAAGGAGCGCAGCCTGCGTGCCCTCCTAGCGCAGAGGCTTCTCCAGGGCACGTGGGACCTAGCAGACAGACGCTTCCCAGTGTAGTCACCCAGCAGCCATCCCTTGCCCCCTAGCTCGGATGTGCTGTGGCCCCGGCAGGAGCCGGAGAGCCGTCTGCCTCCCAGGACCTACCCAAGCGCCCCCTCTCTGGCCCTGCTTCCTGGCCGCGCGTCTCAGGAGCTAGCCTTCCTCCGCGCAGCCCACGCCTGCAGGCTGGGAACGGGCCCCAGGGGCACAGAAGGGCCCCGCAGCCCTTTCCCCACCTCGTTGTTATTTCAGCTGTGGGAGCCACGGCCGTGCAGGCCGGGCGCGCGTGCGCGGGGCCCTCGCAAACACCGCACAGGTGCTGTTTGGAAAGGATTTATATCATCTCGACAGAGCCCGGCGAAGGCTGCGGTGCTTGGAACGGCGCAGAGGCCGCGAGCTGCAACTTCTTCGCCGGCTGCCCGTGTCTCCATCCCCCGTATCTCTTCCCCCGGCCCCTCCTGCGCAGGCCTGGAGGAATGCCCGCTCCATGTACGACTCCTTGTTGCATGCCTTTCCCCTCCTGCTCCTTGACCCGGGCCCCGAACAGAGGCAGCCTTTCTGCCGGCCGCGTGCTGCTGAGTGGACCCCAGTGTGTGCGCTCTGGCCACCTAGCTCCCAGCCTCCGGGGCTGCCTCTTAACCTGAAGAAGCCGTGGGTTATTTGTGTTGTTTTTGGCAGGGTCGGGCCAGCCCTCTGAAACACAGAGGTGAGTGTGCACGGAGGTGCGAGTGCGAGCCAGCGCGGGCTGTTTGCCTTGGAGCTGCTGCAGGGGGAATTAGTTCAACTCTGCTGCTAATTGCTTCTGAAGTGCAGGGCACTGCAGACACAATCGCAGGCTGGGGACCCGGCTGCTGCTTGCGCGGGTCTCGTGGAGTATGCAGCGCCTGCTGCCCGGACCAGCCGCGTGCTGCTTGCTCGCCTCTCCCTCCCTTTCATGCTAGTGGCACCCGGCGCGGTCCACAGCTGGGAGGCTCAGGAGTGTTAGCGTCCCTCTGCCCGGTCCGCGTTCGCTCGGCTCTGCTCTCGCTTAGCCGGCGGGAAGCAGGGACAGGCCAGCAAAAAACACGCCTGTGTCCATCACTGCGACGTCAGAACCAGTCCCGAAACGGGACGCTCATTCGCGGCAGGTGAGGATGGCTTAGGCAGAGGGCATCACACCTGTCTCCTAGCCCAGTGCAGGTGGGGGGACTTGCTATGGGAGCGCTCCATCTTTTTAGCTGGGCCTGACCCCCTGCTGAAGGGCCCTGGCCTTCCCACCGGGCTGTGATGCAGGGCGGACAGGAGCCCGTCTCCTTGTCGCACTTCTGTTTGCACACCTTTGCCCCAGTGCTGACCACCTTGGGTGTAGGGGCAAGTTGCACGGGGCAGAGCCAGGCCCCGGGCTGCTCAGACACCCGGGGAGAGAGACCCCCTTGGGCAGGTGCCCCGGCCCCTCTCCTTGCTTCTCCAGCCCTCAGTCTCAACTGTCCTGCCTCCCCACTGCTGCAGTGCCCAAGCTGCTGTGCAAGGCCCGAGTGCCTGGTGTCCAAAGGGGGATTAAACACCATCTGTGAAAACCTTGAGGGCCATGAAGTAGCTGGGAGGAAACGGGTGAGTCACAAGACTGTTGCGACACAAATCAGCTGTGACCCCAGGACAACACCAGGCATCTCTGTAGGGAAGCTTTGCTAACACGACTGCATGCCAGCAGCATTGCTGAGCCCGGAGAGCATCAGGCCACCAGAAAGTCGTCTGCGGCAGAAGCCCTGGGTGTTACGGGCCAGGAAGGCAGTGCGGGCCCGCAGGACGAGAGGGCAGGGGAGAGACCTGGCAGGTATTGTGGGGCTGCCAGCCCTGCGCAGCACCTCCTGCTCTGGGGCTGGCACAAGATCCCGGGGCTGCTGTCGCTCCTCGGTTGTTTAGATGTGACAGAGGTGGGGAACAGCTGCACGAAGCCCGTTGCACGCACTTGCTGCCTTTCAACGGGAGACATCCCTACGTCTCCCTTTCTTCCTGACTCCTGCTGCATGAGCCTCTGGCGGGGCATTAACTATGCAGCTAACAGGACATGGCAATGCACACTCAGGACCTGAGCAAAAGCAGAAATGGGGACTTGTAACGAGGCAGTCTGCCCTGCTTTGCTGGCTCGGGCATTACAGCCTGAGGCAGTCTGATGTCCCATCATACTTACTGGTCTTCTAGGGGAGGCACTAGTGGCCTGGGCCTCCAGAGACCAGGGTTTTAATCCCACCTCTACCACTGGCTTGCCGCATGACCTTAGGGGAGCCTCTTTGCTACCTCTGGCTTTAGACCATGAACGCTTGGACTCAGGGCCTCTCTCTTACTACACGTAATAACGGTCAAGGATCCCAGCTGTTCAGCGGCTGCTTTACGTTGGCCTTCAAGCACAAGTGTTTGGTGCTGAATGGCAGGCAGGAGTCCGGGTCTGGCTGGAGTGATGCCTCCTCACCGGCCAGGCCCCGTGTTTGCTTGATAAGGCCCCAGCAGCAGGTTTGGTGTTGCATCGACCCATCTGAAGCTCCCGGCAGGCAGTCCCATGGGGCTTTCCACCCTGGTGCCTCGGTCACCTCCCCGGTCTCTCCTGCCATGACCTGGGAGGCAAGCCCAAGAAGAGCAGGCCCTGCCCTGGGAGCTGAGCATGGACAGAAGTCCTGTAAGACAGAGGCCCAAGGTACAGCTCAGCGACCAGCTGGAGACACCTTGTACAAGGAGCTCCATCTACCGGCAAATCCCAGCTGTACGTTTCACTGGGGGCCACCTCCATGGTTCGGCCGTGCCCTGCAACTGGCTTCCTGAAGAGCCCTGCCCTCCAAATCCCGCATGTCCTGCCCTGAACTAGGCTTGGTGCTGCCCGGGGAGCCCGCCCAGACAGATGTGCTGGCAGCCCCCGGGGCCGCGGTGGCGGCTGGGTGTTTTCTACCGTGCCGAGTTTCTTAGGGGCTGACGGCTCCACAGCCCGGGGCACCGCACTGCCGTACCCCACGCAGGAGGTGCTGAAGCCCAATCAGCGCCCACGCAGGTGGAGAGGGACTCGTACTACCCAACCAAGGACGACCGAGGGCTTTGAAGGCCTCACTTCTACTCTGCCGGATCCCCTTTTAAATCTCACTCCCACCCAGACCAGTTTTCCCAGCTTTCCCTGCTGTAAAGAGGCTGCCTGTGTGTCTGCCAGCAGCCGTCAGCCCGGGGGAGGTATCGTTCAGCTCCTGAGACTGGAGGATGATTTGATGCACCGGATCCTTGGATTTCTTTGCCTGGCTAGCCTTGTTTTTTTGGTTTAACCTTCCAAATTCCTTCCTACAGTGATCACAATCCTTCCTGTTCAGAGACTGGGAAAGTTTTTTTCTTTGCCTATTGAAGATGGGATTTTTCAACAATGCCGAACTAGCCTAACTCCGTATACACTGACTTCAGCGCTCGCTCAGCACGTGCCCGTGGAAATGCCCATCTGAATGAAACTTGATTTGACCTGTGCATATACTCCCACATGGAAGAGGCATCTGAGTGGCAAAATCCAAGCTTGCCCGTTGCAACGTACGCTCTTGTCAGTCTGAGACCGGCTCAGAAACCAAAAGGCAAAGGACATGCCCCCAGCATGGGCTGTTATGGAAAGACTCATAATTTTTAAGCCTCTGTCATGGGTTTGGCAAGGCAGAGCTTGTGGTTTGGGGGCGCTGGGGCAGCAATACTCGGAGCCGGTTGGAGTGGGCAAGCCTGCATTCATGCCTAGATTTCGGGCTAGGAGGGAGGGCAGGGCAGTTATCTCTGGCAGCCGCAGCGCAGGGCGAAGACAGCGCAGCGCGGGGTGCAGCCGACTGGGCAAACGAGGGGCAGCGACAGCACCTGTGGCAAAGCCCGCCTGGTCCAGCCCGGGGGCAGGAGGAGGGCGATGGGATAGAGGGTAGTGCAGTCTCGGGCTTGCTGGGACCATCTTTATGCTGAGCAGGGCCGTGCGACTGGGGCGGGTGCTGCTGTCCCTCCCACGCCGCATGTGCCCTGCACAGAAGCGAGGCAGTGCAGCCTCCTTGAACCGGCTCTGAGAGCCAGCCCCGTGGCGCTGCTTTGTCCTGAGCCTGCTCCTTGCCACGTGCTCTGGGCGACTGGAAGGTGCTTTTGTCGTCTCCTTCCAGAGCGGCACGCTAGGAGCAGGCGGGACGCGCAGCTCAGGCCCCGAGAGCATACAGAGGCTGGGGGATCACCGGGAAAGTGTTTCCATCTTGCCTTCATTGTTCTCGTATCCTTGTGGCCTTCCTTCCTGCTTAGCTTCCCTTCCCATCAGCAAGGGCTCGGAGCAGAGAACGGAGATAGCTCCGCACTTGTAGGAAAATAAGGCAGGGACACAATACTGCAAGGCACCAGCTGGTCGCAGCCCCGGGAGACAGGACAGCCTCCTTCCCTTGTCTTTGGGCTTCCTGGGGAGGCAGCAGCACTAGTGTCAGGATGGGAGAGGAGGTCCCACGTACCCTTAGCCGGACCCAGGCAAGCCACTTTTACCGTTAAGTCCCTGCCCAGCGAATGCATCGTCCCCGCAGCTCAGATACGGAGCCACAGCTCGGTGTGTAGTGCCGTAAAGGAACAAAAGGCTGATATTAGGAGGGGAACAGAGAGCTGGAGCAGAAGCCAGTAGACTCAGGGAAACAAAACTAAAGAAACTAGTCAAGGAGCTGCTCATGAAGACAGCTTTGCTCAGGGAGCGGTCTGCGCTGGAAGGTCGGAGCCCTCCCGAGGCGGACAGGTCGTTCGGGAGAGCTCGGGTACATTGCTCCGAAGGCAGGCAGAGGTGGGCGAGACGCTGGTCGGCTGCATCCGCGCAGAGGGGACGAGGAAAAGCATTTCCACGCGGGTCCTGGCTGGTTTAGCCAGAGTTAAAGCAATGTGCAGGGAGCTCCGCGTGTTTATCCAGAAGCCAAGGGCAGGTGAAAGGGATAAAGCAGCAGAGTCCTTCGAGCAATGCAATATGTGAGACTGATCCTCGGATCAGAAGTGGAATTTGGAAGGTAATATTGGCGAGGCAGAGATGTTAAATGCGAGGCAGAAGGGGGCTGGGGAAAGCACCGGGTGGCTTTCCTAGTGATTCTCGTAGAAACGGTTGCAATGATTAGGATCACTGCTGGGACCGTCCCCTTATTAAAGGGGATTTTATCCCTCGTGCTTTAGGGGAGGGATTTTTATTGTATTTATAGAACTAAACCAAGACCTTCTGGGCTGCCCGGCATACAGCACGGGCCTGTGTACTGTAGCCACATTTTGAAGAAAAAAATCTTGGCACAGATTGTTGTCTCTTCTAAGAATATCTTTGAAATGGTCTTTGTACTGGACGAGCTACCGGCTCGCGTGGGGCCCTCTCCCGCACCGCGCTGGGCCCCGTGATGCTCTGACTTCACCGACAGAATTAGCCCCCGGCCTCGCTGCGCTGCTTCCACCTCCCCCTTACGCCCGAGCGTTATGGCTGCGAGAGGGCCGTTACTTCGTCTCCACGCCCCATCGCCTTGCGGGGAGGTTTCTTCGCTGTCATTGTGGATGGCGGCTCCTGCGGGGGATAGACATGCCGACAGGCTGGGACTAGCGAAGGCAGCATGAGAGCTGGCTTCCTCTCCTGACACCGCGTGCCCCTTGCCCTTGCCCCTGTGCCTTGCCCTGGGTCTGAGCCCCACTCGCGCGGCCCGTCTTTCTTTCTTTCTTTCTTTGGATAAATACAGGAGCAGCCCTGTCCTCGGCACTCGCAGCGATACGCGGGGTCGATGGCTGCTGCGAGAAGCAGGAGCGGTCCAGCGTGCGAGTGCCAGCAGCTCCAAACCACACAGAACAAGAGGGTGTTCTTTGCACCTGGACGCCCGAGAAAGAGCCTCCAGATGGCTGCTCGAAGACAGCCAGGCTGGCTCGCACAGACATAACGCCATCTATGTTCCATGCAAGACCCTTTTTTACTGATTATATAGACGCTGCACTTTGCCTCACTGTCCTCCTTCTCCGGATGAACTGTCTTTTATGAGCAGAGATTCATCCGCTTTCAGGCCTTTGCTTCTAGCTCCAAGTCCCACTGCAGGGTCAGAGGAGGCTAGCCCGTCTCGCGGCGGTCTTCTCCTTCTCTCTCAGGGGTTTGTCATTATTTCTGCCACTGGCAGCAAGGCACTAGCGTTGCTGTGCCAGTAACCCTGGGAAAGGACCTGGGCAAGACCTTGTGCCTCATGTCATCTGCTGAGTCTTTCTGCAGAGCACTCTTCTGTGCCCAGCACAGGATCCTTCTCCCCCCAAAGCTCCTGGACGTTTTGTTTGCTCTACAGGCCCCGTCCCTTACTTCCTTCGAGGTACCTCTGTGAGCCGTCACGGCCATCAACTCCTCGTTGCTTTCTGATGTGACCCCGTCCCTGCACCACCTCACTCCAGCCTGCTCCAGCAAGGCCAACAGCAAAGCGCCTTCTCCCCCCGCCCCCGGCTGCCGGCCGGCCGCGCGCGACCAGGACAAAAACCTGCAGCATGTTGAAAGCTGTCAGTAGGTTGCAGCAGGAAACGCATGGAGAACAACTAAATCACTGAGCACGAGGGGTCCTGCCGGGTTGTGTGCTTCCTTGGCAGGCTCCATGCAGTCCCTGGATCTTGCCAGCCCTTGTTTCTAGTCGGACTGAAGCTGCTGCTGAATTTCCAGCCTGGCACAGGAGGGTAGAGGACCTCGCTATGGGGGGAGTTGCGTCTTACTGCAGGGGCACGGGGCTCTGGCTGTTGTGCGATGTACTGAGCTCTCCAGGCTGCTTCGAGATGCCCCAAGTGGCAGGTTTTCCACCACTTGTGTTAGTCTACAATCATACGTTTCTTCCCAATGCCCACGGATGCGACCGGTCCTTATTGCGCCCTGGGCGATGGCAGTACCTGGTCCAGGAGCAGCGGCTTTGCGAGGCGATGCCACCTCCTTTCTTTACCACTGACAAGAGTCTTGAGCAGCAGTTTAAATGCCACACAAAAGGTGGTGGCATCTTCCCCTTGCAGCAGCCAGCTTCTGGACACTGCTCCTGCACCAGCTACCCGAGCTGGGGCCCTTTGTGCCTCAGGCGCATAGCCATTTGGGATGGTCTGTCTGTCCTGAAACCTGCCAGTGTCCTTCGGGTGCTGAGCTCTCCGTAACCGAACACGATATCCCAGAACTGCACAGCCCGTGCCCTCTCTCGCCCGGCCCCTCGCCAGGCTGCGTGTGCAGCGCAGAGGCTCATCCCAGACCTTGCTCTTTACCCTCCCTGGCTCTGATGCAGCTGGAAAAACGGCGTCATCAGCGCCTCTGGCGTGCCTTCTTGCATTGATTCCCCCCTTGCGTGCGGTCTTGCAGTTCAATTCAGATGCAAAAACATGGCATTACTTGGACAAGAACTGCGTGTTCAGCTACCAGATACAGTGAGCCAGTGTGACGCAGGCCAGGCTCATTGTTAACGAAGCGATGCTCATTGTTAACGAAGCAGTGAGATCAGCTGTCTGTGACCTGCCGCAGACAGGACACAAACCTGCACGGTGGCGGTGCTGTGCAGTGTTTCCCGCACAGGCTGCTTGACCATGGGGACGCTCCCTGCGTCATTTAAACGGGCCTGAGACGATCATTATACCACCCCTGGGCCCTCGCCAGTCTGGGACTTGACTAGAGCAGCTCCCCGGAGAGCGGGACCGAATTGCAGACCGTGGCATTGATGTGTGTGCTGCTTGCCTTACATGTGCTGAAGAGACAGAAGCACCCTCTCGGCAGCCTGCGCCAATGCTTGACCCTGCCTCAAGAGCATTGTCCTCCTGATGTCCAACCACAAATTCCCTTGCTGCTAGTTAAGACCATTGCTCCTTGTCCTGTGTGCTGCAGCCGCAGAAAAGAGTATCTTCAACCTCCAGGTGACCACCCTTCAGGTATGTGAAGACTTAGCAAATCCCCCTTCAGTTTTCTCTTCTTTAAACTAAATCACCCCAGTTCCTTCAGCCTGTCCTCATGAGTCACGCTTCCCAGATCTCTGATCATTTTTGTTGTTCTCCACTGGGCTCTTTCTAATCTGGACACATCTTTCTCGAAGTGCCAGGCCTAAAACTGGACACAGGAGTCTAGGTGAGGCCTCACCTGTGCTGAACAGAGCAGCAGGGTCACTTCCCTTCCCTTTCTCGCAATGCTTTCATCATACAGTCCAGCGTGCTACCAGGCTTTTTTGCAAGAGGAGCACTTTGTTGGCTCATGCTCAGCTTACGATCCACTCTGACCCCCCCACCCTTTTCTGCAGCATGCTAGCCTAGCCCAGCCTTCTCCAGTCTATGCTTCTATGCATGTGACTGGCCTAACCCAAGCGCAGACCTTGCAGTGCTCCTTGTTGCATCTCATAGGGTTGGTCTCGGATTATTTCTCCAGGACCTCGCTAGGTTTTCAAGGTCATTTTGCATCTTAGCCCTACCCTGCGCAGTGTCTGCAACTCCACCCAGCTTGGTGTCAGCCACACATTTTCTAAGCGTGGAGTTGACCTCTTCATCCAAATCATTATCAGTTATCAGTTAGACTAGCTGGGATTTGGAGATAGTCCCTCAGTTATGGAGTCGCTGTTGGATAGAGAGAGTAAAGGACTTCAGCTGCTTGCTTCCTGCTCAGCTTGCTTACGGCACGGCAGGACACGAGACTTGGCTAGCACGAGTGGCTCGAGGGGTGTGTGGAAGGTGACACTGGGCTTGTAAAGGGACAGGAGGAGCAGGATGATGCGGTGGGGGAGGTAGCAGAGGAATGTGGAGCGCTGCTCTGCCACTGTATCCCCATACGAGACTGAGCAAACATCTTGACGCCAGATTTTAAAGGTGTTGAGCCAATAAATCTGGCCCCTTGTTCTTTGTGCCTCTGCTCTGCCCGGTGCAGACAACATCTCCCCCCTGCTTCACTGGGCTACTCTGCGGGTAAATGCATTAAAGATGCCAAGCTGGCCAGAGCCTAGAAGGAACAGGGAGAGATCAGCACTGCAGGGAGAGCGGGGAGACAGGGCCAGGGCAGGGCTGCCTCGAGAGACAGGAGTGGAGGGGAGAGCCAGGGGTTATCGGGGAAAGAGATGGCAAGCTGCTTCCAGGGGGCAGAGGTAATGGGGACTAGGGGGGTGCTCATGGCTCATGAGAACCGTGCGTGCCAGGCTGCAGAGTCAGCATTTGTTGGACATTTCCATTTATACAACAATGGACAAGCTTAAAAAAACCCCACACAGATGCCAGAGTGAAAGGAGCAATTGTTTTTATAGCGGACACCACGAAAGTGTGAGTCAAGCTATGTCATGGAAACATTACACTGGCTGCCGAATATCAAAATAGGACACTGGACTTCAAAAGTAATAGTCAGAGTACCACAAAGTTTGGGAGAGCAGCATCCGATATCGCAGACCGTCCCCGCTTCCCAGCCGGGACACGAGGTCCCAGGGGCAGACGCGGAGGAAGGGAGTGGTAGACACGGTGCCAGCCAAACCTTCCCTGTCGTGTGGGACAGGCTGGCCAGAGATACGAAGTAGGTGAAGAGCTGGTGACCAGGTTTTGCTATGTTTGTAACCATCCTCCCGCGTCTCCTGCCCGTCCTGGGGCCAGCCCGGTACAAGCCCTTCTCCTGAAGGGGAAGGAGCTGAGCAAGGAGGCCTGGGAGGAGCAGTGGCTCTTTGGTCTGTTCCCCTGTTTCACGGGAAACCTCTCTCTTCCCACCCTGCAGAGCCCCGGCACTCCCAATCTCAGGCCTCAGCGCAGCTGGGGCATCGTTCCCCTGGGAGCGAGTAGGTGCCCAGCCCCGAAAGTGTTTCCAAGCGTTCGGAGCCAGGCTTTGACGTGGCAGCAACCAGCGTGCCGAGCGCACAGGGACAGCCCTTTGGCCTCGCTTGAGTGTGATGGGAAACACTTTGGGCTGGTGCTTAGTTTCAGCTGGTGTGTGGCCCTCGGGGTCCAGGGCATTACGGCCCTCAAAGTGGTTCTTCCCCCCTGTTCAGCACCGGGGAGGCCACATCTGGAGTCCTGTGTCCCACTCTTGGCCCCCCACTGCAGAAAGGATGTGGACAAATTGGGGAGAGTCCAGTGGAGGGCAATGAAAATGGTTGTGGGGCTGGGGGACAGGCCTGGTGAGGAGAGGCAGAGGGAGCTGGGCTGATTCAGTCTGCAGAAGGGAAGACCGAGGGGGATTTGATAAACTCCCTGCAACGAGGATGGAGCTGGGCTGTCCTCAGTGGGGGCAGATGACAGGACAAGGAGCAATGGGCCCAAGTTACACCAAGGGAAGTTGAGGTTGGATATTAGGAAAAACTTCCTCATGAGGAGGGTGGCGAAGCACTGGACCAGGCTCCCCAGAGCGGTGGGGGAGTCTCCATCCTTGGAGGTGTTTAAGACAAAGCCTTGGCTGGGATGATGGAGTTGGGGCTGGTCCTGCTCTGAGCAGGGGCTGGACTAGATGTGACCTCCTGGGGTCCCTTCCAGCCTCCTTGTCAGTGATCCTGTGGCTCTGTGAAAGGGGCATTTGGTCCTGACCTGGGCACGAGTCCCTGAGCCACAGCCTGCAACCACCAACCACGTGTTTGGCTCAGCCCTGGCCCTGCAGGGAGGGGGAGGGGGAGGGCAGCTCCCAGAGACCACCAGCTCCTCTGAGGCTCCAGGAGCGGCTCTGGGGGCATTGGGAGCCTCCGGAGCAGCTGCCACCCTCTCCCGCTGCAGGTGCTCGGTGCTGCCGCATGGTGGGAGGGGGGAAGAAGAGGCCAGGCCGGGCTGCTCCGTTGCCCATGTCCCTGCCGGGTTGTGGGGGCGCAGTCAGAGCATGACTGGCTCTGGAGAGCCCGAATACAGGCTGGCTGCAGGCCCCGCAGCTCCCCAGAGCAGCCCCAAGGAGGGAAGAGGAGAACCGGGGAACCGGCAGCCAGCTACGGCTCTGCTTCTCTGCTCCATCACAAGTGAGAGCAGCCTCCAGGCTACTGTCCCCGAGGGCCCTTGCATCAGCCAGAGAGACCCAGGGCACCGTGGACTATCGCTAATACCCCATGCCCCTGGCTTTCCCCTCCATAGCCCACTGTCCCCTGCACCACGGGCTGGAGGAAGGGCTAGTGGGTCCCATCAGATCCACCGTCCCTGCTCCCACGGGTGACTTCCCCACCTGGGGACCCCCTAGCAGGAAGCTAGCGGGGGCGTCTGCTCCCCTTGTGCGGCCTAAGCTGCTCCGAGGCCACGGACCTGCCCCAAGGCGTGCAACCCGCAGGCTCTGACCGGGCTGGGCAGACGGACAGCCCTGCTCCAGACAGACGTCTCTCAGCAGGCAGCTGCCGGTCCGCTGAGACCAAAGCTACACGGTCTTTTGACCAGGCAGCCCCGGAGCTAGTGGTCGAGCAGATCCGCGGTCAGGCCTCCAAGCTCCAGCAACGCCTGCCTGTTTAACGCCGGACAAGTTGCTTCATCTCTGTGCTCAGGCTCTGCCGCCCGGACTCGGGACCTTGGTAGGGCTGGTGGGGTCTGCCGGTGACAGGCCGCTGAAAGCAGTGATCAGTCACCGGTGAAATGGAGACAACCCTCAGGCCGTGCCTCGGCCCCCGTACGTTTGTGAGGTGAGAACCAGGAAGGTCCAAGCCAGGAGCGCCCAGAGGAAAGCTCCTCGTCCTCAGCGTGTGGACGAAGGACACCAAACCCCAAGCATCCTCCTGCCCGGGCACTTCCCCTGCAGGCAGGGCGGGCAGGAAGGGGTGTTTTCAGTGCTCGCTGATTTTAAATGGAACAAAGTTGCCTCATTACTAGGAAAAAAATGCTAGGCTAATTTAGCACAAAGTCATTATTTAATGCAAAGTAAATAGGAAAAAGGCTTTTTTTTTCTGGTGCTGAAATTTACAGTTGTGAGAAGAGCCAGAGCGCTGCGGAGCGGGGCATCGCGGGGTGACATTTACAGGGATCAGCTTTCATTGCAGCTTGAAAAAATCCCATGCACAGAGATTATCTCCACACTGATCTGGATTGTCTTGTTCGGCTCTGGCCCTCATCCTAGATGGACAATGAGCAGAGAACTTGGCCCACGTCCTGAGGTCGGCGGCCCCCACTGCATGGGCTGGGAAAGAGGAGAAAGGATCTTCAAGGCACTTGAGAACGTGCAGCTTTAACACACCGGGGTCGAGAGACGGGCAGCAGCAGCTTGACATGGGGGTTTGAGCCCGGGTGCCTGAGGCAGTACCGGAGCCAAGGTGACCCAAAGCAGGGAGAGACAGACATCAGCCCCCCCATGCTGGGACTGCTCGAGATCACAGCTCGTGCTGAGGCCAGAAAGAATAAACTGGTGCAAGAAAAGTCGCGGCACACGGGGACGGGGGCTCAGCCCAGCAGCTGAGGGTCCTTCTTCCTTTGCAAGTGCTGGTGCACGGCGGGATGGATCTGGGGTCACTGGTGCTCAGCAAAGCTGGGACACACCGCTAGTGCGAGGCAGAGCAGGAGGCCGCAGGGGAGGCACGTCCTTCTGCCCCGCTCGGCCGCCTGGCTCCGAGGAAGCGCTTGTGCCCCGCGCAATGCGGCAGGGAACGTGGAAGTCTCACCCGCTCGGGGCACGCAGCTCGGCCCCCGGAGGAGCATCTGCCGCTGCATCATCGCCTCCGTCGTCAGAAAAGTTCCAGCCGGACGCTGTCTGGAGACCTTCCAACGACCACAGGCTCTCCCCCGTCCCATCACTGCCACAGCACAGACGGGATTTAATGTATGTCTGCATGTTCGCCTAACCTTTCCCCTCGCCTCCCATTTGAAAAGGAAGAAGGGGAAAAACCAGGCCTAGGGTCCGTGCGCATGCAGCTGCGAAACCTCTATCCCAAGCCTAAGGGGAGTGGATCCAAGGGCATGCGGGAGAGGAGAGGATCTTTCTGGGCAGAGACAAATGCTGTCTGTGTCTGGCCGCGATTAAACGGAGGGGTGGCACCGACGCCGAGCCAGCAGGAGAGGGGCTGCTAGTGAGCGATGGGCCCCAGGTCGACAGTAGAGTCCCTCTCGCCTGGAGCTACGGTTCTGGGGACAAACCTGCCCCTTGGGTTCTTCTTCAGCCTTGTCACCGTGCAGGTGAATGGGTGAGACAGAGAAACGGCTCCACTTCCACTTCCTCTCCCTGCGCCTCGTTGCTTATTAGTTCTCGCAATGCCAGCAGCCCGCGCCCGCGCCCGGCCAGGCCCGGCCCCGGCAGGAGGGTTTTGGTAACCGAGCACAACCTCCCAGCATCGTTTCCAGCGTGCACGTGCGGCGGAGGCCGTGGGGAGAGGGGGCATTCAGGTCACTGCCCGGAGAGCCGAGCCACACGGCCTGTTTGGGATCTTAATTTCCTTATGGTGACTGTGCAGGAGCCATTGCCAGTGAAAAGGCCCCAATACCTTTCCCTTTCCTCCCTCCTCAGCTCCAGCTGCCTGCGCGCGGGATGGCAACGGTGGGACTGCACGGACAAGTATCCGGCACTTGTGCCTCACGGCTGCTTCTTGCTCCCCCCATGAAAAGTCACTGTGCTCCTTAAGGCCCAGCAGCAGAGAACGGAGGGGGTTTGGGACACATCAGCGGCACTAGGTTTCTCTTCCCGCAGACAGTGTCAGAGGCACAGGGCAGGCGGTGGGGAACCAGCCCCTCGGGAAGCACGGACAGGCAGGGCAAAGGGACAGGTCCGGTCTCCAGGCCACTGGGGTCGGAGGTGGGGGGACGGTTGCTTACAATAATAGCTCATGTTCAGGCTACAGCATCAATGGGTGCACAAGGTCTTGTGTCCCGGGGGGGGGGTGGAAAATGGAAAAAACCAGAAGAGATCTTTTGTGAAAGCTTGTCCAAGGGCTAGAGTCTAATTCCTTCTTCAGCTGGGGCCCCGCGATGATGCCGCGGTGTCAGATGGAAAGGGCAGCAGAGCAGACCCGCAGCGCAGCGCTGGCAGGGCGGGATGCGGAGAGGTCCTGGCCTGGGGAGGTGCTGGAGAAACCATCCAGGGACAGGCCCTTGCGGGGCGAGGGGGGCAGCGCTGCAGGGACACATTGTCCGTTCTCTTGCTGGAAACGCCTGTGAATTCAAGCTGCCCTAAACTTGCTCCAAACTTTGGGGCAGCAGCCCAGAGACACAAAGGTGCCTACGAACCACCTCTGCAGACAACTGGCCTCCGAAACGCCACCTGCCCCGCGTTCCCTACCAGGTCCCAGGGACTGGGGGCGAGGAGGAATTGGCTCCTGCAGCAGATGCAGAGAGGAGACCAGCAGTGCTAAGGACACTGCCCCCCCCAAGGTGAAGGTGAGTGTGGAGAAGAAGCAGACAGTGCAGGATGGGGCCAGAGCCCAGCGCTAGCAGAAGGTGCAGGAGGGACCAGGGTAGTGCATGCCAGGGTGGTGTGGGCCGGCAGCCACGGTGGGCTGTTAGGAAAAGCAAGGAATAGATCTGCTGAAGGACACCATGACCTTTTCTTCTCTTAATTCATCAGTAGGAAGATACCCATCGCAGCCCCAGAGTGCTCTCCGCATCACATAAGCCCCCAGGAGAGCAGACCTGGCTGGAGATCAACTGCACAAGTCGGCACAGGCCATCAGGCAGTGGGCAGAGGGGCGAGGGCGCAGCCCCGCTGCGGAGAAGGCGTTTTGCAAAGGCTGGGCACGGCCCTCCTTTCTGCTTCTTGCAGACAGCAGCAGCAGGCTGGGGGGAGCAGGGCCCCGGGGGCAGGCTGCCATGCAAGCAGGTCTAATTTCTTCCCCGCGCGACGGACAGCCTGTCTTCCCCTGCCCGGCTCAGACCCCAGGAGAGACTCCTACCCGAGGGCAAAAGGAAGAGACTCAGGGAAGGCAGAACCACGCAGCTTTGTCCCTTCACCCAACACTTTGACTTCTCCACACATCTCTGGTACGCAGGGTTCAACACCCAGGGCTGGCCGAGGCCTTCTGCGGATGTGGCTCTGCCCCCGGAGGCACGCTGCGCAGACCGAGCCCATCTCCAGCCAGGACTTGGAGGGCTCGGGCTGGAACAAGCGGAAGTTGCTGCAGTGTAAAATGCCAGGATAAAAAGTGCCTAACACTAGGTGTGCTTTCCATGTCAGATAGAGGCAGGTCGAAGTGCTCTGTGGCCAGTCGGTGGGAACTCGTCTGACGAGACACGGAGTTGGGGACAGGTGCCGTGAGGGTCCCTGTCCTGTCCCCAGCCCAGCAGCAGCATCCAGAGCACACGTGTCCCTTCCAGCACATGCCGTCCAGAAGGACAGGCTCTGGCTTCAGCAATAAATAAAGCAGACAAACAAAAATACAACAAGGACTTTTTGGAAACTTTAAATATTTTTTTCTTTAAAAATCTGTTTTCCTCTTGCGCTCTGTCTCTCTGAAGAGCAGCCCTCTCCTGGCAGTCTCTGCATCCCTGTTTCCAGTCCGGGGGCAACAGGCAGGGGAGAGGGGGCGAGTGGCGGAGGGCAGCCGGGCCGGGTCACCGGCACGTGTGCATTTCTACCACCCGGTGGCACTGTTTGCATTTCACAAAGCAGCACCAGTGGAACTTGCAGCTGCACCTCTCCACCACCTCCACCTCGTCTGTGTGAAAGCCCCTCCCGCAGCACATCAGCTCGCAGCCGTCGATGGCCTTGGAAGTCTTGTTGCACTGGCGGCCGCTGGTGCCCAGCACCCCGTTCTTCAGGTCGTGGTCACAGAAGTCGGGGCTGGAGTCCAGGTACACGAGATCCTCGTCAGTGTGTGGCTTGAACTGGGAGTTCTTGGGAACCAGGACCTTGGTGGAGCCGATCTCGCTCTGCTCCACTTCGGTGGCCCCGTCGAATTTCTCCTTCAGCACGTTGCCCACTTTGCGGAAGGGAGGCATCGCTTTCCAGCACGTCTTAAACTCGCACGAGCCGGAGACGCCGTGACACTTGCACTCCACCCGCATGTTGTTCAGGATCGCCTGGAAGAGCGGACGCAAACAGAACAGACCGTCGTCAGCTCCGTTGCACTAATGCACGCGACCGCGGCGGCTGGCGAGATTAGGAAGAGCGAGGCTGCTGCTGGCTATGAGGAATATGGTTTTCATGGGAGCAGATGTCCCAGCAAAGGGTGCAGGGGCCGTCGGTCCTAGCGGGTAAAGGGAGGAGCAGGGGGAGCGATCGCAAGCCAAGCCCGACAGCACGTGTGGACGCACTATTACCTTCCTCCCAGCCTCGTTGTTGTGCAGGTTCATGAGAGCTCGGTTGGAGGAGGCCCCTTTGCTCCTCTCCCTGACGTCGACAAAGGACTGCGAGAAGGCCACTCCGTAGGCAATGTTATCAGAGCAGCCCGACCACTGGAAGCCTAAAGCACAGCACGGGCGAGAAAGACTCGTTTGCAGCGGCAACGGGGAAGAGGCAGAGGTGGGAGATGTGCGGGGAGGAATCCTATCTGAACGGCAGGTTTCTAGCTGCCCCCCAGCCCATTTTGGAGCTGAGCCACTGCCCTTCGCATGTAATAGTCGCTGGAAAAACAGGGCAGGGCAGTGCAGAAGTGCCAGCCGCATGGGGGGCAAGCGAGCGGGCAAGAAGAGCAGGCCTGCCCCCTTCCGGGGCAGCAGCCGTCCCACCGAGCTGCACACCCTGCCCTGTTGCTTCCCTGGCCCCACATGCCTCTGCCTCTCTTGGCTGCCCAGGGGGCCGGCTTCAGGAGGGGGCTGGAGGAGCTACGGGCAATACCTGACCTGTGGTGCGCTGGCTTGAGCACTGCATTAGGAAGTCAGTGAGATGCAGGTTTGGACCCCTCTGCATGGGGGCCCCTAAAACCTAGGTGTCTAGCATCTTGGGCAAGCCCGTAACCACTCAACTACTGGGACCAAAACACGGCAGCCCCCATATTCCTCCACCAGAGCCCAAGAGCTGCTCATCCAGGGTCTCTGGCTGCCCGTGCTGCCAGGGCTCGGACACGGGCAAGCGCCCACAAGCGGGGCGTGTATGTCGCCCAGTCAATGTGTGGTTGTTTCCATGCCCACCCTGAAGCAAGAACCAGGGGAATGACCTTGGGCAGGCCGTACCGCATCCTTGCACAGCCTAGCCATGCGCACGCTACCCAGGCACACGTGGGTGCAGCCGTGTAGCTGGAGCTCTTTGCTCAGATGCACACCCGGGGTCCTTCGGTCATAGGGGGACCTCTCAGGCAGGGCATGGCCTGGTTGGTGCAAGGTCTGTTTATGCATCTCATGTCGTGTGACTGGAGGGGACAGGTAGTGGGGACCGGAGAAGGGAAGATCTTTGTGCATTTGTCTTTGCTCTTCCGCTCTCTCCTCTAACAAGCGGCAGGAACCCGAGAGATCTCGTGGGGCACGGGACTCAGCCCAGGGAAGGCCTAGGCAAGGCCGCGCTGGCTCTGCTCTCCCCTCCCCTCTCTCGTCTTGCTCCTGCACGTACGTACCCTGGGCACTGCCGCCGTGCACAGTCCGGTCACAGCCGCACTTGTCCAGCTCTCCGCTGCTGCAAGCGCGAGTCACCGCGAAGGCCACGCCTGCGGAGGAGATGGCATACACAAAAGCTGCTTCCCGCGTCCCTGCAAGGACAAAAGCAGGGGAATCACCGGTGCGTTCCCATGCACAGCCCGGGCCTCCAGGCAGCAGACGGCACACACCCGTATGGGAGCAATAGCGCTGCCCGGTTCAGAGCAACGGGACATTTGTGTAGCACGCTGGAGCCCCACACGCTACCGCCTCAGCACAGGTCCGGACACCCAGCTCCGGAGCAAGCAGGTGGTGCACAGGACTCCGCCGGCCCGTGCCCCACGCTGAACCGTGCATCTGCGCCCTGCCTGCAGCTCAACAGGCCGACGCTGGAGACCGTAGGTGGTAGGAGATGGCCTCCACCAAAACACCAAGAGGTTTCCAGGCAAATTCCCCACTGCAGCACACAGCACAGAGACCCCCAGAGCTGGGCAAGACCTCACATCCCAGGGCAGGAAACTCCTTGGAAAACTTTCCTGGAAACTGCGCTCACAGGAGTTCTCAGTTGGGCCCGGCACATCCAGAGCCCGTCCCTTGCACCCAGCTCACCCTGAGCTCTCCTCACACCCACTGACACTTCCCAGAGAGGAGACTACTCAACCCGGCAGGGCTCTCAGAGGCTCCCTTCCCTTTTCCCATCCCGTAGCATCAACTTCTGGAGAGGCCGGTGCACAATCCTCCTGGCACCGCCCCGCTCCCGAACCACAGCGCTGCCCAGCGCGGGGAGCCCCTCGCGCACTTCTTTCCGGGGTCACCTCGGGGGTTGCTACGTGTTTAGAAAGCAATGGTTTGGCCATTTCAGGGCGCTGCAAGGGAGAGACCCCCGTGCACACAGACAACACGGCCAGGTGCCAGCAGACTGCCCTGCTTGAAAGCAGAGCCCCAGCAAAGCTGCAAGCAAGGGGGATAATCTTCCCTCTCTCTGGAGAGGTTCCTCTAAGGGGCGAGCGTGTCCACGTCTGCATGCACTTCCCTTTCACCGAGTGTCTGTCTGCACGCAGCGAGGATCGCTGGCTTGCTGGTTGTCAATTAAATCTTGCGACACCCAATTCCCTGGCTCTGCTCTCCCATGAAGCAGAGGTGGTTAGGACACGACAAGCCCTTCTGCCCCGGAGCGAGATATTCTGCAAGAACAGGGCCGAGCGTTTGCTTTGTGCTGTTTGGAAGCTCAGGGTTGAGAGGCTCCACGTCCCTTCCCACGGCAGCCGGCGTGTAGCGCCGGAGCAGAGAGCTGCCCTTCACCTTTCAGGCCCTCGCTCACAACGGACCGGTCAGATGACGGGGAGCAACTTTGGTGGTCGCAGCTCAGACTCTGGTGGCCAAGGCTGTAATCTGGCCCGGGCAGCAGTGGCTGGGCAGGACCCAGCCCGCGTGGGGACTGAATCACCTCCAAGTTAATCGAGGTTAATAGTAGGATCATGTTGGTCGGTTTGTGCTGTGGCTGCCTAAAAAAGAGACGACTTCAGTTTCTGGTATTTCTGGTATTTCCAGTCCTGAACCTTCACAAGCACAAATCTTCACCCCTACGACGAGGGAAGGAAAGTTAAATAAGGAGCTGAGGCTGAGCTGGGGAAGGCTGGGGCCTGCGAGCCCTGGCGCTTCGGGGGAGAGCAAGGGTCACGTCAGGGAGCTGCTCTGCTTCTCTACAGGAGGAGAAACGGGCCAGAACGGAGATGCCTCCACTTGTCACTAGTCTCTCCTCAGCCTCTTACGCTCAGCCCCCTTGCAGGCACGAGGAGAGACCCACCAAGCGAGCGGGGAAGGCACCGACGAGACGCCTACAGCCGCCACTGCCGGAACCCGCCCCGCTTCACGCAAGGGCAACGGGGCCCTGGAGACCCACGGAAGAGGCTCCCGCAGCCCTGGCAGCGCATCCCGCCCTGGACCTTCACCACCTCCAGCTCTGCCACCACCTCTTCCGCCTGCCTCTGCTCCCAGGCCTCCCAATCTGCCCGGGGACGGACCTGCGCCTGCTGTCCTGGTCCCGAGCCCCGGCGCTGTGACTGCATCTCAGTGCCGACACGGAGCCCCCTGCCCCGCTCTGCAGCGCAGGTCTCGTGCCAGCCGGCGTGGTCACGGCGTGGCCGTCTGGTTTGCGTAGAGCCCGCAGGCAGCCAAGGGCGGCTCGAGCCATACAGCATTTCACGAGGCCTAATGATGGGTCTGTAGCTGGGCGGAGGGAAGTGGCCCTGGCACGGGAGCGCGGGGAGCGGCAGTGTCCTACTGCGTCTGGGCAGCAGAGGGCACGCGGACGGCTCCCTCGCTCCGCGCCAGGCCCTGCCTGCAGCTCGTCTTTGCTCGCTGGGTGAGAGACCAAAGAGATAACGCGCCCTGCTGCCTCTGCAGCCTCGGGAGGCACGAGGGGGAGCCCGATGGCAGAGCCCGATGCAGACTGAACCACAAGGCTCCTCGAGCAGCTTTATCAGTCCAATGCAAAAGCAACGCACCCCAAAACAGCGCTGTGCCCAGAGCATGCCCAGCCCTCTCCGCTGTGCCCAGGTGCAGAGGGGCTCACGGGAAGTGGCCACAGCCCGGGCCCCGTGGCGTGGACTAGTGAGACAAGGGTTCAGCACAAATGCACGTGGCAGGTGAGACGTGGCAGGAGCCCAGGAACAACCCCAGGGAGCCCCCTGGTTCCGAGTGGGGAGGCGCTGCAGGCTGCTGGGCTGTGACTGCCAGCGGGCACACGGGGCACCAACAAGTCCCAGACTGAGCTCCTCAGTCGTGTGTCCAACCCGCACCGGCTCGCCACTGACCCCAGGAAAGCAGTCTTTCCTTTTGCACCTTTCCTTTGGGACATTTAAGAACTCCTTTCTACAAGACGGGGAGCAGCAGGGCTTGCGGCCGGGCTGGGCTGGGCGGGCAGCGCCGTGCACTCGCCTCTCTCATGGAGCGGCTCTGGCTGCCCCCCCGAAGGCAGGTAGGCACGGGCAGCAGACAGCCTCTTGCCTAAAGATCGGACTCCTAGCCTGCGTTTCTGCGGTGGCCCAAGCTCGTGACCTCCCACAGACTAATGGCTGGACGTTGCAGCAAAGTACGTTTAGCCTGGAGATCAGGAAACACTTCTTCACTGTCAGAGCAGAGATGCCAGGGAAGCGGGGACTCTCCCTCCCTGGAGGGTTCAAGGAGAGGCTGGACGGGCACTGGTGGGGGATGATCTGGGTGCAGCGATGCCCGTGCTCTGCTATGGGGATGTCCCAGGCTTTTGGGCAGTGCTGGTTGCTCCCTCCCCATTTCTGCTCCATGTGTTAGGGGGGTTTTAATCCTCCCCCAGAGGCACTGGGGATGGGGATGGGGCTGGGCTGTGCCAATGGTCCTGCTGGCACCGACCCGCAGGGCTCTGGCTGGAGGGTCTTGCCCATGTGCTCAAGCTCAGACCGATGCTACATTTGGGGTCAGGAAGGGATTTTCCCCTCCATGTCACATTGGTATGGACTTGTGGGGGGTTTGCATTTTGTAGCAGGGGCACGGGCTCTGCCTGGGATCTCGAGCGTACGTTTGACAGCACTGCAGAGGGGCAGGACGCTGGCTGCGTGGCCCCCTGCTTCCCTGTGTCAGTCAGATGCGATGCCCGTGTTGTGTCAGGGTCGTGGGCAGAGCTGAGATGAGGGACTGTGTAGGAGGGTTTGGACAGGGGCCGGGCGAGCTGTGACCTCTGGAGCTCCCGCCCAGCCCCGCTGCTCTAGGAGTCAGTGACTTAGCAGGGTGATGCCTCCCTCGAGCAGGGCCGGGCCGGGCCGGGGCCGGCGTCTCTCACCTTGCGTGACCACCTTGCCAAAGACGGGCAGGGCATCCAGCGTGGAGCAGTTCCAGCGCCGGTTGCGGAACTGGAACTGGCACTCTTCGATGGCCAGCTGCGCTCCCCGGCGCACCGAGTCCATCACCTCTAGGTTTCTCTTGCACATCTGCACCTGGCGCTGGATCAACCCTTTCAGCTTTTCACAGGTCTCTTCCTCCGAAATACTCCCCACGGAAGACAGCTTGGCCAGGTACCTGTGAGGACACCCACCAAAATCTGTTAGGATGTTTTGCGGGGGACCTGGATGGGAGCGGGGGGTACATCTGTCCTAGCCTTTCCATGGGTCACGCCAGGACAGTGGCAGGGGTCCCAGAGATAACTGTTTCGAGCCCTGGGATTTGGAGCACACATTGCTATGGAGTTGCACCCCGCAGCCCTCTTCAGCAGCAGGAACAGAGGGAGAAGTCCCTCCTCCCGCCTGCAGCTCAGGGCCTGGCCATCCCTGGGCGCCCCGACTTGCTGGACTGGCCTTACACGGCTGCAAAAGGTTTTGGACCTCCGAGGGCCTGGGCACGGCACGGTTCCCAGGGAGACCTTTGCCCCATGCATGATGGAGAGCGTGGTCCACGCTCACCCGGCACCCAGCGAGGCTGCTAACTGCCCTTGCCGCCTCCTTTGCATGGAGGGGCAGGCTCGGTGCGTCGAATATGCCTCGTCAGGCCTCCCGAGCGCCAGCATGTCCAAGTGCTACTAGGAACAGCCAGAGGTCTCTGAAGTCAGCCAAAGTAAGCAAGGCAGCAGCTTGGCTGCCAGCTCCAGCTGCCACACGGCTCCCTCAGCGCCGGCTGTGTTCGAATCGCCAGCAAACATCTCCCTCAAAACCACTTCCCTCCCCAGGCCTGCTTTTAGCTCCCCCAGCCACCCTTGCACCGGGACCGGCCCCGGCTGGCGGCGAGAGGGAGCTCCAGCTGGGAGCCTGGAGCCAGGAGCTTGTCGTGGGCAAAACCGCTCGAGACTGGCACCTTCTCCAGGGTCTCCGCTCACAAACACGGACTCCAGGTCTCGCCGCCCTGAAAAATGCTGCCTTTGCTTCCCTCCGCACCCTGGCGACCACACGCCGAACTGTCCGGATGCCTCGCCAGCTCCCCGCCTGGGCAGGATATGCTGAGCCTGCTCTGGGGGGTCTCTCTTGACCACGGCACGGGGGCGGAGGTTTGTCTCCCTGCGGCTGGGCTTCCAGCAAGCTGCCCTCCGGCCAAGCTGCCCGCTCGAGCCGCTCCCCGACTCACGGCAGGGACTGGAATCGCTCCCAGACGCCACGCGGGACAGGAGGGACGCCATGCGTCCCCGTCTGAACATGGGGCTTCAGCTGCTCTCGGAGCAGACCCGCCAGGGGGTCTCCCCACGGGGCGGCAGGACTGATCTGAAGCCAGGAGTCTGCCCTCTGCCTCCAGCATGGCAGCTGCCCATCCCAGCCAAGACCAGGTCTCCCAGAGGGATGCTACACCCTCTTCCCATGACGCTGTCCTCCCTCCGCCAGGCGCCTCCAGGGGCACTGGTACAACATTTGCACAGGTCCCTGGATCATGCCAGGCCCTCCTCGACACCTGTCTGAGCTGGTAACATCCCAGCCAACCCTCCCTCGGGCAGCACAAGACTGAGGTCAACACCCTCCTCCCTGCTGCGGCGTGCCGCGGGGGAGACGCTCAGCCAGCAGAACCACGTGCTGCCTCCGAGGGCCGGGAGTCCCTGCAGGTGGTCGAGTCCCAAACACGTCCCACACCAAGCTGGCGTGACAGCGGCACCCATCACCCCCGAGCTTCGCAGCACAAAGCTCCAACCGCCGGTACCTCGTCGCCTAAAAATCTGCAGAAAGGGCAGGCACAGTCCCGGCAGGAGCCCCCCGGGAGCCAGCGATCCAACCCCCGCAGCAATTCAAGGGCTGGGCGGAGGATGCCTGGCACCCCGCGCCCCTCAATTTCCTAATGATCAGGGTCTAAAAGCTTTCTTTTTTTCCTTTTGTTCTCCGGTGACAACTCCTCGTTGAGGATTTCTCTCTCAAAGCGCAGCCTGGCTCTCCTCCCACGGGCTAAGGAGTCTAACTTGCCACCTTCAGCTAACCCCCCCCATAAAAAAAGCAGTTTTGCTGCTTCCCACAGCCATCAGCCCTGCACGACCCGCCCAGCTAAGAGGAGGGACTTGTTCTCTCCTGGGCATCGGGATGGTTCACCAGACTCCAGACAACAGCGCTCGTGCAAAGTCCTGAGCTGTGACAGGGATACATGCATGCCCCAAGAGGCAGACGATGACCCACCGAACCCCAGGGCTTGTGGCGCGTTGCATATGCAGCCACTCGGGTACACGTGCGGGTACAGTTTTACAGCTATTCTTCCCAGGCAAGTACTTGCTTGTCTAGAGCAGCTCCAGGACTCCTAGATGTGCACTGGGACCTCCATGGAGGCCGAGCCCCAGATTGCCATCTTTCAGGTAGGGGAAAAGCAAAGCGAATGCCACCAAAGCCCCGCGCCCATCAGACCGGGGTCGTCGGGGATCTCCGTTACTGGCAGGGAGAGTAATCCCCATGCAGTGCTGCTCTGTGCTCCTCCGTGATGCAGGCAGCAAAAAACAGATCATCCTCTAGGCAGTACTTTATAGCAAAACCATCTGGAGAGATGCTTTACTGATGAACCTTGCCAGTCCTGCCCTCATCCAAGTTCAGTAATTGCCACCCATTTTACAGGAAGGGAAATCGAGGCACAGAAAAGTCAAGACACATGCATGTTCCCCTATGTGATGGGACCAAGAGTTGGGAAAACTGGGCACTACCCCCAGCTCCAGCTCTTGAAACGGAGATGGCAGACTTCACGACCTTAAGGCGGAGAAGGACACAGAGCTTAAAGCCGGGGGCACTGAATGGCAGGGGGAGCATGGGCTCCCCAACTTCAGCCGTGCCCATGAGAACAGCGTTTTGGGCATCTCTCACTGGCTCCGAGGAAGTCCCTTAATTTACACTTCCCAGAACCGTGCAGCCAGCCCCAGTGCTGAGTCAGGAGCTAGCCTGAGAAAGCCGCGTTGGCAGGGGAAGACGGTGCCGCAGGTGAAGCAGTGCTAGAGGCAGCCAGGGCATTGTCGGCTCGATTCGGCATATGGGGAAACTGCTTGGCGAGGGGGTGCCGGAGCAATTTTCTCCGTTCCAAGATGCTTTCCAGCCCTGCACAATCCTCCAGGCAACGGGGCTCAGACAGTCCAAGAAGTACATAAAAAGAAGCATGACGGGGCCCTTTCAATCCTTTCCAAGCAGATGCTCCAGATAAGAGGGTTCCCAAATAAACGTTTATTGCTCTTTGAGAAGATGAAATGAAGATGAAAGATAGCATTTCAGTGGCAGAGACAGTTCTCTGGTAACTTGCTGCGCAGCATACATGGCCGGAGGATGCTGTCCAGAAAGCTTGTAGCTGCTCTCTCCCATGGAGCAGGGCAGCCGCGTGGCCTCTTCTCCACCTCCGTCTGCCCGTGCACCGAGCTCTCACACTGTTCACACCTGGCCTCCCCACGACCCTCGTCCCCAGCAAGAGCACATCATAAGCATGCATGCATGCTGCTAATGGCACAGGTAGGCTGCTCCCATCAGCTAGGCTTGGGGGCTTTGGGGAGCAGGGATAGGAGAGGGGGTGTGGGCTTGGAAGAGAGTGGGACGGGGGAAGTAGGACGAGGTTTCTTATGTCTGGATGTGAACGGAGGCTGGGAGCAGGGTCGGGTGTGGGCTGAGGTCGAGCTGTGCTGGAGTTCAGGCAGAGAAGTGGCAGCTGTGGGGAGGGCAGGCATGGAGCGCTGTTTTTGGGGCACTGCTTGGGAAATCCTCTCTGTGGGCTGTTTCGTGTCAGCTGCTCAGAGCCGTTTGGCTGGGGCGGGATATAAATCCAGTATATACATAAATAACACAAATAAATAGATGCTTTGACAAACACTCCTGCTCTGAGCAAGGGGCCGGATTCTGCGACCGCCGGCCCTGCTGGTCTGTGCTTCTGTGAAACTCGAGAAGAGTCGCCACGCCGTGGGAAGGTGAGGAAGGAAACCAGGCGGTGTGCACACACACACACACACACACACGGCTGCCCTCTTGAAGGGCGGCACTTGTTCACGTGGTCTCTTAGGCTAGGGATGGACACTGTGTTTGTCCCAGGACAAGTGTCCCCAGGGCAAACCCTCAGCACTTCTCTTCTCCCTGGCATTTCCAAAACAGTTTGGGGGTCGGCCCATGGCACAGTCACCCCCTCGCCTCCCTGTGCAACACGGGAACTTCGGGTTCCTCCAACCTTGGCTCTGGCCCTCAAAGAGGCTGCTGCCCCTAAAGGTTTCCCCCTAGATAAAACTGTGGCAGCCAGGAGACAGCGACGCAGACACAGGGAGACCAGAAGGGTAGGAGCAAACCATCCCATAGCGCTGCGCGAGATCCCGTCCACACCTCGTCTCTCATTGCCGCAGCACTGGTGTCTGGACAACTTGCCTTGCAGCCTGCCCCATGGCAGCGCTGCTTGTGGGGCCGGGGCTATAACAGAACTACTTCAAGACTTCCTCCCCTTCCCCACGCCATAGCTCCTCGGCCCCTCTCGGCCATCTCGGCTCCAGCTGCAACGCACTGCAGTCCTCCGCCCTGCCTGCGGACAGCCAAACCCTGGGCGCTTACGCCGGACGTGCAGTTTGTATTCGAAGCCGCTGTGCCAGGAACTAGAGGCATCGCATCCGCAGGGGCAGGAGGAGCAGCCCGCGGTATTATGATAACATAATATTCCACTTAGTGCCACTAAGTGCATCCACCTTGTCCTGCGGCAGGGCACAACCAGGGGTCAGGGCCAGTCCCTCAAGTGTCTCCTGCATTTACCTACGTCTACACCTGGCCCGTTTCCTTTGGGATTCCTGCCAGGCAGACCCTCAGCCCAGCACCCTCCAGAGAGCAGCGGATCCTCACTGGGGATCGCTTCCTTCCTTTCCCATTACTGGTGCTGAACACAGCGAGGAGCCAACTGGTTTTCTGGAGGGAGCTTGCTTTTCCGTGCTGTCTCCCATGCTCAGTCGCATCTGTTACTCCTCTTTCTTTCCATCTTTACAGCTTGGAAATGTGCCCACAGTTGTAGCTCTGCTTTGGAAAGAAAATCCAAGCAGGTCTCCTCTGCCATAGAAGATGCTCTGGCTTAAATAAATCGGGATGAAGCCACCTCCGCAGTGATATCATGGCATGTCAATAAGGGCCCAAGTCTCACCACTGAAAGTGCCTCTACAGGACTGCGAAGACAACTGTGAGATCCCATCTAGCCCGATATCAAGACTCTTGGAGAGTGCTCAAGGAGAGCAACAATTGGAAAGGAAGAAATTAGAACAAGACACAGCGAAAGCCATGGGGAGTGGGATGTCTAATTTGGCTTAGCCGCCTGGGGAAGGAAAGGGGTGTCTAGAGTTGGAAGGAAAACTGAGGCTGAAAACACCCCTGTTGGGAGCCTGGTTGAGCTGGGAACCACTTGTCTGGGCCAGCTGCCGCGGTCTATTAGAGACAGACCGGGCGAAGCACATTAGGAAGCGCACCTTTGCCTGGCTGGGGTTAGATGGGCTCTGTAAGGTTTTCTCCTTGTCCAGGGGCTGTTCCCCTTGATCACGGTGCCTGCTCGACTCCCCCCAGCCTCACGCACCTGCCCGACCCTGGTTTCCTGGGTTGAAGGGCTGTCTGTCTGCTGTCAGAAGCGTGCTCTCCCTGTGGGTGCTTACGGACTGACCGTGTCACCTCTTATCTGACCCCGAGGCCTCGGCTCCAGGGAAGCAGGAGCATAACCGGAGCAGCCAGCGTTCTTGCTCCTCGAGAGCGGGGAAAGGATGCAGGAGGAGCGCGTCTTAGGTGCATGTTTCTGCCACAAGCCCATTCTGCACCTGCTGCCGGCAGCCACGGCTCTCACCAGTGAGTGGCCACTATTCCCAGCCACGCAGCATCCTGCTCTGACACAACTTGCCAGTTCTTCCACCAGCGCCGCAAGCTGTGTGTGTTGGCAGGGTGCAGGGGGCAAAACCTGGGGTGCAAGCGAAGCCTGCAGAGTGCCTGGGACTGCCACTCGTGTCTGTTCATCATGCGTGGGCTGGTGGCACAGAGCTGTCCAGGCGCTCTCCCCCATCATCCTGTGGTTAGACATTGGTTTCCCACCCTGGAAAACAATTTAACCCAAATCAAGCATTTTAATGCCTTTCCATTTTGTGCACTGGGACCAGGCAGCATCTTTCTATGGCCGCCGCTCCCATCACATCAGCTGCGTGCTCGCTCTTCTCCTGGCTTGTACACCGCCCACACGGCCCTGTTTCCATCTCCAGGCAGCCACCGAGTCAGTCTCACAACAGGACTTCCCAGGTGACACAAGCTAGTGTCACACTAGGCACTGCATACCATTGCCCAGGCGCCGTTCACCATCCCCGAGCCCCACACGTGCACGTGCACTGCTGCCGCCTCGCAAACAGGACTCGGGGCAGACACTCCCTGAAGGGGCCTGTCCCCGCGCTGCCCGTCACGTCCTGCCCCTCTGCCCGCTCCCGTGCTGCAGCGTGGTGTGCCTGTCACGCAGCGCTGGGCGCCGGTCATGCAGCGCTGGGCCCTGCCCGCTTGCCAGCGTTCGGAAAGGGAGGTTCTGGGCACCGGTACGATCCCAGCACGCGGCTCAGCCTTTAGGCCAGAGACCGCAGGCAGCTGGGTCCAAACTTCACAGCCCCCAAGGACAGGTTAGCAGGACCCTTCGGGCAGCGCCTGCTTTGCTGGAGCTCGCAAGTCTCTCTCCAGGGGGCCATTTCTACTGCAGTTTATCAACTCCACATGTTCAAAAGCTGCGAGTCAAACCCTCCAAAATCCCAAGATTTTTATTTGCAAAAAAATACACTTTGGGGCCTTTTTTTGCTTCCCTTTTGATCTGTGAGCATTTAGGAACACCCTGGTCACACTGTCAGGCGGTCTTTGCATTCCTGTTTTCAAGTGAGTGCAGGAGCTCTCGCGCATCCACGTCACTCCTGAACCTGGGGCCTGAGGAAGACGTTCAGGATTCGGAGAGCTCGTCCTACTGTGTTACTACCAAAATCAAAAGTGTTCTGGATTAAGGTTACTTAGCAATTTCCTCGGGCTTAAGCAAGTCCCACAGCATTGCTTTAATGTGTTCTCTCTCTCCCCATCAAGAGGAGGTGCTGACAAAGAGGGGGACTAACGTTTGGCAAGTGACATAAATAGTGATAGCTGTTATGCCGAAGCCCAGTGCTGATCCGAATACTGGCGCCACGTGCCATTTTGGGAAAGAAATCCCTTTTTCTTGCTATAAAATTTGATGCTGGAATTCATCAGAGCCTCATTTTATTTTACAGCACGGTTTACTTTAGTTTTGTTTCCCAAACTCCCTTCTTCACATGAGATTCGGGAGCGCCGCTGCTGAACGCCGGGTTAGGGATTTACCACCCGCTGAAGAAGCCCCGGAGAAGGATGTTCCCTGCCACCAGCTATTCCAGTGCTACCGAGCGAGTCACCTCTCCCGTCCAGACACACCCTGCTGGCTTGGACCAGCTTATTGCTGGAGTCACTCGCTCCTAAGAGGGGCTCGAGGTCAGGGCTTGCCTGCTTCAGTTAACCCAAGCTCAGGAAGGTTTCTTCTCCCAGCAGGATCTGATCTTTACAGCCACTCGCTGTTTTTATTGGGTAACTAAAATTAGCCGGGCTTGTCCAAAGCTGCTTCAGGATTTTTTTTATAAACAAAAATTTCCAGCGGAATATGCTGTAGCTTTTAGCGCTTCCTCCCCACGCCCTCCTGGGAACGGGTGTCGCTTGCTGGAGCGGTTGCTGCCCTGACCGCGCAGGGAGCTACGGGAGTGACACACCAGAGGATGAAACTTTGCCGGGTTAGAAATGGATCCCTGGAGCAGCACAAAGGAGCGCCCTGCCACGGCACTTGTCCTTACAGCTAGGTCCCTGGGGTTTGGGGAGGAAGGAGAGATGTAACCAGCTATTCATTCTGCCCCCAGAGCAGTGGCCACAGCAGTGGGATGCTCCATACGGTTTGTGGATCCACTTTTAGTGCTGTCCTTCTGGCCGTGTGCTGCCCGGGGTGCGGCCCCCTGCGAATGTCCTCTACAGGAGGTCTGTGGGGTCAGAGGGAAGGACTTGGATAAAAAGCCTTGATGATGCAGTTCACCTCACCTGCAAAATCAGCCCCTCCGGGCTGCTGGCACAAGTTGGCAAAAGCTGGACCAGTTCCCACCCGAGGTGAAACGCCAGGGGCCGGGGGGAGGATCTTGCACCACGTGCAATGTACCCAGGCCAAGCCCCATAACAACACGATGAAAACGGTGAAGACTCTGGCTGAGGACAGGGCCCTGCCCTGAGCTCACAGTAGTTGTAAGGCTGGAATTAAACCGCACTAGACTCAGCCGGGGAAGGGAGATGCAGAGTCTGGCCAGCGTTACCGTACATCTCGTGTATCTGTTCATGCCAGCATGAAGCAAGCACCGAGCGCTCTCAGATCTGGGTCTGCGCTCTGCCTGCAGCAGGAATTGGCCCTGGTTTCTAAGGTCCAAATGATGACGAGATGCCAGGCAGCGGGGAACCAGGACCCAGGGCTGCAAAGCCCTTTTGGCTCTCTGGATGAAAGGGCCCCCAGGCATGCACAGCTCTTTGCTTTCTCCCCAAGTGTCCCCAAAGCACAGATAAAATGAGACCACGCCACTGCTCAGCCTGCCTCAGTTTGCATGCATTCATGTCCGGCTCCATCCATTTCTTTGAGGCCTTTTAAAAAACGACTCTGCTCCTGGCCCTTTAAGCAAGTCTCAGCCCAGAGGCAAGTGTTGCTGCCACATTTTAAACCGCTGTAAATAGGGGGTAGAAGGAGCTGTTGGCGGCACACCCTTCTGTGCAGCGGCATAACCACATTGCAGAGTATTTGCAGCACATGGCATTGGCAGCCTCCTGCAGAGCTCGCAGGGCCCAGCAGAGTCTCGGCTGGAAACGGAGAGGTTCTCCCACGGCCTGGACGAAGGGGCTCGCCGCATCCTGTACCACGAGGGACCCTCCTGGCTGCAGTTTCCACACTCCAGAGGAAAACTCTGGAGAAGGTGGTGGGCGCAATAACCCCAACCACCCAAATCTCCAGCGCCGGGAGGGTTCACTGGTGTAAGACAGACAGTCAGAGGAAACCTGCGCCCGCTGCCCCCATTACCCAGCTCACTGCAGAACTGTCTGAGCCTATTTCATCTGCACTTTGGGATCAGGGCTCTGCCCGCCCTCTCCGCCTTTCTGAGAGGTGCTGCACTGGTGTGAACGGCCCTTTGTGAATTGCCACACGCTCGTGCACCCCCCAGAAAATGAAGCTGCGTGTTTCTGGGTGTATGCACATCGTGGAGGGGGTGCAATGCATTCGTCCAGTATAGCAACTGGTTCAAGAACTGAATTCAGTCCCATGTGCAAGTCACAGCAACCCCAGCACGCGATGTTTTGGAAAGTATTGCAAACCATACGCAATGTCGGAGTACAGGTCCTACACTGGACGCAAACCTCTGTGCTCCTCTGGAAATAAAGCCTGACCAGCTGGGAGATACAAGGTGAGTCCAAAGGGGTGCTGGTGCATGTGCACGCACACATACAGGGACACTCACTTGTGTACACAACGGTCCTGGACTCGGACGTACTGGACACTGACTTTTAATTTCAAGTAAGCAGCTTAATACAAGGCTTCCACTGAGTCTGGAAAGAGAGGAAGAAAAGCAAAAAGCTACAGCTTTCATGCAAAGGGGAAACAGAGGATCTCACTCCAAATTTGGAAACAGCTTAAGAACAGAGATTTTTGGGACAGGCAGCAGCGATTCTCAAAATCCAGTATGCCTGAGGCTCACTTTCTAGCCAGATATAAAGTATCTGAGTTTGTTTAATGAGCAGATTTTGCAGACTCCCTCCCAGCTCTGGAAGGCTGTGGAGCAGAGCAGTCCTGCAGGGGAACTGCAGGTTAGTAATGCCACAAGATCCTTGTATGCTTCCCTCTACAAATACTGTCATGCAAACCAGACTAAATGCTCTCTCCAACGACCTCCTTAGAGCCCTTCTGCACAAAGCAGGGAGTTTGGGAAAATGTGCGATTCAACTGCTACAATTGCGCCGCTCTGAAGCGGCTGCAGAATGCGAGTTCAGACAGGTTACAAGCAGCTTTAGAAAAACTCTCGTCTTGTGAAACGCTCACGGAGCTAAATCACTAATCCGGCAGGTTTCTGGAAAAGCAAACTCTACAGATCTTTGCCACTGAACACACACACCTACACACCGCAAAAGAAATATGTGCACAAGGCAGGTAGACACCGGACCACTGCGTGCTTGGGCCAAATGGCCTGCCGCAAGCAACCCGCACAGCCCTTTGAGCCAGCACGGCTCTGCAGAGCCACACACATGATACCCAGGCTTCATGGACACACACCAGGTACACGTGTGCTGGTAACCCTGGGGTCCCTCTGGCTCTGCTTTCTGCTTCTCTTTCTGCAACAAGGGGGCAAGGGGTAGGAATGGCCTTCAGCCCACAGACAAAGAACCAAAACCACCGACTCGAGGGTGGTCCTTGTATTGGGCGCAGTACATCTGTCGTGTCAAAAACCAACTCGTCTCTTCAAATGCGGTACATCAAGGTGCTTTTCCTCCACTGGCAGGAATCAGTGCCTGGAAGTGAGTGCTTGGGAGCTGCAGCCCCACGTGTCCTCCCCTTACACAGACCTCTCGTAACCTCAGCACACAGGGCTTTGCAAAGAGCCCCTCGTCGCTGGCCAGGCACGCTGCCTGCAGCATGCTCTCTCCAACGGATGCCAAGCGAGCTGCCGCGTGCCAGCGCACTGCACTGCTATCAGAGGAGGGGTTTTCAGCCTCGCTGTAAAACAAGGATGCACCTTTCTGCATAGTCCCACTCAGGTGCTGGACATCCTCCTCCCTCCAGTCTGCCCTTGCCTAGAACAAACCCCCAGCCTCTCCCTCAGCAGGGCAGCTTTTCTTACGGCTATATTCATGAGTTACAACACGGCCTCTCCAGCCCGCAGCTGCTGGGAGCCAAATCCTCTTTCTAGAGGGCAGCACTGGTGGGACACAGTCCGTCCCTGCTCGCTCGGCTGCACCTGCGCGCTCCCGCCTGCTGCCGGGCCAGCCAGGCAGCACCTGCTGACAGGTGGGCATCTCCCCGCAGGCTGTGGGACAAATGGCTGAGTGGCCGTGGGCAGCCACAACTGCAGGGTTACTGCAGAGACTGCAGCAAAGCCAGGTGGAAACCTGGGCGTGCTAGACAGCTCCCGGACGACACGGCTCTGCTTCCAGGGTTTTCCCAGTGCCCAGACTGGAAGATGTCCCAGCTCCTCTCCAAAGGCCCAGTGAAGCTGTTATTCTCTTCCAGGGCTTTCTTCCTAGCAATTACCCACTGCAGAAAACACACCGCCACAGATCATGAGATACCCTTGCCAGAAGCCTCGATAGCCCAAAATACACCTTGCTCTCTGCTCCAGTCCCCCCGCCGCTCGCCAGAGACACAGGCTACGCCAGCCTTTCTGTGTGGTGAGGGAAGAAAGAGGAGGGCAGCACAAGAGGGAGAGAGCTTATCCTGCTCGACCCAGGCAGGCTGGTCTCGAGCACCCTTCTCCGGAGCTGGGCAACTCCAGGTACAGACGTCTCCCTGGCACTGACCAGCATCCTTGAGCCTTGGCAGCCGGGCCACGAAACAAAGCAAACAGCCCCAGCCCCTTCTCCTAGGACCTCAGCGCTCAGCGTACCGTGGGGCAGCACGTGGCGCGTGGACGGGGGCATGAGATGGACGGAGCAAGGATTCCTGACGAGGCCTGAGGAGCGGCGTGTCCCGCGCAGAGACAGGACAGCCGTGGGTGAAGATGAAGGCGACGGCCTCAGGGGACCGACCGCCTTTCCTGGGGCACTCGCCTTGGTGCCGGCGGGGGATTCAGGTGTGGGGCAGGGGTCTCCCGACCCCCGCACGAGCAGTGCCAGAACCGCCCTGCCCTGCCCTGCCCTGCGCTGCGCCTCGAGCCCTGGCGGCCGCAGCGCCCGCTCTGCCCAGATTGCGGACAGACGTGCGGAGCCGGGCGCCGCGGGGCAGGAGCCCGCTGCCCCGCACCCCGGCCTTCCTGCCCAGCGCCCGGGAGATGCTGGCTGCTGCGCCCGGCCAGGGCAGGCGCCGGAGCAGGTGGGGCGAGCCCCGCTCCGCGGTCGCCCCGCAGCACCTGCCGCCCCGCGCCCCGCGCCTCCCCGCACTCACAGCCAGTTGCTGGCGTTGGCCGAGAAGGCGGCCAGGACGATGAGCAGCAGCGAGCGCAGGAAGCACGGCGGGCTCATCCTGCGGCCCCGGCGCCGCTGCGCTCCGGTGCCGTCCCGCGGGGCTGCCCGGGGCTGCCGCTGCCGCCGCCCGAGCGCGACTGTCAGCCGGGCCGGGGTGCAGCGGCGCGGGGCGGGCCGGGGGCGGGGGCAGGGTGCGGGGACACCCCCGGGGCGGGCCCGCGCCGCCCCCGCCCCCGCCCCTTGCTGCGGGGCACCGCCGCGGACACCGCGCCCCGGGGCTGCGGAGCGCGCGTGGGCACGAGGGGCGCAGGGCAGGGCAGGGCGGGCAGGGGATGCTCCGGCTCTGCAGGTCGGATCCAGCGCCCGGCAAGAGCAGCGAGTCGCACCCGCCCTGGCTGCAGGGAGAGGGGCAGAGAAACCCCCCGGGACGGGACGGGACGGGAGAGCAGAGCACCCGTGCAAGCCAGGACCGCGCGCTGGCAGGCTGCGTCTGCTGCCTCCTTGGTTTTCGGGCACGAAGGGGCCTTGGTGCGCTTTAGCAGATGCTCTTGATGAACCGCTACACGCTTCGCTTTAAGCCATGTCACAACGTGCACCTGGGGTTTTGTCACCTTCTGCAGGGGCGCACGTAGCTGCATGGCCCCCGTTAAAGACCAAGAAATACAGCTCTTGGAGGGCCAGGGTCTGCTTGGCCGCCAGGAGGAAACTCCATCGCCAGGCGTCAAGCTTCTTACGAGGGTGTGCAATGAAACCAGTGACAAACTCGTCACTGGAGCAGAACAAGGCACTGCTTCAACTACGGTTAAAGGCGTTTCCTGGAAGGAGCGAGTGGGAGACGAGCGTGAGGCCGCAGGGATGGGAAGGTGGGTCCCACGCTTGGAAATTTCTAGAAGAGAAAGGTCTGATTTTCGCTGAGGAGGGGGAATAGTGACGGCTTCTGGGACCCATCTGGGGGATTCACAGTGAGGGCAGCGGCCAGGCAAATACCTGCCTTTTGGTCTCAGCATTTAAGCAATCTCAGAGCATTCGCCGACAACTGGAGATGGGTAATACTTAGCTAATACTTAGAGGGATTTTCATTAACAGGGGAAAAACTACCAGTCACCAGTCCAAATGGTACCATGAATCACCACGGCTCTACAGGAGCCAGTCACAGTTTCACAGGCCGTGCTAGGAGGGTCATTTTGGAGGCAAATTTCAACCGAGCATCAAGAACTCCATGCAAGTCTGAACCCACTTGGGAAGAAGCTCGGTGTTTGAAATCCAGACGGGATCCCTGGCACCTTGGGCTGTCTCGCCCGCATGGGGAGGAGGACTCCACCCATACGGGGACGGGACGTGGGTCGAGATCCCCGACAGCCTCGTCGTAGCTGTGCTCAAGGTTATCTCGCCACAAAGGAAGGTGTGAAACCCACGTCTCAGCATGGCACCGTGTCGCTGGAGACCAATGTTTCAAAACCATTTAGAAAGCATTTAATGCAGAGGTCCATTTCTACAGCCTATTTTTTTTTTGCCACCTATGCAAACTTGCCAAGCTGGTTTGGAGCTATTCACAGCCTCTTTTCAGCTCCATTTCCCAGAGCTGCTGCTGGCTGTAGAGCTAGGATGCACTTACTCAAATACAGCAACCCACAACCCTCCAGCACATGCTTGTCTGAACATATTACTCCTGTTTTAAAGTCTTTGCATTAGTTCCCTGTCAAATCAAGTATTTGATTTCAACATTCCTTGACTTATATTCCCAGTCCTGAAAGGCTGTCGCCCTGTCTACCCAGCCACTCGTCTCAGCCTTTCTGTTCCTGCTGATTACTCAGCTCTGGGCGAGCAGGTTGTTTGATGGGCTCTGCTAATACATGGGAGTCCATGGGAAGCGGGACGGCTTGTGACCGTGCATCTCAGCTGTGCAATTCAGCACGATCAGAGATGCTTAATCTGCCTCCTCATTCAGGACAAGGCTGCAGAAATATAGGGTTACTGTGGCCTGCACTTGCTTTTGTGTGTTGAGTGATGCCATTATGAACGTGGATAAAGGCCAGAAAAAGGCTGGAGGTACATGGCTGGCCATAGAGGCCAGTCGGGACTCATGATGGTAAGTGTGCCCACAGCTTCTGTGCTGAGGGAAAGCCCCAATGGCTCTGTCAAAGGCATGAGAGTAAGAGCAGCTCACTGCAAGGCGCTTATCTGTCAGGGCCGGTTTTCATCCTCCTCGGCTATGCTTTTCTGCTGGGAAACAAGTTGGTGAGAGGTGATGGCTGGTGTCTTTTCACGAGGGGATTACGGCACAGAAGTCACTCCCTGAGGGCAGAGCACAGTGACAAGTGTGGCTGCCACTTGGCCTGCTCAGGACGTCCCGGGGTAGGAGGAAGAGGAGGAGAGAAACTTAGAAAGCATCAGGTGCAGAACTGTGCACCGTTGCGGAGACGATGCCCGGGGCTGGGCAGGGCAGGGCTGGGCCGGCAAGTTTTCCAAGGAAAGTCCACGGGTGGTGAGTATAAAACCCAGCCCCTCTCCGACATGGTCGTGCCAGCAAAACCCGCCGGTGCGGATACATCTTATAGCAGCGAAGGCTCGTTTTGCAGGAACAGCTGGCGTTGCTGGGCGGTGGAGCTGTGCGGGTCTCAGCTGCGTCCCCACTAGAGGGCTCTACCGGTAAAGCTCAGGCGGAGCAGCTATAGCGGCAAAGCCCTGTCGCTTCCACGGCAGTCCCCCCGATCCAGTGTACCGAACTGCCAGGAGAGCCACCCTGGCCAGGGGCACGATCTGGGACCGGCTGTTGTGTCACCCACTCTGCTGCTGCAGATGTAGTCCAGCTAGCCTACGCTTCTAGCAGCATGGCCTTTTTCACCCCAGAAGGGGTGAATGGGGTCAGCTGCATTGGCAATAATGCTGTTGTGTCAGGACAGCCTGCGTCCATGCTAGCAGGGTTTTCCCAGGCTTGCATCAGTGAAGACAGACCAGCCCTGTGCCCCTAGGACAGACGTGGCCCTAGGGGCCTTCCACTGCCCCTGAGATGTGCTGCACCGTGACGAGCGGACAGGGAGAGGTGGGTTAGCGAAGGTATTTGAGAAGCACGGCCAGCCCCCACCTCACCACTCCTCCTTCCTTGTTAAATGCAACCAGCCTCTGTGCAGAGCATCTGGAGTTGCCTTCGCCTGAACTTGGTGCTTCTGCTGCATTAAGTGGCACTTGGTTTCTCCTCCCTGCTGGGCCAGGGTTGCGGTCCCAGGAAACATGAGGAGCAGCAGAGTGCATTCCCTCTGTGCCGGAGCTACAGTGCAGCGTCTCAGTCTCTCCGAGCCAGCAGCCGCAGCAGAGAGCTCTGGGGTGGTCACCTCTCTCCCCCCACGTCTTTGGTAACAAGCAGTGCCAGATACCACCTTCCCCACTCTCCAACCTCCATATGCCAGGAGGGGCCGGGGAGGGCTGGGACGTGGCACAGCTCCGAGATCGAGGAGCAGCACCCTTCATTGCATTCCTCTCTCTGGACACCTGGGAAATAGGCAGCAGGAGTATTTCCCACTCCATACGTTAATAGGTTCAGCTGTCCATCAGCATGTGCAGCAGCCCTGATGGTCTGCTCTGCCCCAGGAGATGGGGAAGGCGAGGAAAGCCAATCAAGCAGGGGTTGCTCCATAAACTAGGAGTTTTCCCCATAGGCGCCTAAGAGGTGGAAAACCCCACTGACTTCGGGGCAACCCACAGGAGCTGAGCAGTCTGTGACTGCCAGGCCGGGCAGAAGGAGAATCCAGGTTTCTCTCTGTGCGCCTTAAGGCATAAGCATTTATGCATCCACAGAAACTGCAGCTGTGACCGCCGCTATAGCCGGTAATAATGTGTGCTGCTGTTTTGGACTGTCTGCACATTCACAAGATCACTCAGGGGCTAGAAATCCTGGATGTCTGCGCTATGAGGAAGTCGGGCATCAGTTTGCAGAAGGGAAGTGAATAATAGATGCGCAAATTCTGAATGAAAGTGTCCCTGAGAGGAAGCAGAGGAGCGTGAGCTGTCTCAGAAGACGATAACAGTGATTCAGAGCAAAAGGGGTTTATTTACTTTGCAAACGCAGACGTATGAGTGACTGTGAGAGTCAAGGGCTGAAATATGGACGTGGCATTTTATCGGTGGGGAAAGAAACCTTCTCAACTGTGCTATCCTTACAAAGTTGGTTTTCCATGAAATGCCACTATTTAGGAAGAAGTGATTCTTGTGTCCACACAGAAAATACCAGTACATCGCATGGGCTATTTCAATGCACAGATTACTTGGAAATCGCGAGGCCCCAGTTCAGCAAAGTATTTAAGCACGTGTTTAGCTTTATTGACCGTATTCAGACTGTAAGCTTTGTGACAAGGCCTGTCCTTTATTCAACATTTATACATGTCCCAGTACACTTATACATTTCAACACTTATATATGGCTTATCCTTTGCTGACCTAATTGTAGGAACTACTGTAATAAAGGTGACAAATAATAGCAACATTAAACTTGTGAGTAGTCTCATTGACACGAAGCTAAATGTTTCCAAGCATCAGGATACGATGTAGCCTTTATGTTACCGAAGGGAACAGAAAACCCCCGTTTGGTCAGAAAACCAGCTTTGGTGTACAAATATTTGCAGAGGAAGGGAATCAAGTAGCAAATCCCAGAGGTGAGTTTGAGAGGTTTGTCCAGGTTTATGATTCTTTATTCAAAGGCTTTGTGGACTTTCACAGAAGATGACAAAGTCACAGCAGTCGTTCAGTGGCCGATGCATCCCTCGCTCCACGATAGCACAACTGGATACGGGGCTAGGAGATGACATGATCAAAGGGTCAGTACAGATACCAAATTGATGGTGCCAAAAAGGCGGCGTTGATCCAAGAGGAACGGTGGCAGGAGATCTTCTTCACCTCATGCCTGCAATTGGTAGGTTCATAGACATACAGAAGAGCAGCCCTGGAAGAGGCCTTGGGAGGCTATGCAATCACCCCCTCCTTAAGGCAAGCTCATGCCTAGCTCCCCCAGTTGTATAACCTGTAATGATCTACACGCACGAGTGCCAGACCCAACGCCCGAGCACGCTAAAGCACTGGCCCTGCTGCTCCGGGAGTAGCTGGGGGAAGAGGGCACTTTGTCGGGCTCGACCGTACATCCCTGCGGATACGTGGCCGGCACTAGCGCTATGGCTCGATTCCTGGGCTCTGGCAATCTCTGCTATGCACGGTGGCTGCTATGGATGCTCTGGAGTTTCTTTTGGCCCGAACAGTGCTTCCCACGATTATCAAAGGCCTGGGATTCACGGCTCTGTAGTTCAGCTGGAGTTGTTTGCAAGTATGGCTGATGGTCAGAGCAGCTACAGGAAAGGGTGAGAAACTCTTCTGATCTGCTTCAAGGCAGGCTGACTAGAAATAAGTATTGTTTTGAACTCAATGAAACATAAATATTGGACACTCAGTAACAGCAGATGCATTAAGCTTGTCCTGAAGAAAGAGGAAGCTGTTCTTGAAGCCTCAAAACCAGAGAACATAGGACAATTGCACTCCTTCATAGAAACCTGTGGTTTTCTCCTGAAATGTATTTCAAACTAGCCAAACATTTCAGAACCGCTGTGATGACTGGTCAGAAAAGGTGCTGTACGGGAGAGGAATTCACCAACAGAAACCGCCTTGCAAAGATTAAAAATGCTTTAACAAAAGGACTGTGTCCAGGGCATTATAAGAGGAACACGATCCCCATTTGCTGTGACCGGTGTCGGCCTTGCTGGCTGGGGCCGTTCGTCAGCTAAACGCCGGTCCCAGAAACCTGTGGCCTGCACCAGTCGCTTATTAAGAGACACGTGGCCTTGCTCTTTTTTTCGGATGAAACAGGAAGCCCTTGGCCCTGCGTGGGTCAGCGGACTCCTTAACATGCGTGCTTGGGCAGGTAAATTTGCTTTCATGACTCATCACAAACCACTAATTCAAATGTCAAACACTAGCAAATCTATCATGTTACCAGCTAACCTCCGGTGCCCGGGTTGCATAAGTCACTCACAGGAACTTAGTATTGGACGCGGCGTAGAGAAAAGCAACACTGCCGATGGGCTGCGACATCCACTTCTGGGGCGTTACCTCAGACCTGATAGCAAAACCCTTGGTGTGAAAGAGAACTTGTGTTTGAAAACCAGACATGCAAGCACCAACACATCGCATCAAGATGAACTCCTACAAAAACTTGGTCACCTTGCACAAATGACAAGATGGCCAAATTTGATACTGGACAATTTTTCCCCACTTCACAGAGCTGTCAGTGGATTGTCCACCCTGGGCACTTGTATTAAGAGGGGGCGTCTCACGGTTCCACCCTCTAAAGTTTAAATTAAAGCGGACTTGGGAGACTCACTTAGACGTTGCCTGAACGAAACAGGTGTCAAGTAACATGTTTTTATTTATGCATTGGATTTATATGCCACCCTTCCTAATAAAGGCTCTGGGTGGCTTATGTTGAGAGAGAGAAAAAAAAAAAGCAAATGGACTAGAATATGAAGCAAAAGCTCCTCCAACAGTATCCCAGCCTAGCCTGGCGTCCTAAAGCCTGCCCAAGCAGGAAGACAGGTTTAGCAGAAGATGCCCAGGCTCCGGCTCTGGCAAGCCTCGAGAGAGGAAGTGCCAACGCTGAGGAACAGCTCCCAAAAATGTCTTTGCCTGAACGACCGATCATAAATTATAATGCATCAATAATGAACCAGCTTCAGCCCAATGACCGGTCCCTGCACCTTTTGCCTTGCTCATATGGTCCATTGGTGAAATGGGGTCTGAGACTGGCTGGCTTCGCTGCACATTAACCATTATTGACTACTGTTTAGTTATGGTCCCTACACTGAATTCACCAAGTGCGGGCGGGAGAGTCGGGGCACCGGCTGAACCCGTCATGCTCCATAAAGCCCAAGCAAGTCAGTCGCAGCATCTTCATGGGGCACTATCCTCCTCTCCTCCAAAAAATACTTCACTGCATTGGAGGCTCTCAGCCTGTTGGCTTGCAGTCTAGTAACAGCTCTCAATATAATAACGTTCCCCCGAACGTCGTCAGATGATGGGTCATGTGTTGTGAAACCGAAACAATGGGACTAGAGCGGGTTGGTGTATGCGCCTGAGAGCGTGTAGGAACACATACGTTGTCTTTGGGTTGATTGTATATCAAGATTTATTATCCTACACAGTAAATATTGATCTCAGTTTTTCCTCCACAGTCAATAGTTACTTCTCAGGTTAATAAATCAGCATTCAATGCAACAGAAGTCAGCAGCTGCTTATTGGCATTGCAGCTTTAGATATGCAAAGTTTCCTGATTCATCTCACACACGGGCATCAAAACACCCAGTTCTCCAGCACGTGTGTACCAGCACGTGTGTAGGGAGTCCTGAGACAGAGACAGGTAAGGGAGAAGGACACTGGCTGCACAGGACACAGGGACAGAGACCCTGTGCATTAGAGGAGCGACCATATGCATGGGGTCGGGCTGGGGTCCTAGATTGAGTACAAAGGAGCTTGGGAAGTACTCCAGAGAGTGAAAAAACTGAGGCAGGAAAAATGCGTGTAGGTGTTTCTGGGTTTGTCTGGATGTCTGCAGTTCTTGTGCTGGCTAAAGTAAAGAGCAGCTGGTTTGGGAGCACCTACGAAGCCAGCGTGTCTGCGCCCCACCTCGTGGGTCTCGGGAGAGGTGAGCCGAGCTGGGCGGAGAGCCCCCAGCAGGGGGAGCTCCGGGAAAGGCCGTGCTCCCGTCCGGGCACGGGGACAGCGGTGGCCCTGGGGTCCTAGGGCAAGTGGACCATGTGGTCCCACATCTCCATGCCCTGGATGGGCACCACAGAAAGAGCCAGTGCTGCGGCCTGGACCTCGCCACCGCTGGTCTCTTCTGCCCCGTCTCTGAATTCAGATGTGCCCCAGCCGTCGCAGGACACGGGGTTTCTCAAATGCGAGCAGCACTGGTGAGCTGCGGCCTGTGCCTTTCCCCATCTCGCCAGTGCGTAGGGCAGTTCGTCCAGGTGCCCGTGACTCTGAACGGTTCTGGCTTCGATCCACGCGTGCACGGCCCTGACTGCTCTGGCACTGAGCTGCGCCTGCCAAAAGTGCAAACAAATAGAAGTTTTCTCCTTTTATACCGTAAGAGGACTCTCATGGACCCAGAGGGAGACAGCCTTCCATCTTCTGCTCCCTCTGCGCAAAAATGGAGTTTATTTCCTACCTATTGGGACTTTTTACCATCTTCTACCATCTAGACATTTCCCAGAGTCTGATGAAGAGACTTTGATCCCAAAAGCTTGCAGAAAAGGACAGTTTTCCTGCGATTTCCCAGTTGGTCTAACAAAAGGTCTCATTTTGGAACCAAGCGTTCTGGTTTTTTGTATGCAAACAACTAAAACCCCTTAGGAGCCCAAACCCAATCGATTTAGTAGTGGAGTTGCATCAGTCAGGAAGGACAAATAAGTCTGGTCTTGATAGATGAAGCCGGTTAAGGTAGTGAGAGCAGATTACTTTAACTGATTGGCGAGCACCCGGTTGAGTATAACAACTGTCACGAGTATAAAAGCTATTTAATTCAGTTACGATCCAGGTGAATGCTGCGTGGGCTCCTCTGGGTGCAGCACATTTCATACTTTGTTGTTCAGGCCCTCGCTTGGCTGTTGAGTGATGCACGGACACCGCTGCACTGTGAGGGTTAGAGGAAGGCAGCTGCGCTAGCACCAAAGACTGGGCAGGTCCCACGCCTGCCTTCCTCGGGGCTCTCCCTGGGGCGTGCGGAGCAGGAGGCGTGGGAAGGAGCGCGGTGGAAGGAAACCCGTGCGTGGCCCTGCTAAATGACTTGTGCCATAGAGTCGCCGCGGGACTTTCAGCTGGGAAAACTAAAACGACGCATGTCAGTCCATGCCAGAGGCGAGGGCTGCTTGGCCTGATACCCTCTGTCTGGACCAGCTGTGTACTCAGAATAAAGTTAGACAGCGTTCGACTGCAAGACGCTCTCCGCCAGAATGGCAAGGCACCGAGCGTCTTGAAAGTGCTTTGCAGGCGTTACAGCCGGGTCCAGACACACGCTGGCCTCTCCCCCACGGACGCTCTCTGTCACTCAGCGTCTTGCTTTGCTGATTTGCTTCTCCCTCGTTGCACTGTCAACCTCTCTAGATCGAGGCGGCCGAGAAGCGGCTATTACTCCCCTCCCCTCCCCAGCCTGAAAGACCCAGGACATGATGCCTTATTGCAGCCAGTCGCTGAGACAAGGACAGAGGGAAGTTGCTTGCTCCTCCATACCATAAGAGAAGCCAGGTGGACTTAGCTAACCTTGATCTGGCCGAAACCTTGCATTTGCAATATTTACTGATGAAAATGCCTGTTTTGTTCAATGTGGATATTTTTATAGGAAGGTTTTTGACCCTTTTCAGTTTTTGATTACACAAACAAACATTTCTTCATTTGGGGACTTTCAGGATTAATTTCTTATGAAAACTCAAAAATACATAGAGAATATTTTTAATGAAAATAAGACTCGTTTTTCCATTTTTAGCCATTTTTTTTTCACAGGAATGAAACCATTTCCCCACACAAACCAACTTCGGCTTGTCTTCAAATTTGAAAATCCTATCACATTTGGAAGCCTAATCAGAATCGTCTCCGCTCCTGGGGCAACACTCGTCTCTCGCGAACCTTTGGGGATGTTTCCAGTTCCTTAATTACTTTTGTTTTCTTACAGTGACCACTTCCTTAAGTCGGTTGGCTGGAATTAGTTCACTAATGCCTGATTTCATCTTCTGGTCATGTTCTGCTCACAACTTTCTCTCTTGGCACTGATGGGACGTTGAGTAGTGTGTACCCTTGTGCTAGCACTCTGGGACGTGTATCTGTGCGATGTTTAATATCCTAAATCCATCCCAGCCTGTTAAACCCTGTGTTTGTTCATCAACCCAAACACACATGAACTTCCTGCTCCACTATTTTGGACTCTGAATGGGATCTGTCCTTATACAGACATGTCGAGGGCAGAGGAACTTCACTGGCTCATAGCGTCTGCTCTAGAAAACGAGCTCGGATTTTGCTTTCACCCTTGGCGGTGGCTAGCCTTTTGAAGGTGCTTGCTGTGATCACGCTGCGCTCTGCTCTAGCAGACTTGTCGTCATACAAACGTGACGCAGGGGAATATAAGGTTAAAAAATCAAGTATGGGAAATCAATGGTAAAGTTTGACAGAGCACGCACACGCTGCAACCCGCTCCCAGCTCCAGTCCTTAGCCGTATGTATAATTTATGTGAGATGAACATCACTTTGAAGCATCTGCAACCTTAACTCTGCTCTGATGATAGGAAAAGGAGAAAATACACAATCCACACCATTAAAAAAGCATAAGATGATACTAGTACGATGTATCGGGTGACTCCAGGTGATTCAAGTAGCACCGAACAGACAAGTGGTGCACACCCATGCGCTGAGAAGACATTGCTCTCATAACAGCGTTAGATACAAGATCATACACCCTCGCCCGGTGCAGGCACCATCCATTCATCGTCTACCAGAAACTAGGTCCTGTCTGCCCTCCTAACCCTGGAGCCGTTGGTGCCTCAGGTTGGGCAGTCAGTAGACGAAGAAGGTCCAACTAGTGATCACCAGCAGTGGCAGACTTTGGCACTAAACGCAGGAAGCAGACTGACTTCAGTGATGTAAATCCAGAGCAGCAGCCCAAAAACTTCTGCTGTCTAGCCCTGGAGGAGCCTAAAGCCCCTTGGTGCCTCCTTTTGGCCTTGACAGCTCTCTCGGTAACTGCAATTGTGTCTTCTGCGCGTGCGCGCCCAGAATCGCCCCCGGCCGAGCAGCTCTGGGAGCGATTCTGCTCCCTCCGGAGCATCTCAGTGGCGGCTTTGGCCTCCCTGCTTTCTGCGTTGGTGTGTAAGCCTGTGCACAGACTGAGGACGTGCAGTGGGGCTCCACAGAGCCCAGGCACATATGCGTGTACCTGGGCGTAAGTCCTGGAAAAGGAGACGGGGTGGAGGCATCGTCCAGCGTGGGCACTAAACGAGGCCGAGTCCTGTGAAACGGTTCATACGTGTTCAGTTAATTCAAGACTGTATCACATGCACAGGGGAGTTCAATGACGGTCATTTGGGAAACAACCGTCCTTCCTAGCTTTCGAGGGTGTGACCAGACACGCCGAATAATGCTTTACGAGTAGCTTGCTAACATTGTGTCTTGGCTTTTTTTAAAGCGATTCTGTTACGTCCAGTTGTAACGCGCGTGCTGCACCAACGCCTCTCCGTGCTCAGCCTCCAGCACACAGGGCTGCACCTGAGCGAACGGAGAAGTCAAAGTCAAGGCTGGAGCCAGTGTCCTAACTCGAAGCATCAGGAGACCGGCGCCCCAGCGCTCTGCGTGCTTTCCTGCTGAGCTCCAGTGTAGGGAGTTATACAGCTGGCCGAGGTATCCCTATTTAAGACGTTACTTCGGCATAATGAAAGAATTGGCTCATGCATAGGGAAGAGTGATAACATTTAGTAATCCATGTGTTTGCTCAGCTTGCTCGCCACACACAGCCCCGGGGAGGAAGTGGGTGAAGAGGGGTGGAGGCTCCTCTCGCTCCCCTCTACTCCTTCCCTGCGCACTCTCGGGGAGAAGGATTTGGAGAACATCTGGCTGGGACCAGCGATCCAGTAGGCCTGGGAGATGCAGCCTAATGACAGTACTTACAACATCCTAGGAATGACTAGGAGTCACTACAGTCTCTCCCTGCCCTAGGAAAGACCAGCAAGTAGGTTAAATGCTGGTCAAGAACAGGGGTTTAGGTTGTAGCTGTGTTGGTCTAAGGACATAGGCAGATAAGGTTCCTTGGGTGAATTTGATATCTTTTATTAGACCAACCCAAATGGTTGGAGAATAGTTATTAAGCAAGCTTTCGGGTTCAAAAACCCTTTGTCGGGAAGCGCATGCAGGAAGGGGAAGGCTGTGTCCATACCATGCCTCTCAAATCAGACCCTCGGTGTTCATGAGAAACAAAGATCACTAATGATTGCTGCAGTTTGGCGAGGGCTGGCGAGCGTAGGAAGGTCTGCGGTGCTTCTCTTTTGCCCCAGAAAGGAAGTCTCCATTTCCCCCGTACCCTCGCTGGATGGGCACCCGTACAAGCCATGGTGCAAACGCTCCCACGTCAGGGGGGCGGCTCAGAGCATGGGCGCTCTTGCCTGGCCGCAGGTGTACGAAACGAAGGGCAGACGCATGAAGAATAGCTTCTTACCAGAACCCCCGAGAACGTCGCTCTATCAGATGGGAACTAAATCTTGGCAAACACAGCCCAGCGAATCTTGTGCCAGTTCTCACATCTACCAAGCAGGGCTCTGCTGATTCACGTCCCAGCGGCAGCCAAAACCAAGGAGCAGTTGAGTCTACCAGGTCACGCTACTGCCAAAACCTAATAGGAGCCGGGCTAGGGATCCTCCGAGCAGGGCAGAGCTCAGCTTTCTTGGGAATCTGTCCTTGGCGTTTCCAGGCTTTGGGACTGACTGCTGCAACATGTGGCATTAACTATTTAACTTTCCGCTGGAATTTCCTGCTGGGTGAATGCAGGGATTTTTCAAACCCCATTTTGGTCATAATTCCCCCACTGCAAGTCACTGTGACTGTCTCCTCATTAGGTTTGGTTTAACAACTTCTTTTGGTTTGGGATTATTGGAAAGTACAGCAGTGGTAGAGGAAAATGTCAGTAGCAGCAGCATCTTGATGAGTAATAAGGATCTTTCCTGCATTGCAGCATCCATTGCAAGAACCACTACACATGGGAAATGGAAACCTCTTCATAGAAAGCATCCTCATTTGCACCTCAGCTGTGGCCTGCAGCCCCCGCCACTCCAGCGCATCCTCTCCCGCTCAGCCCAGCCGACACGCGCCAGGGCTAGCGCTCAAAGCATCGCACGTGTGTGCTGACACGCGTGTCAGTGTGAGCCTGTCTGTGGTGTATACCTGGAGGAGCGATGTGCAGATGGAAATGTCCTGGTGGAGAGCACAGAGAGACGAGCCTTGTGTGCAGAGGAACACAACTGTTTGCACATGCACGCACCACGGGTGAGCGTGGAGCCTGCAGGACAGCAGTGTGGAAGGTGCAGCTCGGGGCATGGCTCTCCCTGCACGTGAACTGTGTATGCCTATTTGTCCTTGTCAAACGAGAGTGAAATATTGTACATGCGTGGGAGGGGGAGGAATGTCAAGTATGCGAGTCTGTAGGACTACAAGAGTGCAGTGTGCGTAGGAGTGTGAACACGGGGTGTGCAGAGTGGAGGATGAAAGCGCGTAGCCAGGCAAGTCTGTGTGTGTATCCGTGTGTAGGGCTTAGGGAGAGTGGTGGTGTGGAAGGACAGGCCTACGGGCTGTGCGTTTGTTAGCAGAGGTGCGAGGCTGTGCGTATGGATACGTTCGTGAAGCTTGTTTAGGTGTATAAGGTGGTCCCTGCAAATGCTGATACACGTGTGGGATGGATGCGTGTGCACGTGTGACTTCGTTGGGATTCGGCACATGCTTAGATCTGCCCTGGGGCCCGTGTCCGGCCCTGGCGGTTCTTGGCGGCTCCCGGCACTTACCCGCACATTGCAGGAGGAGCCCTCGAGGGCTCGGTCTAGCCTGGCTGGAGCCAGCCGGGACGCTGACTTGCCTGGTTCTGGATCAAATTAGCTAATTGGAGCGGGACTTCGCACAAACACTGTCCTCGGTGTCACGCCCTTGCCCCACTGCTCTGAAGTGTCGTCACGTTGTTGTAGCTGTGAAGGGCCAGGCAGTCTGCGCGAAGCAGGATTCATTTGGCATCATGGTTTATCAACCCAGGTATTTTGCCGTGAGAGCCGTGAAACAAGCTGTTGGGCACAAAGTGCCTTCTCCTGGTCTCCAGAAGGGCATTTTATGCCTGAAACTTTGTCCAACATCTCTCATAACTGTGCAATTGGTTCAGTGAAAGTTATTCCCAAATACATCCTGCTTCTGCTGCTCAGAAGTAATTTTGCATGTCTTGCCAGAATGCTGTAATTAGCTGCTATGAATACATGTCATTAATAGGTGTTAATTAGCTGTTATTTATAGCTGTTATTCTGGTGGGCTGAAGCAGGACCGTAGACGCTCATAGGCCTTGTAGGACAAGCGGAGCCTAGTTGCTGTGCACAGGCGGGCAGGCAGCGGCCCCTCGTTCCTCGGTGCATGGCTGATCTCCACCATCTGAAGTCAGTGGGATGAGCGTGGCTAGACTGTCTCAGAAGACACCCAGAAATGGTTTGCTATAACACTCAAACATATGGAGACTCATCCAAAGAGGTTTCTAGAGATAGTTGGAAGCGTTTCATGAACACTTTTTTTCTGGAATGAATAATGATTTTTGGTCAAATTGAAATGTTCATCAGAATAAATTCAAGTGGTTGAAAGCGTTCATGCTTTTATTGAAAAACTGCAAAAATAAAAGAAAGAAATCCAATTTCCTGATGGGAAATTGAGGCTTTTCATGTGGACATAAGTAACTTCAAATTCAAAACTCAAAGAGAACGAGAAAATTTGCGGTGATGCTACATAATTATACACCCAAGGAAGATAAGTACTTTGCATTGTTTTGATTAAATTACTGACTCACTCAGTAATTTCTTCCACTCGGATTAGAAGCACTTTAATTACTAAATAGAGCCCCTGAGAAGCAGCTCCCTTGCTCAATGTTTCTTTCCTATAAAGGATTGTGGTTTTCTAAATATTACGACAAATGACTTGCAGAACGCACAGCTATTTTTTCCCTTCCTTGGAAATGCAGATGGGATGGCACAGTGAGTACGGAGAGCTCATACCATTAATTTTATTGGGAATTAGGTGTCCAAATCCCTGAGGGAGCTTTGAAAATCTCAGCCTTGACTCTAATTTTCGGCGATCATCAAGAATGTTATTTCTTTGGGTGCGGCTCTGAGCAGAGAGCGAGTCAGATGTTACTTCTTTATAAACCCTGCCAAAGGCAGGAGCCCTCTGGGTTTATTTTATAATCATTAATTACGAGGAGAGACTCGGGCTGCCATGTACAGAGCAGTTCTGGTATCCGACATCTCTGCAGCGTCACTAGCTGTGCCTGTGCCCTGCAGCGTACGTCGGGCCGAGCCCTGATAGCCTGTTAATATTTCACCCTCGGAGACTTCACCCACTCCCTGTTGGGCGCCAGCTCTCTCCTGGGCTCGTCGTCTGGTGTCTCTGGGACAAGCGGTGACACCAGATTACGTGGCCCTGCTCCACGCTCCATACGCGGCCCGGCTCGAGGTGCAATCTGTCCCTTTGCACGGGCCGGATCCTGGTTTCCGGTGACATTTCCGTGCTGCACAGTCCTGCACCTTTCTGCAGCTCTGCTGCTGGCCCCCTTGCACCGTTCACTGTCGGCCCAGCGTCTAGACCGCTCTGCTGGACTTATCCCAGCTGCCGTCAGCTGTCAGGGATGGGGATCCACACACAGTGCCAGGCTACCACTCGTCCCAGTTCATCCCGTAGCTCTCCAGTGAGTCTCTGCAGCACAGACAGGTGGTTTGGGGAAAATCTGCCCCGATACTAGTAAGATCCTGGCTGCTGTGGCCAACCCCTCTCCGGTGGGTTTCTTTCCAATAATGCAGCCACTCGGAAACTACCCGATGGGGTCGAATCTGCACAGCTGCAAGGTCCTTTCTTTCTCCGAGTCGTTCTCTGGTCCTGCTCGGGATCTTCTTGCCATTTCCCCAGTTGCCATTGCCTTCTTCTGAAAGGGCGTCCAGTAGATCGCAGCCAGCCATGACCTCGCCGTCCCTCCGCTCTGCGCGTGGGGGCGGCTTGTGCGCGCACCGGCCTGGCACCTTCTCCAGCACTTGGGCTCGGTCGCACAAGCATCCCGCGGAGCTGGCAGCCTCCTGGGGGCTCCTGCCTGTCAGGTGAGCCGTTGTTTGTGCAGTTGTTCGATGCACGCAGCGTATTTATAGATGTTGTTAAACCATCGCTGTGCAGCTGAGAGACTGGGCCGGTTCCAAGGACTCCATGCGCCGTGCTGGCGGGGGATGGAGGCAGGTTACATATTTACACATTAGTTTAAAATGTGGACTCTTGCCTCAGGGGACCAGCGCGGCTCCGAGGCAGCTGCTCCAGCCATCAGCCCAGAGTGCAGTCATTTGTGATTTCAAGCATTTACTCCGTATTTACACGATAGATGCAACGCCGGTATTATTTGTAACAATTTATATAACACCAAGTGGGATTTCTCCTGGCTAATCCGCCGGCTGCCGAGTCGGCCACGCTTTTCCGTTCAAAGCTTTAAAAAGTACAAATGGAGAAGCCACAAAATGGACGATTAATAAAAGCACGGGGGAAAGGGCCCAGTTTTGCAAGGAAGGAAGGCAACGGAGGCCACTCAGCACCGCTGCTGGGCCAGGCCTGAGACACCCCTCGACTGATGCTCGAGGTCAAGTTCTGCCTGCTGCGATACGGCGTCAGGCCGGATAATGCTGGTGGCTCCGTGTTTCTAGCAATGTAAACAGGATCAGACTCGGGCCCTGGCGGCTCGGCGCCGTGTGGGCTCAGGGTCATGCCTGGCCCCCGCGGGTGCAGGAGCAGGGCAGCCTGCCGGCAAGGAACCCGGTTGCACAGAGCTCTCCTGGGGCTGGCGCCGGAGCAGCCAAGGGGGACAAGGAGCATTTCAAAGTCACGGCATCGCCCAGGCCTCCGGGGCTGCTGGAGACGGCAAACTTTTTGGAGGGGACATCTTCCCTTTAAGGAAGGATTGAGCCCCCCACCCCACTCCTTATTTCCCCCTAAAAGCTAGAAAGTGAAGACTTTGGAGTTGATATTTTCTCAAATTTCTGTTTGCATTAACCCTTTTCTTCTCTGGTCCTGCTCGGGATCTTCTTGCCGTTTCCCCAGTTGCCATTATCTCCTTTTGAAAGGGCGTCCAGTCCGACCTTGTGGCGCCAGCCCAGCCCCCGGGTCAGGTCCTAACGATAACGAGCTGAGGCAGGAGGAGGATCCGTTTGATCTGCTAACCTTTCTTTGGGGTTCCCCACCACGGCCAGCTTGCAAAGTGATTTTTTCTGTCCTGGGTGAGGACGTGAGGCTGGCTTAGAGCTGCGGGGTCTTGGCCCACCTCCCATGTGGCCCCGAGCTGCCTTTTCCGACCCTCTCTTCTCAGACTCCCTTCCCCCCTTCCTGGTGTTTGGCCCCTTAGCTGTCTCACCCATCCTCACCGAGGAACCTTCTCCGAGCTGATCTGGGGAGCGCTCCCCGCTCCCTGCCCGCAGCCACCGGGCCTGGAGTCACCACCCCCAGGTCCCGGGGAGACTGCGCACGAGCACGGAGGGAAAGGAAGCCCGTGGGAACAGGCCGGGGCTGAGGCGGGACTGCCACACAGCGCACCTCTCCAATGGCCACGTGGCACACGGGGCCTGAAGTCGTATGTTGTATTTCAAACCGCTCCAAGCGCCGCTGACTCCCCGGTCTCTTACCGTATCCAAACCAGATGCAATATCCGCTTGTCAGCAGCGCAGAGCACGTGGGGGGATTTCGCTCATATGCTTTGGCCCTATCCCAAGCTAAACAAATGATGGAAAGGAATAATTAACCCAATATCAAATATAATCCTCATGGAGTGCCGCTCTGTCCCAGGCTCTGCCTACTCTGGGCTAGAGCGACTTGCCCCGAGGTTTTGGCCACTTGGCCAAAGACAGCGGGTGAGACAATGGCCCGGGCTCCTAAACAGACCATCCCTCGGCCATCGGGAGAGGATGCTTCCCAGCTTTCTCACACGCTCGTCGCTTTGATGTTGTCTTGCACGTGTCCCCGGAGCAACCTGCCAACAGGAAGGGCCAGAGACAAAGGGAAGGGCAAAGAGGAGATTTTTGGTGCGGGGCGGGGTGAGGGGAGCACTGTGAAGACTGAGCTGGGCAGGGACAGGTGGACAGGTGGGTTTCCCGTCTGCTTGCAGATCCGAGTCCCTTGCCTTGGTGACGGGCAGGGAAGCACCGCTTCCGCTTCCCGGGGGTCGATGCTCGGCTCTAGGCGGTTCTGTGCTGTGCCGACCCTGCGCCGAGGTGGCCAGGTACTGCTCTGCTTCTGCCATGTATCCTGGCTGCAAGCTTGGTCCCTTGAGCTTTAAGTCGAGTTTGTTGTTTAAGAGCCGCTACCCTGAGGTCAGAGATGGACTGGCCATGGAGGCTGAGTTTCTATGGGAAATATGACAATTTCTCTTCGTGCTCCCTGAGCAAGAAATGCCCTGGCATAGTCCCGATGATCTGGAAGCAGAGAACAGCAGACCTCCACGCTGGCTTGGGGGCAGATTTGCCGGGGTGACGCGGCTGCCTCGTGCCATACGGAGCGGCGCGGCGCGGCACGGCGCGGCGGGACGGAGTTTGCAGCTACCCGAGTCACCAGGGCCAGGCAGCCTCCCCCCGCAGCAAGTTTCCTCGCCCAGGTTGGGTGGAGCCCAGGATGCAGGGAAATGCCTGTTCGGGTCCCACAAAGGTCACCTGGAGTCAGGGCTCTGAGCGGGAGGAAATCTGGCTTCCTCTTCAGAGTAGATTTGCCATCTCAGAAATAAGCTCAGCCACAGCAGGGTTCAGGCCCTGTCTAGAGCCCGGGGGCGAGACGTGGGAGCTTCCAGACACCCCGGTACGGAGCTGCTTGTCCTGACACCGCTTCACCGCACGTATCTCTGCAAGGCGAGAGGGTGAAGTGAGCAGCTTTTCTGGTTCAGCTTCTCTCTCGTCTGGCTGCAAAGTGCGCACGCGTGGCAGCTGCAGAGCAGTTAGTCTGGGAGGCGCTCCAGGGGCTTTCGCCTCCCCAAGAGCCAGGGCCTCTCCCGGCAGACCACCCTTCCTGATTTCACCTGCGCTTTGCTGCCTCCGTTCCCTCTCCCATCTCCTTCTGGCCTCCAACACCATCTCTCTTTGAAGAGTCCGCACCACGTTGTCTGCAGTCCAGGTCCCCCCGGCTTCGTCTCCTCCATCCCCTGCTTTTCCCCATGCCATTCACCCAGCCCAGATTTTTCTCCCTCCAACAAGTCACGCATCTCCTGACTTGCCAGCAAGTGCCACATTTCAGGCACGAGCCAGGGAGCTCTCCAGCACTCCTCTCGAAGCAAAGCCACTGCCCTTTGTATTTCAGTTCTTGAATAAAAAGGATGGGGCACGCTGGGGATGTCTCTTCCCCACCAAAGAAGAGACAGGTCCAGCCCGCTCCCCCTTTATCTCGCACTCTGTGTCCTGGCTGCACCTCTCTTCCTCTCGCGGCGGATCAAAAGGGGATCCAGAGCCTTGTGGTGTGTGGTTCGAGCCCTGAAAGGCGCTGGGTCTCTGCAGGTCAAGGTGACCTTCAGCCTGGGTCTCTGGTTTCCCTGAATGCCCTAAGCACTATACTAGTGGCTCCTTCTCCAGCCAGCACTTGCAGCTATAGTTTCTTGATGGGGAGGCACTTAGGCATCCAGAATGGGCCTGTGAATGTAGGATCACAGCAAAGTCAGGCTGGAAGGGACCTCACAAGGCTGCTAGCATCTCTGTCCCTCTCCTCCCTCTCCTCCGTTTCATTCCCGTGTTTCAGAGAGAAGGCAGGTCCAGAGAGAAAAGCAGCTGTGCTGAGGCATTCGTGGGCTTGGTAAGAGGGCATGGCAGGGTTGGGCAGGGAAGGGAGACTTGAAAATCCAAGCAGCGGAAACGAGGTGCGTGGGGTCATGGGGTTGCATCACTCCCCTTGACATGCCAGCTCGCTGCCCCAGGTCTCAGCTGCTCCGTACAGCTGTGCACTCGCAGCATCTGGCCAGCTAGACTATTGCCTCTGGAAGCTCATGCCTCTCTAAACCAGTTAGTCTCTAAGGTGCCACCCTGCCTTCTGCCTGACTTCAGACTCGTGTGGCTAGCCACCTCTTGTTTCTTTAAAGAGAAACATGTCAGGCTCTAGCTCGTGTTAGGGAAACCTGCACATTGTGCCTGGAGTGAAGATAGTGCAAAAACGCCTGCAGAAAAACCTCTCTCTGTCCTTCTCCCGCAGCGTGACCTGTACTGGGTAAGGAGGTTGCAAAGCTTTCCCTAGCGCCGAGCCCTGGGATTGCACGGGCGGCAGCATCCGAGTGGATCAGCAGCTTCATGCTCCAGAGTGGGACACATCTGTGACGGGGCAGGGCGCTCCAGCCATGCCAGAAGTGGTGGGAAGCTGCAGCATTATAGCACAGCTTGGGAGGAAACCACGGACAGGACAGCACATGCTTTGCAGTCAGGGAGCATGCCGAGATCGTCTTTTAATAAGGATAGCATTGACAGTCCCAGGTCTTTGAAGCCCAGGAGTCAGGCCCGACACCATTGTGAGATTTGCATAAAAATCAGGAGATTTTGAAGAAATAATGCATCTCATGCTCTTCTGAGCTTAGGGCAGAGTCATGTCACATTCTCAGACTTTTCCACGGAGATTCGTTGCTATTCACAGGACTCCAGCAGCTGAGGCCTTAAGACAAAGCCCTTGAAAGCATCCCAAGCACCGGCCATTGTGCGGCGACGCCACAAAACCAGACTGCTGGCTCTTGGCGCAGCGCGGTGCGTGACCCGCAACGCGCTGGTCTTTTGGACCCACCCCGTGCAGAAGCGGCCGCACGTGTTGAACGTCTTGGCGGGTCGGGAAAAGACGGGGAGCTCGCGTCTGCGCAGGGCTGGCCAGGAGCTGTATTCGAAAAGGCCACCAAGGGGTATTTTGGGGACACGGTGCAGCCGGGCTCGGTTCAGCCCGTGGAGAGTCTGCTCCGCTGAACGCTTGCGTAACCAAGCGACCTTTGGCCAAAAGCGCGAAGGAGCCAGCTCGTTCCTCCCTGCTTCCCTTCCCCGGCTCCCTGGCGTTCTCAGCGTGCGTGGCGCAGCGGGGACGAGCGGTTTATAGCAGCATTTTGTTTATGGACAAGGTAAACAGTAGATCTGGTGGAGGTATTTGCGAGCAAGGCGCTGGCTTCATCATCCAGCGGGAAGAGCCAGTGAAAAGCAAGTTGGGCTTCGGCCACTTGGATCGGACGGTCCAGCTGGCAAGTGGTGCGAGCTTGTCTCTTCCAGGGGTTGCAGATGTGTGCTGGACACTGTGGGAATGCGATTTTACAACAGTAATTAGTTTATTCCTGAGGTAAGCAGTATAAATAGGAGAAAAATTTGTTTCCTGTTCCAATGCAAATAACCAAGTGGCAGCCAGTTGGCCATTGGCCATCAAACATCCAAAGGCCAACAGGCGACTGTGTCAGCTTTCTATCCCCTTCTGGCTTGTTCGCATGCCGGTTGGTAGAGGAATGTTTCTCTTCAGGTTACTAAATTTACTAGCTTGCTGGATTTTTTTAGCTCGGTGCTGGCTATATGCATGGCCCCTGGCCAACTGGCTGCCTCCTGTTTGTTCAAATGGCTGGGGTCCAGCACTTTGTCATTGGGCCTGGGAGCATCCAGCCACCACTCCACTCGACTGGCTGATGAGGAAGCAAAGCCCGTCTTCCCAGGCCGAGGGAGCCCATCCCCGCGGCAGAGCCGTGCCGCGTTCCCAAACGGCCCTGTCACCTGCAGTCACGGCCCTCTCCTTGCTCGTGCACGTGGGGAAACCAGCTGCTTTTTTCTTCCTCCACTTTTTATTAGTTTTACGGTGGTACAAGCACACGGAGTTGCTACTCTTCCCCCGTGGCCAAGCCGGCACGCTCTGCCGGGACACGCTTTCCAGTGACAGCAGGACCCCGATGCCTGCACCCATGTCTCCATGTCACCCCCTCCCGCTCCGATGGGCTCTTGCTCCTGGGGGGTCCCCAGCCAGGCAGGACGGGGGGCTGGGGAGCAACAGGCATCGTCCTCAGCGTCGTCCAAGTGCTGTCGAGTAGCACCCTGGCCTGGCTCTGCACGGGGAGCAACTTCTTCCTCGGGTTGTAGTCGACATGAAGATCAGATCTTTGTACCGTCAGCAGCACGTTTTGGATTCGAAGTGCTGCTAGATAGAAAGCTATCTTGTCTTTTTTACTTTATAGAGCCAGCCTCTAGCTAACGGTGTCTAACCTTTCTCATGATGGGACTGAGGTCTTTATAACTTAGCAAATTTAACAGTTCAAGCTGACGTCCTCCCGCCAGGCGTCTGCCTTAGGTAGAGGTGGGGCTTTCTGTGTTTTCTGTTTAATTTTCAGCAAAAACAATTCAGTTCTTTCTCGGCATAAGGTCAGGGGGAAAAATCATTGTCTCGTCCATGTTAAAAATTCCCACAGCTGTTTTGTCGAGCGTTTTGGTGCCTTGAAGCAAGAAGGACTTGCAGCTTGACAGAAAGGTCCCCTCCCAGAACAAGATCTGGCCACGTTACCGTCTGGGTCATTTCCATTTGCACATGCTCAGGGTCTTCTTCGGGTTCAGCCGCTGAAGTCTGGGGGTCTTGCAGCACGAGGCCTGTTTTAGCCCAGGGCTGCGGGGCTAGGAAGGGATCCTGCTTCCCTGCAGCTGCCCCTTGCTGCGGCCCATTTCTCCGGGGCCCTCCGTGCCCTGGCCACAGCCAGCATTCAGCAGCATGATGGGGATGAAGGCGACTGCCTCCCTGAAACGTGGCCACGGAGCGGGTCTGGCGAGGTGGCAGGGCAGAGGGGCTGCGAGAGGGGAGGCCGGAGGCCGAGCTGGTGGAGGGAGCGGGGCCAGCAGAGCAGCAGGGAGGAGCTGGGCCACGGTCCAAGACGGGCAGCAGCAAGGAGGGTGTGGGGATGATGAGCAAGGAGAGGGAGGAAGTACCAGTGCTGGAAGGGGACAGGACACAAAGGTAAGGGCCTGGCCCGTGGATGACCCGTGTGCCTCCACAGGACGCGACTCCACCCTCTTCACTTTACTCCTCAAAAACCTGAAGCCCGCGCCAGTGGAGACCGGCGCTGGAAACATCGGGGACGAAAAACAAGCTCTGAGAAGCAAGGAAATGCCCGATTTCGGACCGGGCAGGCGAGCGGAACGGCGGCATTTCCTAACGCTCGAGCCCCATAATGCTCTTTTGCGGCAGGTTTTTCCGTCACATAAATCAGCAACAAGCACGACTCCGTCGGTGCCTACATGGCAGGCTGGGCAGAAAACCACAAAAGCAAAGAAATTTAACCCTCAGGCCAGAGCGTATACCGCTCCGTCCAGGCACAGGCACGCCCCAGGCCCAGGACGATCGCTCCCGGCGCTGCACGGGGTCAGGGCAGATGCCGGACGCCGGACGTTTCCCTCCACAGCACGGGACGAGAGTCTGGTCCCACAGGGCACGGGGAGCTCGAGGCAGGGCAGCAGCGCCCGCGGGAGCAGAAGCCACGTCCACGCTGCCCTTCCCCACCCCAAAAGGCTGGCATTGCTGCTTCCTTTCCTGTCTGCAGCTGTCGCTGGGGGTGGCCGAGGGCACTGGGAGAAAGCCAGGCGTTGAGGGTTTGCATCTTCGTGCCCCTCTAGAGCAGGTGGCCCTCTCCAGCGGGGCCAAACAGAGCAGGAGAGGGCTGGTCTGGCCCCTGCTGACTCTGCTCCCCCTTCCCTGCCCTGACGGTGTCACTTCCATGCAGCATGGGTCAATGGCAACAGCAGGACCCCGAGAGCCTGACCCTGCCCTCCCAGAGCACGAACTCATCACTCTTGACACCCCACCGAGCATTTCAGCCCAGACAATGGGGCTTTGTTTGGGGAGTGCCCTTTGCACACACCATCCCGCCAGGATTCATGCATCTGATATCATGAGAGGGGGATGCTGAGCTGGGGGGAAGCTTGCCCGGGCAGTCGGGCAGTGCGGGCAATTCCTGTCACCCCCAGCCCTCCCGCAGGCTGGGACGGGATCGTGGGCTGGGAAAATGGTCCTGAGGTCCAGCACAGCCCCGCTCTCCCAAGCACAGCTGGGCGCTGGGGCAGCTGCTATACAACTGTAGAGCACATCTACACGTTCATTAATGCACTTTAGGTCACGTGTATTAAACCTAGTCCTCCATTGTGAGGTGCTGGAAAAAGGTACATTAGCCCATTTTCATGTGCATTAGCTAAAGAGCATAGTTTCTTTGTGATGCTTTAATGAGCATTAAAATAGGCGAGAGTGGGGCTGGAAGGGACCTGCAGAGGTCACATCTCGTGCAACCCCAGCCCTGTCCAAACCATCCGAAACAAATCCACAATCTACCTCTTATTAGGACTGGGTGGCACTGCTGAGGGGTAGGGCTCACCCCAGGAAGTAACACATGTCCAAAGATCTTTGAAGCTGGTTGGTGCCTTACCTCGGCGCCAGTGAATTTGTGCTGCCATCACAGAGGCGACCCACAAAGGAGACGGCGGGGGGAGAGACCCGCGCTAGCTCTGCACTCGCTAGCTTGGCTCCTAGCAGCAGTCCAGCCCCAGAAGCATGGCGCTTGGTGCTGGCTACTTCGCCCTTCGTCTCTCTGACTGTGCTACCCCATGAATCCCTTCCGAGAGGGTGGTGGGCCCTGACTGGTGCCAGTTCCCGTGAAACACATCTTAGAGCTGGGTCGAACTGGAGGGAGAGGCGAGGGATTCCCCATCGGAGGGGCAGGCAGGGGCTGAGGGTGGCCCGGGGCTGGCACAATGAAATGCCGCCTTCTCATGTCCGCACGACGAGGACGCTGCCATCCCCGCTGTGACGCCTTCGGATTAAAAGCGGTCTTTACCAAGCCTGTGGTTTAAGGAGCAGGGATTTCAGATCCGTGCTCTTAATTCCCCCGGCCACGCTGCCAAATCCGAGGCCGCCTCCCTGCCTATGGCTGGCCGTCTCTCTAGTGCATTCACAGCTCCCTTTTCAAAGTCTCATGGGATTGTTTTGAATTTAAAATCCTATTAGTCTTAAATTAATTGCCTTTTCTTGCAGAGCAGCGGGCTGGAACTGGCAGCTAAGGCCTGCAATCATTAACTGGGAAAGCGTTCGCAAGGAGAAAAGCTGCCTCTCACGCTGGGCTTTGCTGCATAGTCCCAGCCCTTCTGTCCTGCTTTCTTCTTTATCTCTGATTAACCAGCTCATCCCCTCTTGCTGATCACCCTTTTATCTGCGAAGGGAGCTTTGAACCTTGGAATTAAATTCCCCCTGGAGCCCCGACGACGGGGCAGGTTTTGGTTCATTTCACTCTCCGGAAAAATGGGAAAGGGCTGATGGGAACTGAAACACCTTCCAAGGGGCGGCCTGGGGTCAACGTGGAGGGAGTGACCTCGACACCCGGGGAAGCGATCCACAAGCTGCCCACTGACGCTGAGGACCGGAGTCACCTCCCTGGCTCCAAGAGCAGCTCTGGATCTGTGCCCAGGTGGCCAGGGAAGGACCATCCCATTGCATCCCAGACAGCGGGGCTGCGGCAGACTCCGGCCGTCCAGCCACTCCTCGCCCGCTGTGCTCCCCGCACCGCACGTGCTGGGGATTTGCTTAGGGGCTAGGGGAACCCCTCCACGTCGGGACCTGGGTGTCCCCACTCTTGGGACGCAGTCAGGAGCACAGGGTGCTCCTTGGAGGAACTGGAAACAGCATGCCCTGTGCCTGGAGGGGACACGTCCTGCCCGGAGCACGGAGCAGCGCCTCTCCTGTTGGACAGTAACAGACTGTTTTGTCCCTTTTCCCTTCGGGGAGGAACTGAAGAACCGCTTTCCAGCAGCTCTGGTTGCATTGCCCAGCTGCTGCCGGGGCACAGGACCAAGGCTGGATGGAGGAGCAGCCGACGCCTGTCCCGGGGCTGCTGCTGCTCTGTGCACGGAGACAGGCGCCACTGGGTCTCTGCAGCCTGCGGTCCAGCGGCTCCAGCTCACCTTTATATCCACAGCCTTTCCCTTTGCTCTCCCGCTCGAGTTGGGCTACAGCAGTTCATACTTTGCTCCCCATCACTCTCCTCCTCCCCCAGGGGGTCACTGATGTCTGAACTCGTAGTGAGGAATCGTGCACGGTCCCATCCGCATGGAGAGCAGGAGCCTGGTGCTGCTCGAGCTGCTCTGAGTCTCACCAAACAGCATCCATGCGGGATGTCCCATCCCATCTGCCTGCACAAACCCTTTCTTGTCCCTCTCCCCTTCACCATGCCCGTGCTGCTCTGGTTTCTGGGGGGCAGCACCCAGGAGAAGGGCACCGGCCTTGACTTTTCCAGGACGCTTGATCCCCACTGCAAATGCCACTTCAAGTCTGTGCATGACTGAAATTCATCCTTCGCTGTGTCAGTGCAGTGACTGCAGCCGGGAGGAAGGGAGGGGACCCCTGGGCAGTGCACACCAGTTCACCCGGCCGGGCAGCTGGATTAGGCAGAAACCTCTCTCATAACCGCGGCCGATGGGCAGGGTGAAACAGGAACTGCGACTTCCCAGACAGGGTTATTTTGGTAGCTGTGTGTAAACCCCCCATTGGAAAATGTGACACGGTTCTTATCCCCTTGTATTTGCTCACAAAACACTAATTAAGGCATGTAATGAAGACAGGAGCATCCATTAATAAAGAATCATTATGGGACTGGATTAGTGAGCTTATCGGAAACAGGTGGAGGCGATCCGCACGTCTGCTCCTGGACGGCATGCATGAGCTAACACTTTCCCACCCGCTCAGGACAACGTGCCAATCCTCAGGGAGACTCCAGCCCAGACTGCCAAATCCCCGTGTCCCGGCTCCTCAGGGCCAGCCAGGAATGGGCACCCCCAGAAAAAGGGCCTCTCCTTTGTCACAAGAGCTGCCACCAGCCGGGTCAGACCCCGGGTTCATCTTGCCCCGTTTCCCGCGTCACACGGCAGAGAGCCGAGGGTGGAAGGAGGAGCGAACAGCTCCTCTCCCGCTTGCACCCTCCAGCATGTCGGGGCCAGGAAGGTCTGATCCAGAGGCCGTGCCCCTGACGCACTGTCCTTGCTGGGCCCTGCTAGCACGGGGCAGCCGCAGTGATGGGCACTGTCCTCGGTAGCACCACGAAGGCCAAGCGGCTGCTGTCACTCTTGCAAACCCTCTCGTCCCTTCCATCCTTTGGGGGTAACATCAGTTTTGTGTTTTGGACCTGAGCGGCCACATCCCAAGACTCAAGACGGGATGGGGGAGAACCCCTTCAAGAGGAGAACAATCAGGCCATCTCGATGGGGGCAGATGCTGGAGGGAAGAGTTTTCCCTGCATGTATTGGAGAACCACATCTAGCTCCATCTCCAGCCTTGTTTCCTCTGTCCATCAGCCCAGCCCCACCCCGCCGACTGCTGGAGCGAGCACAAGGTGACAGCAGACTCCTCGGGGCCCTGCCAAAGCGGCGCGAGCTTCAGACAGAGACACGGGGGATGTACGCGTGTACGGGGAACCGCAGCCCTCCCATGGTGCCAATACGGTCGGGGCATCAGGGCCACGAAGGCTGGTCACGGTCTATGCTGAGGGCAGAGGGGCAGCAAGGAAGGGCCCAGGCAGGGAGTGGGACTCGGCTGGCTTGCAAACGATAGCTGCCGCTTTCCTTCCTACACGCCAGAGACAACAAGGACTCGCCGTGTCTGTTTTATCCCTGCTTAGCCCTTGTCCCTCGCCGGCTTCTGCCCCGCTATAAATACAGAACTGAGTCACAGCCTCCGCAGCCGCCGCGCTGAATATAGCGCGTGGATCTGCAGCGAGGCGGAGGGCCGTGGCCGGGTTATTCCAAGGTGGGTTACTCAAAGTTATTTCTGCAGTTACGCTGGGGCTGATGATCAGGAAGGAAGTGCTGCGGCTGCTGACGGCCATTCAGGACAGCATCGTCCGCCCCGTGTCCATGCCAGGCGGGGGGACCATGCCCACCTTCCCCTCTGCACCTGCCAGCTGTAGTGCTCGGTACTGCAACCCTTCATTGCTTGCAACCCCGCTCACAGGTCAGGATCTACGCCGTATCCCCTCGTCCCGGGGGTGCGGCGCGGTCCTCCATTTGCAGCGCGCTGCCCCACATGCAACACTCCCCGGTACAAAGTGTGTCCCTGTATGCTGCAGGCAGGGATTTCTTAGGGCGAGCAATTTGCTGGGACCGACTGTGTGGCTGGGGTAAAATGAGACAAGCTTTCAAAGGCAAGGCAGTCTTCCGCAGTCACACACACGTCTTGCTGGACCGCGACCTCCCCCTCGGTCAGTACACACGGCCTACGAACAGCCCCGAACACACGGCCCATGCACCGTGTGCATGCGCACACCCGCCCCGCTCAGCCCAGATACCCGCTTCGCAGACATCCTTCCTATACACGATGCTCACGGGCAGGAAGAGGCAGGTGGAGGGCGGGCAGAGCCAGGCACTGAGGCCTACGGCTTGTGTGGTCACTGGATGCAGGTCCCCGGGGCTAAGGGACGGGGGATGAAAGTGGGTCTGAGATGGGTGGGAGAAGGGCTCTCCAGCTTTCCTCCTTCACTTCCTACCTCCTGCTCTACATCTCCCCAACCCTTTCCCTGCCCGGTCCTTGCTTGCTTGATTCTTGCCTCCTCCACACCTGGTCTCTTATTAGAGCCCTCCTGTTGCTCACCGCAGCCCCAGCTCCATCCCTTCGGCCACCCCATCCGGTGTCCTCTCTTCCCCTAGTCTGCAGGCTCTTTCCTGCTGCCCTGGCGCAGTCCTCCCTCCAGCCCGGTTGTTTCCAAAACCACACCTAGCTCGCTCAGGACTCCAGCAGGACCAGCTGTCCCGAGCCCCACCTGCAACCCAGGGCAGACGAAGGCTGGATTTCTGGCCCTGGCTGTGTGTCCAGGGGGCCTGGAGGCAGCAAATGAGTCAGAGCCACAGCAGCAGGCTGCAAGGAGACCCACAGCTGAGCGGTGTCAGCCAGCTGCCGGCTGGGGCGGCCGGGCTGCTTTGCTTGGCTGGGAGATCAAGGACTCGGCAGTGGGAGGAAGACAATAGTCCATTTGGTGGCCAGGGAGGAAGGGTCTTTCTGCAGGGAGGGGTGCGTGGCTCCGTCTAACGGCTGGGAGGAAGAGTCTGTCTGCAGCGGGCGAGATGGGGGCAGGCCTTGCATTGGGGTGGATCTGGGACCTATTTACTCCAAAGCCACCCTGCCTGCAATGCTGCTGGATGCAGCCCCGTGTCCTCCACGATCGGCGCAGACCTCAGCCGTGGCGCGTCGGAGGGAACCGTCACCCTTTCGTGCCGTTCCAGGTCGCTGCATGCAGAGACCCTCGGCGAGCCCAGGCCCAGGCAGGACCGAGGAGCAGAAAATAAATTCGGAAACCAAGGAGGCAGCCAAAGCATGTCACGTAATCGCAGATAAACATATAATCTCCTCAGGTTACATGAGGGGGGAAACCGCAAACCACAAGCAGACAGGAGAGAAGGAGTAAAACAGCGGTCAAAAGGAAGAAGGGAAAATCCACCCGGAGAGACACAAGAAAGTCAGTAAATCAACAGGGCTCTTGCATGTCGGATGACACTCGCATTGTCTCTGCTGCCCGGAAAGTGCAGCCAGGTTCCTCCCGGGACAGTGCTCAGCCCTCTCCCAGTCGCATCCGTGGGCTTTTGGGGTGAATCAAAGCTACACGCGGCCCCGGGCGGAGAACGTCACTGCGAGCACAGGACCCGAACCGAAGTCCTGTGCAACTTTGGGAACCAGGGGCAGAGACCCCGGAGACCCGGCTGGGGCAGACACCCATCTGCCCAAAGACCTGGAGCAGACTCACTCGCCTGGCCTCACTCCTCCAGAATCGGAGGGGGTCTGTGTTCGGCCAGGCCCTGGCAACTGCGTCCGATAATCACTTTCCTGCTCCAAGAAACCAGCTTTGCTCTCTGCACTTGCACATTTTGGAAATCTACACAATAGCAAAGAGCCTCGAGGTCTTTCCTGAGCTCCGGGACCTGTGCGCAGGGGCAGGCCACCTCCCGGGACACCTGGGTGTTACTCCACAGCACAGGCCAAGTCTAAACTTCCATCCTGAGCCAGGGAAGTCTGTTTAAAAGCCGTTGGAAGTGCTGGATTAGCACTGTTTATACACTAGCGAGTCAGAAAACTACAAGTGTTTGCAATTCTTCCCCGGTGCCTCATGATTTTCTAGCCCACGTCTCTCAGCGGTCCTCGCTTTTCAGAGGTCTTGTTTCCTGGGGAGACGAGGCTCTGGTCTCCACCGGGAGCTGGCTCCCCTTGGAAAGTCTCCGAGCAGTCTTCGGGCACTGGAGCACTCGGCATTTTAAACCGTAGGATACGTCCACAACAGGAAGAACTGCTATTAATTAGGGGTCAGTGACATTGTTTTTGAAACATTTTAGCCAACAAGCAATGGCCTTTCTGCCAATGCTTTCAAAAGTGAACCCCGCAAATGTTCTGGTTTCCCTTCCTTTCTCCTCTTCTCTCACCCCAGGGCCCCGTTAACTTGGCCTGTGTGCCTAGCTCTGCATTTCCAAACCTTACTTTGGGCAGTTTGCAGTTCAGCTCAACCCACGTTGTGTGTTTCCTCGATCTGTGATGCTCGGTTTGGGGGTAACTACGATGCCTCTACAACACGTTTCACCTCCAGAGCCCGATGCATTCTCCCTGCTCCGTCTGGGCTCGTGTGTGGCCTTGCAAATAGCCTGTGCATGAGCAACCCAAAGCCGTAGTCCGGCCTACACCCGTTCTTCTCTGCTAACCAGGGTCAGGGCTGTTTGGCTTTCCCTACGCACGAGGGTACACCCCAAACCCTCTCCTTCAGATGTGTTCAGACACGGCTGGGGAGAGAGGCAGAAGGATGGAGGGCCGGCGCAGGCCCGGAGGTCTTTCCTTCTGGCCACCACCCACTTGCAGCTGTTGCTCCGAGTTCTTGCTGTCCCATCCTGTGGCCGCTGCCCCCACCCCTGGCAGGCTCCGCGCGCACGTCCTGGCCTGCTGCCCATGCTCACGCTTGCTCTGCAGCCTGCTGCTGCTATCTGCCGGAGCCTGCGGTGAGCATGAGCTTGTCCAGGAAGGATTCAGGCTATGCGTATCTAGTGATCCACGTCAGCTCCTTGCAGACAGCTATGGTGCACGTGGCCACATTTGTTGGCCAGTTGGCATTCAGGGTCACGCTCAAGCCCCAGCTTTGCAGTCTCAGCCCCCTTGCTGGCCGGCTCTAGGGGAATAGCCGAGGTTTATGGGTCTGCACGGCTGACGCCTGGGTGTCAGGATGTAAGTAGGCACATCTACAAAGGCATTAAGGAGGGTGCATCCTTCAGGCCCGTGCACATGCTGTTGGCTTTCCTGGTATTCCTCTGCTCTGCTTTTCCCTCCACTGCAAGCCTTCCTCGCTCCGTGCCTGGGGGAGCCGAGAGCACTGCCCGCCCCCGGCATTGTCCTGCATTTTAAAATTAAATTCCACAATCCTCAATTTCTACTGAAAGGCAGGAAGGTGGGGTAAGCGCAGTAACCCATGCCCTCAAGCTCCATGTTTGCCTCAACACCCCACGTTTGTATAGATAGCAAGAGAGGCACCATTTTGCAAGGAACTTCCTTCTGCAGCTGCTAATGAGGAAACGGTGCACACCCTATTTCACCCAGCCCCAGACCATGCTGTAGCAGTGCCATGCCCCTGCCATGCCGCAGCGGTGAACTTGGCTTCCTTGTAGGTGAGCAATGAGCATGCTGCGCCTCTAGCACCGGCAGCGCTGGAGGAGCTGTGACTGCTTGTGAGCCATCCCCCCGGGAGCAGCGAAGAGCGTGCAGTCATTACTGATGCAGTGAACGCAGCTTCTTCTTCTGTTCATGAGAAGGGGATGACGTTCTTGAGTTTATTCATTACAGTATTGACAGTGAGTTTTAAATTGCTTCAAGCAAATGCTCCCTAGGCAGCACGTGGTCAGAACTGCAAACTGCAAGTGTTACAGCCGAATATGCAATACATGCAAGGGCACATTTCAAATGTTACTGCGGGTGAGCTGGACAGCAGAGGACGAAGGGACCTCTGACTGAGGTATTTGCCTGGGGATCCCGAGATCTCACTGCCAGCTTCTCTTTCCAGAGCAAGTCACTCCATCGCTTTGGGCCTCAGTCCCCTGCCTGTAAAATAGGGCTAAGCACCCCTTCCATTATCCGGCGGCTGTCCTGTCTCTTGTGACTACGTTTTTTGGCACAGAAATTATGTGTTTGTACAGCACCCGGCACAACGAAGCTGTAATACTGATGGGGCCCCCAGGCCCTCGGTGTTGCCCACAGTCATCGCTGGAGTGTTTGGTTGCAATATTTGCAGTTTATGGCAGGGCAGTGAGCATCGCACTTGGACAACAGGAGATTCAAACCGTGACTTGCTTTTGGTGACCGCTCAGGGGTGCCGGCCAGGCCTTTGCCTCTGCAAACGTTGCTCCATCACAGTGAAGTTCCCTTCCGAATCTTGAGACTCGGTAGTAGAGCGGCGCCCGACCGTTCAGCTCTAGGAAAGATCAACAGCTGCCCAGGCCTCTCCCATCCGACAGCCTTTCCTGAACTTCAGCATTTCTATTATTTGGCTTCAGGTTCCAGCCAAAACCACAAAGTGCTGGCCAAGGTGCTGGGAAGAGAAACGACGTGTGCTGTGTGCGTACACCACTGCAGTGCTGGATGGCACGAGACCCTGTGCGCCGTGCACCCGTGGGAGGCTGTCACATTTTCACGGGCGCCAGAGATTTGACTCCTGTGAAAGTGACCTGCTGGAAGCAAAACTGCAATCCCTGCGAGAACCACGGCAGTCGGACCCTCTGCCCATGTCCCATGCCAGGCCAGTGTGCGCACGCGCCGGACAAATACGCTAAGGGGTGGGGAATATCAGAAGCCTTTTCTGTCTCCAAGTCTCCTCTGCAAAGGCTGGTCACATCTGCACCGGCTCTGCCCTGGTCTCCCCACACGTGTACGCCCACGGGCAGAGCTGGCAGTCATGGAGATGGCGTGCTGCAGGTGTGCGCTGCAGGGCCCAGCAGGCAATGGCTCTCCCAGGACTCCTGGCTGGGCAGTGCCCGGCCCTAGCATGGGCACTAGGGGCAAAACCAAGCGGAAAGAAAAAAAATAATCAACTAAGAAAGATGATGTTTTCAGAGCGGCCTCCCTAGACGCCCCAGCAGGTAGCTGTGCTGTGCCTTGCTCTCCCCTTCGGCAACGTGCAGTACTGCACAGCACCCTAACAACACATCAGTATCAGACCCAATCAATACAGCACATAGAAAATGGATTAAAAGCAAGCTCCGTGATTCATCTTCTCAGACCTTCATCACTAATGAGGAACCATCAGCTAATGGGAACGTGTCTAGCGGGGCTCTGTGGTTCCCCGACCAGGGGGGTGCAATGCTTTTTAGCAGCCAAGTGGGGGAAGGTGTCAGATGAGCAGAGGGAAGAACAAGAGTCCCCCAACACTGCATGGGCTCCCCTTGCCCCCAAATCCACGTGCCGTTTGCCCTTTGCAATGACTGCAGGGGACGCCCCCCTGCCAGTGACCCACTCGTCCTGCATCTTCGGGGCAGCAGTGGGCTCTGCCTCCCCACTCGAGGAGGGAGGGTGAGGCCTGCGCTCAGCAAAGAAGCAATACCCAGATCTTGCTGATGCTCCTGGCTCATCAACCCCAGGCCTCGGGCACCCTGGGAGCTCGTGCTCCCAGCTATGCATGGTATTTAGGCCACTGATGACTGGGGATCTCCATATCTGGCTCCAGCTGCTTGCTGCAGAAGGTCCAAAGATGCAGACGCTGCGGATGGGGCTGGACGGGCAGCGGAGACAGCCCTAAACTTGTCCAGAGCCTCCGGTGTCATTCTCCATTATGGCAACCACAAGATAAGGCTCCCAGACGCTCCCAAATCCTATTAGAGGCACTTTGATTAGCACAGACACAACCTTATGGTGCGCACACTGCCTGGCTCCCTGGGGATGGTGTCACAGCAAAGGCAGAGCGCAGCACCGACAGCTGAGCCGGGAGCGGAGATGAAAGATCGTCATCACTAATAACTCCATGTGGGTGTACGGTTACTTTGGGCTGCGAAGGGGATGATTAATTGCACAGTGCTGCTTATCTGCTCCAGGAGCCCTTGCTGCCCTTTTATTAAAAACATCCCCTGACCCACCATGGGACCAGCTCCAGGGAGACCAGCACACGCAGCAGAACTGGAAGAAACTGCCTGGGAACAGCCGGGGCGTCTATCATGTGCCGCAGGGAGCGGTCTACGCTCGACTCTGCCGTGGGCCCCACGCTCCCGGACCCGGTCCCGGGGCTTGCGGGGAGTCGTGGCAATCCCGCAGATCAGTGCCCAGCGGCAAATCCACCAGGAATAATTTGATGCTGCAGCAAGCTTCGTCGGCAGCTGTCCGGCCCCTGTGGGTCCAGCACCGCCGCGAGCGAGACACGGAGCAGCAGCATCCTGAAGCGCGGCGGTCAGGCTTCATGCTAACAGCTCTGCCTTGGAAGGTGCAAGATTTAATTGGGGCTTGGCATACATGCAACTTAAATGCAGCCGGGAGAGGCTAACGTAGGCAGGGGCCAGTGCACGAGGGGGTGTGGGGCCTGCGTCAGCACCATTCTCCCTTTCCTGTGTAATCCCTGCAGGGATGCCAGGCCAGGAGGGCTTGGGAGCCAGAGGACGGCTGCAGAAAGCATGAGCAGAAGAGGAGGCTTGTTGAAGAGGTGCAGCCTCTGCCCAAAGGGAGTTTAAGGGCCTTTGCAATTTCTTCTCCTAAGGGGTGCCTCCGGGGAGGATAAATCTGGCCCCGGAGCTCCCCGCTGGGTGGACTCCTCCCCAGAGTTAAACAGGAGTATACTCATCCCTCCAGATGCCTTTCCTCCCTCTCAGGGGTGCTAGCGGCCTGAGCAGACTCAAGGTCTGAAGGGCTCCTTCTGCCCACTCGGTCTGACCCGCCGTGCCCAGCGCACAGCGGCTCCACACCCGGCTCTGAGCCCCTGGCCGGGATAGAGCAGGTCTTTGCGACAGAGCCCACGCGGCTCAAGGCAGACATCCAGTGACGGAGAATTCATCCCGTCCCTAGGCAGGCCGCTCCCGAGGTCACTCGCCCGCCTGCTCGAAAGTCTCCAGGCGCTCCCAGAATGCAAACAGCAGCCCCGCAGGGACCCCCGATGAGCCCCGTTGAGGCCTGGCCCCTTGGTCGCAGCTTAAACTGCGAAATGCAGCTCTGCCAGGCCGCCCGACCTGCTCCAGGTGAGCCACGGGGAGGGGTTTGGCTAATTCAATTAGTGCAGATGGATCCAAGCAAGGGCAAAGGATGAAAGAGTGCAGAGAAAGGGCGAGAGGCAGGGAGTGGCGCTCTCGGGACCGTAAGTCCATCACCTAATTGCCCCTGCTCGGCTTCACTCTGCTGCGCATCAAAGGGAGAAGGGCCCGGGGAGGGGCCGCCGCGGCCCCTGAAAGAGCCGGATTCAGGAGCACCCCTCGGTGCGCACAGGGAGGGACGTGTTTAACTCCCCTTTGGTCTGAGAGGATTTCCCCCTAATCCGGAGCTCTCCTATCGCTACTCAGAAGACATTGTTGAGCAAAGCTGTGTTAAAGCCTGCTTTAATCTCCCCCTATCGCTCTCCCCGCAGCAGGGGCACTCGCCCCTTTTCGGCTTCTTCATTTGGAGTTTAAAGGCTTGGAAATGCTTTCAGAGCTCAGTCAAGAGCCACATTCCTGCTGCCAGAGCCAGGGTGGAGTTCTCCTAGAAACGCCTCGATAGGCCCTTCCCCCCGGCTCCCCTTCATCTCCCGCCCCATCGCCGTCTTCCTCCCCTGCCTCGCCCGGCCCGGCTCGGGTCCCTCCAGTGGCACCTGACGGATGCCGCTGGGATGTTGCAGGTGACTACTAAGCCGCTAACGAGAGCGTGGCAGGCGCAGTCAGGACGGTGTTTGAAGCGCGGTCCCACTGGTGCACGTAGCATTGTTTCCTTCAAATAATTCGGGACCCTTATTCCTGCCATTTGTGCCTCGTGCAGGCAGCTTGCTTTCAGAGCGTGCAGGATATTGGAGGGTTTGAAATAAAGAGCTTGTCCTCGATGTTGTCTGTCTATAAAGCCTTGTTCGCTCACGTAGCTTCTCGCCGGGCTTTCACGGCATGCGGCTGGGCCACCTCCACAGGCTTCCTTTGAGATGAGCTGGGCTGGATGAATTCACCAGCAACTTGATTTACAGAGAGAAGGAGAAAGCTCCGGGGTTGATCTCAAGTCTTGCAAGCAAAGCACAGGTCTTCCTCGTGATGCCGTGCCTCCTTTCCCCAGAAGCAGTAGTATTTTCTTGACGGGCGTGCTTAGATAGTAGAACGGGGCTCGCTCTTGCTAGGGGAGTTGCACACGCAGTACACCGCCTGGCACCAATATACTTATCCCGGTTTCACTACTGTTCAGCCAAGAGGACAAAATGCGCTACCGAGCTGGCTGTCGGGCTGCAGGCCTGCACTCCCCTAGTCCGCCGCTCAGCCGTCCAGAAGGCACGAGGCGGTCGCTTTGCAAACAGCAGACTGGAGTACGCGGATTAAAAAGAGAGCATCACCATCCTCCGTATTTTAGGGAGGACAGAGCTGTTGGGAGCAGCAGGACGCTGGAGCTGCCATCGTCAGGCCAAGAGCTGGGCTTCACCTCTGACCTGGTCTGGGACGGGGCACCGATTTCCAAACGGGGCAGTCGACAGCAAGTGTGTCCCTGCCCCAAAGCACACACGAGGTCTAGATGTGTCTGCCAAGTAGCTGGGCCTCCCCACACCCAGGTAACAACCACCAGACGAGGCTCTCAAGCAGTTTGTCCTGTTTGCTGCTGGCAGCCCCTGTGCTTCTGCCATTGCCTACGTGCCTACATCAGGAAATACTGCCAGATGCCGGGGCTGCGGGCATTAGCTGGTGGTCCTGTCCTGAGAAAGGTCTCAAAAATTGCAATTAATTGTCCCAGGGAAAGAAGCCGTGCTCAGAAAGGGGCAGAGGTAAGGCTGCGTGGAGTTAACGCTGGCATTTACTGACGTCTGGGCCCGTGATTATGCAGCCTTGCTTTGCGCTAGTCTTATTATGGGCATTTCATCTGCTAGCCAGAGACGATATGACACTCCTATAAATTTGGAGGAGACCTGCCCTCCCCAGGGAGCAAGGCTAACTGGTTCTAACTAGGAAAAAAAGGGTGGCTTCACCCCCTGCCACCCCCAGATGCACGGGATACCATCCCGGGCCTGGGAGTGATATGACCTGCAGCACCCCAGGAAAACAACCTGATTTCCAAGGACCGAGCACCGCTCTGTCAGTAAAAATGGGGCGCATACAGACCCCAATGCCGCGCCGCGCCGCTTGTGACATGTGATGCTTTCCTTAACGCACTGCCAGCTCCTCTGGCCTCCAAGAACAAGCTTGTGAGCAGGCAAACAACACAGCCTAAAGGCGCAGACACCAGAGGGCAAAGAGAATGATTTATTATTCAAAAGCCATTTCTAAGCTGATGTCTTTATTTGTCTGGCCTGATTCATGATATTTGAATGCTTGGGGTTGGTGATCTATTTACATACGAGAAAATCCATCTGGAATCCAAAGTCACGCATGCCCCAACCTAACAGCAGTGTAAACTGGAGGTCGAAAACCTTTCTTATCTCAGGTGCACCAGGCTCGCCCTTCTCCCCACCTGGCAGGACGTGCACGGAGACGCTGTGGCATGATCCAGGGACAGGAGTGGCCGATCTAACACGTCTCGCGGCTCCTAGTATGTGGGGCGCTGCTGGTGGGTGTGGAGTCCTCCCAACTCCAGCCTGGCCTGCCTGCACTGAAGTCCACCACGCTCCAGGCATTGCAATAGCTACTTCTCAAGGAGGAAGGACTCTGCCTGGTCTGCGTTTTAATTGCTGCAGCGCTAAGCTCTTTGGAGGAGGGAAGCTAGGAGATAGACGGCATGTCGCAAAGTATAACAGATGATCCCGTTGTTGGAGAATCCCAGCTAGTCGCCAAGTGCATTTGGAGAAACACCACACGGACCCACCGACAGCAACCTCTGTAAGGACACGGTGGTAGGACCCATCAGGCAGGGACCCTCCGAGACACATGCAGACCAGGAAGGTGGTGATTCACAACAGCATTAGCCTATTTTTAAACAAAAAGTAGATTGACAAGGGAGGACATTCTCAATTTAAGGTTAAACAAACCCCCTTGACTTTGCGCCGGGGTCTGCGCTGTGGCGGTGGAGGCAAGGTGCTGCAGAAAGCCGTCCCTGGCTGTGCTGGATGAGTGACCTGGGCCGTCTGCGCTATGTGCTCGTGGCCTGGGCTCGAGTGCAGAGTTTATCCATTGTCTTCTAGCGGGAATCTACAGCAATGGCACGGATTCAAATCCAGCCCAGGATCCACAATCATGAACCATGACTCCGAATCATGGACTTGGCCCCTTGAAAAGTTCAAATCACAACTTTGGGGACCCTTCTCTTTGCCCTCTGGCTCCTGAGCCTGTAGGACACACAGGAGTTGCATTTCAGTGTTTTCTCTGCACTTACGAGTGTTGAAAACTGACTTTTTAAAACAGAATGCAAGCTGAGATCTCAGGGATGTATTCGGTACCTGTGTTGGTCTGAGACCAAAAGAAATGAGAAACTCTAGAAGTCTGGGTTCAGAGATGAGACCTTTCATTAGAGCAAGTAAGAAATTGCAAGAAAATTATCTTTTTCTGCAAAGCTTTCGGGCACGCACACCCTTCCTCAGGCTCAGCGAAAATAAAAGCAGGTAAAAAGTCCCCTCAGGTAGAAAATAAACTTCATTTTTGCACAGAGGATGCTGAAGGTGGAAGTCTGTCCCTCTGGGTCCATGCGAGTGTCTTTGTGAGTTGCTCTTTGATGTGCAGCTAAGGCAGGATTAAGCTGAGATCTCAAGCATTACACCTGATTTCAGAAGATGCATTTTTAAAAATGCATCAAAATTCATATATCTTCACTGAGATAAGAACTGGACCCACTAGGAACCCAAAATGCACTGGAAACACGTGATGTGCCTGCAACACCCCCTTGCCACTGCGTCCCCAGACCAGGGAGATGTCTGTCAGCAGCTTGAATGTTCAGTCCACGTGCGTCAGAGCCCACAGCCCCTCGGTGCTGCTGGTCTCCTCCGGGTTAGCGTGCCTGGTGTCCGCGGGGAGCAGACATCCAGCTCAGGTGCTACTGCAAGTATTCTCAGCCTGGGGCTTGCAGCCATCCTCCTTTCCTCTGGGTTTGATGAAAGGGGATCCTGAACCAGTGGCAATGAAGAAACACCCCGATGTGTCTGTGATTGAATATGGAACCGCGGTGTGAAAAGGGCCGTGTGCCCTGTGTTCACACGAGCAGGCTTCTCTAGAGCTCAGCAGCGAGGGTGGCACCAGCGTGGCGTGCACCTCACCCGCACACGCCTGCAGCCCGGGGAGGCCACGGCCAGGCCGGCTCTGCCAGCAGCGCGTGGACCCTCCCAGGCCCCGAGCAGCGCCGGCAGCGCTCACCCCCTCACTTCCCAGTTCTGCCTGACAAATCCTTCCCTTGCTGCGACTTGTTGAAGAAGAAACACTGCAGGTAACATTCTTTGCCCAAAAGATTTGTGTCGAACAGCCAGGGGCAACGCTTCTCTGACTAATTCAATACAAATAGGTTAATAGACTGAAGAATGTCCTTGTGCTGAAGAGCAAATATTTAAATTTCAGAGACGCACCCCACCTGGAGCTGGTATCAAAACACAAGCAACGTTTCTGGGAGCAGCTTCTGGAGGCTCAGCCCAGCCCCAGGAGCTCCCTCCGCGCGGCTCCTGCACCAAACGCAGCTTTTCTAGCCAGGGGGGCTCAGCACGCTCGGCCACAGCTACAGCCCCGCTCTCCTGGTGCAAAGTCTTTATCCCACAAGCGGGGAGACCGCGGGGTCGTGGCGCACGCACGCCAGACCGGACTAGCATTTAGAGGAGAGTGGCGCTGTGGTGCCGGGGCAACACTTCCTATCCAAATAGTTCATTTTCGGTTGCTTGTTTTGGGGCTTTTTAAAGCTGAAAGATGCTGGTATTTAATTTCTTACTAAAAAACCAAAGTTTTCCACAAACACTTGTGAGCCAGGGAGCCTGGGGACACTGGCAGGGGAAGGAAGGAACAAAGCCTGTGCCTCTAAAGGATGCACTCAAGGCTGGAGGGAGGTCAAAGAGGCGGCTAATCCTGTAACTGTGCCGTGCTCTGTGCACACGGGAGACTGATGCAGGGCACAAGCCGTGGTGGCAGACGTTTCGGCAGCAGCTCGCTGCCCTGTGGGAAGGCAGTGGGCGCACTGCCGCTGCAGAGGGGCTGTGGAGCAGCTGCCCTGTTGTGCTTGCTGGACTCCTGGCCCAGCTTGGCCAGCCAGGGCACCTTGCAAAGCACCGCAGCTTTTGGGCAAGTGGCTTCTCTCTTTGGACAAGGCTTGACCAGGGGCAAACGTGATTTATAACTCGTGTGTGTCTTCGTTCTGCAGTGAAGTCCAGCCCTAAGCGTGTAATAATGGGGGACCAACCTGCAGGAAGAGCTATATAGTCCTGAACATTAATGACTCCAAGGAGGGAGTGCCGTGAGCACAACCCGGCCGACCTAGGCAGGCTGGAGACTGCCGAGCCTCCCAGTCTTGCACATTCAGGCCGAGTTTCTCAGCTTGGGGCTCCTCTCCGGGAAAGCGGGGGGACATTGTGAACACTTGAGATGCACCCCTGCCTTGCACGCAGCAGCTAATCAAGGAAAGCGGCTGTTGGGAAGAGGGTAACAGGAAAGACAAGAGGAAACATACCCTGAGGATGGCACATCGCACAGCCGGGGGCACGAGTGGAGCCCCAAGCCCCCATCAGAGGGTCTCAGTGCGGCCCATGGTATGCTGCACTGACAAAGCGCTCTACTTTGGTGGCAGCTTATTCCTGCTCTTGTGTCAGACTTATCCCCCATACCACAGTAACGGTACGCAATAATATCGCAGTGCTTCTGCTGGTCCAGCCGTGTGAGCACCCCCATGACGGAGGCAACACACCAGCAGAAATCTTAGGCATAGTCTAAGAAAGATCTAGCAGAGAGCAAAGATATCCTGAGAAGGGCAGCAGAGCTGGGCAGAGCCCTGAGCAACGCTGCAGGTTATTTGGCTGGTGGAAGATGGGACTTGGGGGGTACAGTTTAGACAAGGGGGTGCCAGCCTGAGCCCCCATGGGGATGCCGAACAGGCCAGGGACTCTGATTAGCCTCCCAGCCAGCAAATCAGCGCATACTCCAATAGTTATATTTGTTTTTCCCTTTGATCTTAAACTGAGTAACATAGTGCTAGCCCCCCTGGCATGTCAGTAATGCTTCTAGTTGCTCTTTAACTGGAGAAAAATGTGTTGTGTGCTAAGTGATGATGTGCCACCTCATCTGCAAAATCCCTGCTCTGCCCCTGCAGAAGGGCACCTCTTCTATTAGTGTTGTGGCTTGTTTGAACTCTCCCTTACTATCCCCTGCACTTTGCAGGCCTGGAGGAGCCCGCGTTCCCTCCCATCCTTGCTGTTGAGTCTGGGGTTTGGAGGAACCGCGAGAAGTCGGTCACGGAGCCCCACGAGTAAAGCTGCTAGGAGCAGTGTCATTTTCTTGCTGCCAGCCACACATCATGCAGACATCAGATCAGGAGCTAACGAGAGCAAGGGATTTTGGACCTGCTCCATACCAGCACATTCAGCTGCAGATGGTTACAGGAGCTCTAAGCTGCCGAACAGATAACTGGTCCTGCAGAAATTCCAGGAAGTCTGAGCACCCTGGAACATAGATCCTATTCACATCGTCTGTAACCTGAGAGCAGCCCTTCAGAGCTGGGATTAGCAAAAGTATTTGGCTTCACCTGCCCTGCTCAGAGAGCTGGTGGGCCCGTGCTAACCAGGCTGCTTCCCCCAGTGCCCAGCAAAGGGGCTGCAATGGGACGGCTCTCCGGCAGCTCAGGCACCGTCCCACGCCACGCCAAACCCCTGCCTTTGCTCGGGTGGGCTCCTACTGAGGGGCTTGCTTGGGTATAGAGAGCAGGAATGAATTTATGGTGTGTATCTAAGGTGCAAAATCCCCCTTGTTTCTCTGGGGAAAAGAACGTGTGCGTGCACGGAAACACCACTCCCTTTCCCAGCTCCTCCGAGGGCCCGTGCGGAGATGGCCGAGCTCAGCGAGCCCCACAAGTGCTTGCCCCTCATGCACACACCTGCCCAACCTCAGCTCTGGCTCTCTGCTCCCCCAGCAGGTGTTGCAGACTTTTCCTGCCCCTGGCTCCAGCTCCCTTTGGGTCTCTGCCTGGCTGCCAGCGTGGGCAGAATAAGTCAGAATAAGCCAACCCCCCAACAACAAGCAACATCGCCACGCGTTCCGGGTGCCCCCTTGCTTTGGGAACTTGCTGCTTCCTGGACTCTCTGCAGAGTTGGTTCAGCTCATCTGACTTGCTGCCTGACTAATTGCTTCAGCTTGCCTCCTAATTAGCCACCTATTTTCCACCTGATCAGCTGCACCTGATTAACTCCTGGGGTCACATCAAGTTATCACTCATTTGTAATTCAGCCTTCCTCACCCTGGAGCCCATCACTCTGCCTCTCTGCTGCTTTCCCTCTGGCCCCATCTTCCTTTCCCCTCATTTCTCTTCCTTGCCACCCCACTCTTCTCCATTTCCCATGTAACCCTTCTTGCAAGGTGGCCTCAAGCCTGTCGGGTGGCAATGAGTTCTGCCCGCTAAGCTGCACTTTGTGTCATGGCAGCAGAAATAAACATTTATTTCCCTGGTCCCAAAGGTCTCATGAGGTCCCTGCAGGGACCCTTTGGCTGGATGCTGCCAAATGGATGACTGGGAGGCACTTGAGTGCCCCGGGCAGCATCAGTGCTGTGCTGCCCTTTGTGTGTCCCATCCCCCCCGATCAGTCTGCCCAGGCCATTCACGCAGCACAACCCTAGCCGCGAGCGTGGGAAAAGAGCTGCCCGCCTAGCAGGCACAGACTATATACACAGCAGAGTAAAAATGCACCTGCATTGGCACTAGCAGATTGACCAGAAACTGCCTTTAAATTCAGGCCTGCAGATTCAGTGCATTGCTATAGCTTGCAATGTACCTCCTCCTGTGTTGGGTGGCTGCTTAGGATGAACAGGCAAGCTCTCTCCTTGTGCCAGCTTTGAATTTGCTGCTGCTTAGCACTACGGGATCTGATGGGAACTTCTCTTGTGAGTCTGGGGCAGAGCCCAGCCCACTTCTCTGCCCTATTTGTTATTCTGTGTGTGTCCCCAGGGTCACAACTAGACATGGGCAGATGGGGAGCAGCACCAGGTAAAAGGGGGTGCTTGGATAGTGGCTTCCCCCAGGGAGTCTTTGCCACAGCGGCAGCAGCCTGGTATGGTGGCAGTGGCAGCTGGGTGTGGGGCACCGCCAGACACCCATGCAGCATTAGCCAGGGTCTTCTTGAGGCCCTGGGACAGGTCAGGAGGACTCTCCTGACATACCTTCTGCTCCCCCAGCCAGGTTTTACCCAGGGCACAAAACTTGTTAGTGTTGCCTCTGTATATACCTTTATCCTGCTCTCTCTCACTACTTTTTGCCTCCCTTTATCGTACCCTTTTGTAACCTTTGGTATTTGTCTGGCTCCTCACCCACTCCTTGCATGTAAAGTCTTCTATGCACTGTACACCTGTGTCGGGTACCCAGGCTGTAGCTGTATTGGTGTAGAGGAAAAAGCAGTCAGGGCTCGTGGACAGAGGTGGTATCTTTTATTAGACCAACAAGTTTTTTGCAAAAAAAGGTCATTAATTGCCAGCTTGCAATTAAAGAATGTGTTTTTTGTAAAAATCTTGTTGATCTAATAAAATATCACCTCTGTTCACGAGCCCTGATTGCCGCACACCTGCATGCGCTTGTGTGCACATTGCACAGGTGCTAGAACTGCAAATGGTGCACATGAGGGAAACCGAAGTCTGTTCATGCTAGGGTTGGGATGGCAGATCAGAGCGGCACAATGGAGGGCAGAACTGAAGGCATCTCGCTGTAACCTCGGGTCCTTCTCTGCAGCACAGCAGTCTAGCCAGCCATTCCTCAGGCTCTATTTGTGCAATGTATATCCTTCCCCAGGTGGCAATTTGATTCCTCGGCAAATCAAATTTACAGGTAAAAGCCTCCTGGCTGTCTACAGCAAAACCTCCACAGCGCTTACCAGTGGACTCCTTCCCTATAGCCCCTGGTGCAATGTGGGTCAAAGATTTTCCTGGTTCAATAACCTGGTTTGCTCTGCTGGTACCTTCCAATGCAGGTACAGAATAAAATCATTGTGGTTTTTTTGTTTTGTTTTCGTTTTGTTTTTTCAGATACGCGTGCACACGAAAAACAAGAGACCTCATAGAAGAGGCTACTTCAATCTTTCAGACAAGGCCTGAGATCCAGTGGCTAGAGCCTGGGAACCAAGCTTCCCACTGGTGCAAAGCTCCAGGCTCCAGCTTTGCAGGATCACAGGGCATCCATCCTCGAGCTTTGTCAAGAGCCCAGGCTGCCTCCTGCCCCTGCCAGGCTCGAGAGCCCTGACATTTTGGGGGGGCTGGGGGATGTCCCTGCCTGCAGAGGGGAAAGGGAAAGAATTGTGGCAGGTTGTTTTGAACAAGGGTGGCAGCGCCCGGGAGCTGCTCGGAGACCTGGAGCGTGCACAGAGGTCCCGGACGTTCCTCTGACCCGCCAGGCCTGCTCAACGGAGACAAATGGCTGCGATGCAGAACACCTGCGGGCTTTTTGCACATCAGGCCATAAATGAAACACAACAATGTTTTTTAACTGTAAAAAAACTGTTTTAAAACTCTTTCCCTGTGGTGTGATTTAAATAAACCAGTTTGAAAAAACAAATTCCATCATTGGCAACCATATAAGTTGTCTCTTGTGGATCAACAGCTGGATTTGAGAATTTAACCTTCTCGTTCCCAGCCCCGGCCTGGATCAGTTGGGCTGCGGGGGGCAGTTTGGCTGGGGGAAGGCAAGGGACAAGGCAGGCACTTTTCCGAGGGGTTACAGTTACAGACCCGTTTGGTGGCCCAGGATGCTGCTTCCGGCTGTAGGGAGGAAAGGTGATCTAATGGTTAGAGCAGCGTAGTTAAATCCACTGACTTGGCATGTGAATTGCAGAGACGGGGCGGGTGAGTGGGCAAGTGTTGGCTCTCCCGTTTTAGAAAGCTGGGCTCCATGTCCACCCTGCCCAAAGGAACCTCTGTAACTACTCGTGTCTACGGCAGAGGTTGGTCAGTTAGGGAAGGGGTCGCATGCCACGGCCTCTGGCCACAGCAGAGGACTGGACTTGATGAGGGAGGGCCGTTCCAGTCCTGCTTGTTCCCAGGTGGGGTATTTTCCAGGACATGCTCTTGTCCACAGTATCCCCAGATCTCCCGTTGCATGTGCACACCCTCTGCTTTGCAGGAGTCTTTGCTTGCGTGCGTACTTCCTCTATTTTCCCCTTACAGGTTCATGCTTCCCTTGCGCTTCTTTATAGATGATCCCTGTTTCTGTTCTGCCCTTGCTCCTTGTATGTGTGCAAACTTGCTCACCAGCTTTGCAAGTGCCCATAGCTCTTGGCCAGGTTAGCGTGAGCTCTGATTATTCCCATTCCCATTCCTGCATTTCTCATCACTATTCCTGATTGGTAACAAATTAGTTCATGCTTTAGGATGTAATAGTCACAGGAGCTAGTCGTTTCATACTGGTTTGCAGTGCCCCGATCTGTTGTTTGTCCACGTACTTGATCGGGCTTGCTGAAATGATGCCTTTCGGATACAACATTTTTTGTGGGTGGAAAATGCTGACATGGCACAGCTAGGATTTTCCCTGGCTCCTCCCAGCGCGCTGCCGACACATCCAGACGCTCTTGGAGCATGTGGCAGCCCGTGCTGATCGCTGCTGACAGCGTGGCCAGCCCATACTGTGGTCTCTTTTTGTCCAGCCCCATTGCAACTTTGCCGTTTGCCCCTTGGGAGCTAAAGAGCATCCAGCCGCCGAGCCTGTTCCTTTCACAGCGCTGGGGCCATTTCTCTCTCTCTTTTGCTTGTTTTTGGTGTTGGTTTCTTAGCTTTTGATTCCTTTTATCCAGAGAAGCCGATCCACTCCTGACACCGTGTTCAGTCGGGGAAAGGAAACACTCCTGTAGAGACTGGAGTCTCCCTTGGCTTTCAAAGCACGGGCACACATGCAAATTGCCTCCGAGCAGGAGTGTGCGAATGAAGAGCTGTTGAGGGCCAACGTATGCAGAAGAAGGAAAGTGAATTGAACTTCCTTTCAAATGCAAGCACTCCTTGGAGCTTCCCGAATTATTGCACATTTTGCCCACATTCTCAGTTATTTATTGCACATCACAAGAGGGTTGAATTGAACATATAAATATCATAACTATTCTATGTCTGGCAGCTTTGTTGCTCACGTCACAGCCAGCTGGGTTGCTGCCTTGGCCTGAATCCTGCCTGTGGATTCTGATGAAGTGAGCTTGGGCTCCCGAAAACTGATGCATCTCTGATTGAATTAGTCTATAAGGTGTATCTCAACCCTGCCCTCTGCCAGAATCCAATGGCCAGGGAGGGGATTGCAAAAGCTAACAGAGCTGATGTGCCGCTCCCTGTTACAGCAAGTGGGGAGCTGCTCTTGTGAGACACTGTTCCTGGGTCCTCACTCCCTCCTGGAGCTTGGGTCCGTGCGGGCGGGTCAGGCTGGCAGGGCACTGAAGTCCGTAGTGCTGGGACGGAGGCCTCATCCGGAGCCAAGAACATGCACCCACCCTCTCACCGGAAGAAGCCTTGTGGCACCAGGCAGCCTCTTGCACGAGTGCACTACATCAGGGGCGTCCTCGCTGGCCCGGTACCACGTCACACGGTGACCCGTGAGCCCCATGGACCACGGGGGAAGAGGCAGGAGGAGAGGGAGTGATCAGAAAAGGAATCAGGAAACAAGGAGAGGGGAACGTGTGTGTTGGGAAAGGTGTGGCTGAGGGAGACAATACGAGGGCAGGCCTGAACTGTCCTCCTCCAAAACCCAACAGCGCCCTGGAGAAATTACACTCGTGCAATGCATGGAAATGTCGCTCAGGTTCCCTGGGCCTCATGCACTTGCCCCTTGGCCCGTGTCACCCAGGCCCGGCTGGAGCAGCCCCACATCCACCCTGCAGCTGCGCTGAGCCATGCCAGAGGTGCAGGGAGCTGGCAGAGCCCTGGCAGCTCCGTCACAGCTGGGTGGTGATACCTGGCAGGCCAGGGCACGCCGTGCCGTGACCTGCTGGAGCGGCGCGGTGCCGCCGTCCTGGAGCAAGCAGGGAATGTGTCAGCGTTTTCCGAGGGCTGCAGCCGATCCCCGGTGTGATCCCTGTGCCTGGGCCAAGAGCTTCCCGGCCGCCCACGTGCGCCTTTGCAGAACCCAGCCCTGCATCTCGTCTGCCTGCTCTCTGCTGGCACCGCGGCTCCTCCTCCACGAGGCGACGTGGAAGTGAGGCCCTATGGGGACCCCCAAATAGCCCCAGGGTCAGAGGTCAGCAGGGTGGGTAATGTGAATAGCAGCCAAGGGTCGAGGCTTTTCCCCCAGTGCTTCCCATGGTCGGTGCTAGAGAATGGGCACGTGCACACCCAGGACTTGGTCTGTGCTGGTCCGTGTTGCCTTTGACTTAATGGTGGAGTGGTAAAGTGGCTGGTTTCTTTTCTTCGGTAGCTCATGACGTCCCTGGACATCTATGCTCTGTTCTGAAACCCTTCTCCAAAGCTCCCATGGCAATTGCTACGGGGACCTTGACGCTGCCCCTCTACATGGCCTCCGAAAGACACCCCCAAATACTAATATTACAGTCCAGCGCTGCATTGGGCCAGAGCCCTTGGGACACAATATGGAAGTTCTCCATTCTCCCAGGATTGCCAAGGACAGGCCAGTTCCCTGCTACCATGGGGTGAGCTTGTCCCACATAGCCCGTATCACTGGGGAGGTCTTCAGGTGGATGAGACCGTCTTAGCTTCAAGAGGCTCAGGCACAGGGGAAGCTGGGTCTAGTTGGGAAGCTCTTGGAGAGACCCCAGGAAGCCCGCAGGCTGCACACAGATGCATTGCTGAGCTTTGGGCTGGGAAGGCAGGGGCCAGAGGGAGAGGTTTGCAGGCTTGGATGGGTCAGTGGATGGTCCCCAGGCTGTGCATGCGCAGCGGCTCTCACCCATCTGGGGCACAGGGACAGGGGCAGCCTGCGACCCTGCAGTCAGAGGAGGACTTTCACTGTAAGCGTGGGGTTGCTGCGCATTATTTCCAGCAGTCTGAAGCCCTCGGCGGCGTTTTCCTTGGTGCACAGCCTTGGTGGAGAAGTGGCGACCCCCCATGCAGTCTCCCTGCTTGGGCATGAAGGCTGCAGCCAAGAGGCAGGACTGTGCTGTGCCAGGTGCCACGCGCACGTGCAACAGGGCGATGGACCCAAGTGCTCTCGGGACGACCTTCGCTCTTCCTGGTCCGTGTCATCTCGGCACATGAGGCAGCAGAGCATCCCGCGCCAGGGGAAACGCTTGCTCCTCTCACTGCAGGAATCCGAGGCACTTTCAAATGCGGATGAATTAAGCCTCATAGCTACAGCTGGGTGGAGACCGCAATCAAATTACCACAAATATTCAGTTACATTTCAAAATGAGCTTTCTCCGACACACTCTCCAGAGAACGAGCTTTGCTAGACAAACACTGGGTAAAAAAACCCACATCATAAGCTCAATTACTCCCTGAAAACAAATTTCAAGTCACTTAACTAACCAATAATCGCGGGGAATTGGGATTTCGGCCTGGAGGCATTATCCTCAAACACTCGATATGCGAGCTGTGCTGTTGGGCCGTACGTGGCGTCGTCCCGCCAGGGAAGAGGTGCGACGCCACGTGACTAACGTTACGCAGAAGGAGGAGTTGCAGGGGGCGACTCGGGGGGTCTGCGGGGACCTGTCTGCAGTTACCCAAGTACTTGGGGAAGGGGTCGGCGAGGTTTAGGGAGGCCAGAGAGACCCCCAGTTCTGGTTCCTGTCGTGCCGCTCCGTGGCTGTGTGCTAACCCCCGCCCTGGCCATTTCTGGCCCTTGCTTTGCGGCGTGGCTGTGTCAGACCACGTGCAGGAGGCCGGTGGCTATCGTGCATGCTTCTTAGACCGAGTCCTGGGCAGACGGTGCATGGCCTGGCACTGCTTTGACACCATAACCCTCGCTCCTGTGCGCCCAGCCTTGCCCCGCAGGGACAGCGGGCGACACCTCCTCAGTTTCTTTCCCTGCCGCCTCCCTCCTCCTCAATAGTTTTGACTTCTGACCCCTCTGGCTCGAGCTGTTGCAGCCCCAGGAAGCGTGCGGGGGGCCTGTTAGATAAGCAGGAACTAATTAGGACTGCATCTACCCCAACCGCCTCCACTCGCTGCAAGGTCATTTCCACCACACGCCGCATCAATAAATGTCTCTCTAGAGAGCGGCGATGTGGAGTCCTCTGTGCATCCCACCGGAGAGCAGGACAACCCCACAGCTCAGGACCCTGCCGGACGCTGACCCATCGCAGGTGAAGAAGCCGGCGGCGAGGATAGCCTCGCGCTGCCCGTGGCGGGGAGCGCCGGCACGGAGGAAGCCGAGGCGCTGCAGAGCCGCGGGACAAGGATGCCTGTAGGGATGCAGCCGGTTGCAGAGGATGAGACCAGCGATGGGATGCCGGCACCCTGCAACCCCAGTGCAATTCCTCTTCTCTGCTCTCCACGTGGTTGCCCGGTGCCATCACCCACAAGAGTGCTCTGCTCTTCCTCTCGCCGTCCCCGCCCCGTCTCGGCCCGTGGGGGCCTGCAGGGACCCGTGCCATCTCAGCTCGGTCTGGGCTCCTTCAAGGTGCAGCAGAGGCATTTCCACACGATGCTTCAAGGGCCTGAGCGCAACTCTTGCCAGGACTGTTCAGTACCAGCCCGGCTCATGTCCCTGCAGAGCCAGCCCTGCCCAAAGGGGGAAGCGTGACCTTGTGACTCCCCACAAATCCCAAATTAATTAATCCTGGGGACAGTGGGGCGGCATGAACAGCCCGTTTGATTTCGCTGCAGTTCTTTCCTGGGGACTCAGAGGGATTAGTGCAGGCGGGGAACAGGGAAACATAACAAGGGGCTCAGCTTTCAGCTCCGCTTCCCAGCCAACAAGCTTCTGTTCTTCCCAGCAGTATTAGCAGCCGTAATCCACAGTGTCTCCCAGTGCTATCAGTGTGAGACACACCCCCCACGCCGCGGGCACTCGCACCCCCCGCACGCCGCCAGGCACGTACGCCCCGTGAGCCCCCCACACCTCACACACCTGGATGTGCCCTGTCTAGGCGTGTGTGCGTTCGCTGGCACACTCGCTCTCGGTGCTGTCCCGCGTTCACTCTCAGCAGCACACGCAGCCCCACGTCACACTTGCCCGTGTGCACCGACCGCACTATAGGTGCACGTGCCTGTGGACACTAGATGTGTAGTGTGATAAACGCTGCGGGCATTTGCGCTGCACTCACCTGGGTGCGTGCCAGGTGCGTTGGGTGCCCCTCAAGACCAGGCTGCAGGTCCTGAGGGCCCTTGCACCCCCTCGCTGTCCACTCTTCTGACCACCCACACCTCCCGGCTACGTCCACCCAGCGAGCTGGGCTGGCTCTCGGCCGGTCTGGGCCATGAGCTAGCACTCCCTAAATCAGTGGTGGGACCCCAGGTGCCTTGAGGTCCTGTCAAAGGTGTTGTAGCGTGCCGTGCAAGGTTAGCACTCTTACACACGTAGAAATGATTCACAAGAGATTTCAAATCATAGTGTTAAAACAGGGGCGGGCAATTATTTTGGGCAGAGGGCCACTTACTGAGTTTTGGCAAGCCATCGAGGGCCGCATGACAGGCAGCCAGGGCAGATTAATATTAGTTTTCTAAATGTTTTAGGGGCCCCGCGGGCCGGATACAATGGCCTGGCCGGCCACATCCGACCCCCGGGCCGCATTTTGCCCACCCCTCTGCTAAAACCATCCAAACTGCTGGGGTCTTCCTCAGTTCTTTGCAACGGAGGAATTGCTCTACTATTTTTCTGTAGTTAAAAAAACAAGTGAAAACCAAGAGCTGGCGTTTTCTGAGGGGGACCTTGAGTCTAAACGGAGAATCACTGCCCTAAACGTGTGCTCAAGTTATTATAGCCCAGACACTTCCTAATGAGAGCTCAACCAAGTTCTGGCAAGTCTGACAACAGCTCTGAACACTGCTATTATAGTTTCATTAAAGCTGGTTGTGCTTCTCTCCTTTTCCCGTGCAAAGATCCTCCATAACGGCAACTAACCCAGAGAGGCCCGAGGCTGCTCCCAGTTGCACCAGGATATATCCAAGGATATCGGCCCCCGCTGTGCTGAGACCAGAACTCGTCCCCGCGACCCCGCGAGGGAAATCTCTTTGGCATTTTCCTGAGACACCACGAAGACAAGAGGAGAAACGCACAGGAACCACTTTCTGGACCACACTGGTCCACTGCCCAGTACACAAAGATACCAGTTAGAAAGGACCCCCACCGGGAGAAATGCTCCCCTCCACCTCCAAGACAGGGAGGAGAAGCAGGAACCATCCGGTCCTCGGCACTGGGGACAAGGCTTTGCATCATCTCCCCTTCCAGAGCTAGTGCGCCAAGGTCGCTGTGCTCGCGTGCGGTCTCGGTGGGATCAGGACCGCAGCCTTGCAAGGGACCAGCCCCTGCCCTTTGGTATGTCTCACCTCCAGGAGGGCCGGGCGTCTACCCCGGAGCAGTAAGGAATAAGGGAACGGGAAAAGTCACAAGCTTCAGAACAATGCAAAAGTAGAGATTTTCTTAAACCTGGTGGTAAATGGGTCTTTGCCTGGCCAGGTGTAACTAAGGACTCCAGAAGCCACCCTTGTGCAGACATCCTTTCAGCAGACAAAAATGAAAGATCACTGAACTACAATGTGATGGCTGGTTAGGCACAAGAGATGAAGACTGAATTTCATTTGATGTGAGCCACGGGCCAGTAGCATATTTACATGATGCTTGAAAAAGTTGGCTTCCCAAAGCTGAAACCAGTCATGAGCAATGTTGGGCAGAAGGAAATATATATATATATATAGATAGATCGATATCTATATCTACCTATCTATATCTATCTATCTATCTATCTAGATATCGATATAGATATCGATCTATCTATATAGGTGTTTATATCTATCTATCTATCTGAAAGCTAATCAGGGAATGTTTTAGTAGACATTTCTTTAAAGGAGGTAGAGGTCACGGCAGACAGTCATTTGAACTCCAGGGCATTGCTGTAGCTGAGAGACTGAATGCAACCCTGAGATATATAAGCAGAAGAAGGGCCTTTCTACTGTATCTGCTCTCGGTGAGACCCTTGTTGGGGGTTGTGTCCACTTCTGAGGCTGGCATTTCAGAAAGAAAGTTGAAATCTTATAAAGGGTTCAGAAAAGAGCTACGAGAATGGTTCAGCCTGGGAAATGCGCCTTAGAGTGAGAAAGGTTCAAGCAGCTGCCTCCAATAGCCCCACATGCGGGCTGCGAGGTGACTTGCTCAAACTCCACTAGCACCACCTTGGAGCAGAGATTTCGGGAGGCAGACGGCTCTTTAGTTGAGTAGAAAAAGGTACAACAGGATCTGGTATTTGGAAGCTGAAGCTAGATGCACGCAGACTAGAAATGAGGCAGAGATGTGTAGCGGAGAGGGTAATTAAACCCTGGACATCTTTCTCTAGGGATTTGTAGATGATGGCCAGGAGGGAGGATGGTCTTGTCTGACCACCTGCATAATGCAGGCTCTGAGACCACCACCAATTAATTCCTGTGTCAGTGCAATCGTTATGGCTGAAGTAATGCATATCTTTTAGGACAGCGTTCACAGCCAGGCTTTCCAGGGACGGAGAGTCGGACACAAGACATGCCGAGTGGTCCCGGGGGTCGGTTGCCCTTCCTGGGCCGTGGCCTGGATCCGCAGTCTTTCAGCTAGGACTGCCTGTCTCTTGCTGGAAGACCTGCCCCAGCTCAGCCAGCTCTGGGCCAGTTTCAGGAGCCATGAGGGAGTCTCCAGCCTGCGCTGGGAAGAGGCCAGACCGGGCGGTCAGAGCGATTCCTTCTGGCCTCGCAATCAGTGATGAGCCGTCTGGCAGCAAAGCGCTGCGGCGCCCAGGCTGACCCAGGCAGCTGGGCTCTGCCTCCCTCCCCGAGCCTGTCATGTCTGTCAGGGCCGCCCGGGAAGAGCTGACGGAAACCAGCCTGGACCGACGCCGCTCTCACACCAAACGAAATGAAGCTTGAGGGTCTCCAGGAACCACAGACCTGCCCTGGGAGCGTGTCCCCATTTCTGGGGTGGGGGCGCCGGGTCTGCTTGGCTGCAGAGGGCTGTCAGAGGGGACACGTGACCCTGGCTCGCTGGGGCCCAGGCACCGCTCCCCGGAGTGCTTTGGTCCCGCTCGGGCTCTGCCGCCAGCACGTGCATCCCCAGCTCTGCCTTTCTGGCTGTGCTAAACCCAGAGAGCCAGCAGAGCCCAGAAGTCCTGCAAGCTCTGCAACTTGGGGCTGGTTGCGGTGCGAGGCTCGTACCAGGAAGAAGCCCGTTATTCATCTTACGCACACTAGTGCTCACTGGAGCCCTAAAGCATGGCTGGGCCCATGTCCGGTAGTACAGCTGGCTGGGACGCACCCTTACTGGGACGCAGACCATGCTGGAGACTCCCTAGCTCCCGAAGCCCCCGGAGAAGGGGCAGCAGAGCTGCTAATGCTTGCACATGGACAACGGCAAACTGTCCGGAGCTGCTCTGGCCTCGTGACCACGACCAAAAGGGCTGCGTCCCACCCTAAGGAGACTCCCCAGCCCCCAAAGTCCCCCGGAGGCCTCCGAGGGAGAGAAAGCAGGTCTTCGCAGCGCTTCCCAACAAGCGGGGACAGAAACAGCTGCCGTTTGCTAGGGATTGGCATGGGCGCTTCGTGCGGGGAGGCGGCGAGAAGGGGTTAAAGTGTTTTCCGCGAGGCAGCGCACAACAAACAAAGGAGACGTGGTAATCCCGCTGCCAGAGAGCGAAAAGTTCACTTGATATGCTACTTTACACTGATTCTCACAGACTCTGGGATTAAACCGGACACACTCTGAGGTCCAGGTTTTCTAGCGAGGGCTCCAGCCCAGCCCGCCGCATTCACTTCATATTTGGAAGCCTAGTCGCCGCAAATCCTGCTGACAGATGAAGAGCAGGAAGAGAGCCAGTTTCCCATGGAACAATAACGCCATGCAGACCGCATCTCGCCGTGCCCAACCTGGGTATCGGCCGGAGCAACATCTCTGGGCCGCGGCCAAGGCCCAGGTGCTGTCAGCCAGGATGCTCGTTCTGGCCGGCTGACGACGGTGGCTCGCAGCCAGTCTGCAGGGCTGAGCACTTCGCTGCATTAACGAGCTCCGTGTGCAGGAGTTTCATGGAGCTCAGGGGCGGCGTATGCTGACCGTACAGCACCGAAGAGCGCGGGAGGCGGCGCCGCCCTGCGACCGCGGGCCAGGCACGAGCCGCTGCAGCCCGTGCAGGTAATGGGCGACGCTGCCCTGGTGCAAGACCGGGGTGCATGGTGTGGTGCAACCAGAGGCCGCAAGGTGGGCATGCCCGGCAGCCAGGCTCTGCTCTTGTGTGCTCCGGACGAGGGCAGACCCAGCTGGGTTGTGACCCACCGCGTTGCACTGTCACAGCATCACAACTGGGCCCCGTCCTGCTCGCACTGTTGTTTGGTATCTGCCCTGTAATAACACAAGGGCTGTACCAGGGCCCGGGGAAGGGCCGTTCATGCCTTGATGTGCCTACCGGCCTCTCTTTACTCCTTGGCATGGTCAACGCAGCCTTCGCAGGAGCTACGTGTGATTTCATTCGGATGCATTAGTGCACTCGGCGAGCTCCTAAATTCCCTAGGATCCTGGTGCTCAGGGCCAGTCCATGCTCCTAGCCCTGCTCCTGAAGACACACCTGAGCAGCTGCAAGAGGCTTTGCTGTGAGAGATGCGCGTGCCCTCTCCATGCTCACCCCCAACCGCAAGGGCTGGTTGCAGGAGCTGCCCACCCCTAGCTTGCTTGTGCTCTGTCCTAAGACAGGGAAGTTTTGTGGTTCACTGGCATCAAGTACAGGCTGGCGAGATGCCTTCTGCCAGCAGCGTGCCCCTCAGCTACGTGCTGCCCATCCCTGCCCGCAGTGGCCTAGCCAGATGGACAGTCCCATAGCCAAGCAGAGCACGGCCTGTTTTTCACGAGCATCCCTGGTGCAGTAACAGCCCAAAGCGAAGCCGCCGGTTCCCAATAAGCAATTGTTTCCGTGCCCACCAGCACACTTCCAGGAGAAGCTGCTGGCGCTTGGTGGGAAGGCCAGGTGAGGTGGGGCAGAAACATTTAAAAAAAAAGGAAATGGCTGAAGGGATTTTGCTCAGGCGTGCAAAGCAAAACCAAGCATCTTTCAGGCTGGAATGTCTTCTTGTCCCCAAAGCAGGTTTCCAAAAAGTTCGGAGGATGAGAAATGAAATCATGCCAGCGGAAACACATCTGCCACCTTAGCTGTAGCACCCAGCCCCTAGCAAGGACGCTGGTTCAAAGCCAGCTGCTTCGGAGGTAAAGAAGCAGATAGTTGCCTGACAGGGTTTTATAAGCTCCTAAACACCTTCAGATATCACGGGCCTTGAAGGTGCTTCAGCACCTGACTCCCACTAAAAGCAGTGGCTGTTAGACACCTGCATGGCTGAAAGACGTGTGTCTCTGGGCCTAAGATCCTGTCTCTGAAACGAGTTGTGAGGTTCCCTTTGCTTCCAGGAGGGTTGTGAGGCCGCCTGAGCGCTTACGAGATGCTCTGCGAGCGCCTGGCTGCTCGGGGACCCCGTGCCCAGCCCTACCAGGCCCGCTGGGTGCCTCGAGCAGGGACACGCGCACATCCCACCCGAGTCCGGCTGACGACGTGTGGGAACAGGAGGCTGCGGGGCAAGGAGGCAGAGGGGCAGGGACCGCAGGCGTTGTGTCCATGGCAGAGCCCGCACCTCACCAATTCTTGGATCTGCAGACAGGTTTGGTCTTTGGGGTCTCCTGGACCATCGAGTCTGGTCCCCCCCTCTCGCAGCCCTAGGGTTGTTTCTGCAGCCGCATCAGCCTGGGGCGACGCCACGTGAGCCTCGGCTGGCCCCAGGCTGCGGAGGAAGGCTGGATCAGACCGGCATGCCCTGCAGACCCCGTGCCACAGACCCACACGAGCTGGAAGCCGACACCAGGTTGCTCCACGCCAGCAACTCCTGCCGATCCGTGTGCGATGAATGTGAAGCGGGGAGCCCCGCTCCGGGCTGCAGCTGAGAGCCACGGGAGCAAGGTTGCGAGGCGGGGGCGAGGGGCTTCCACCCGGCCCGTGCTTTATCTGCTGCCCCCTGCCCGCCCCAGCCGCAGGGTCGCTGATGAGCAGGAGGGGAGAGGCACTGCTAATTGCCGCGGCTGGGCGGCTCCCCTGGAAGGTGTCTCTGGTCCCTGGAGCATTGAACTACAAAATGCAAGCCTCCCCTGTCCGACCTCCCTCCCGCCTGCTCTGCTTTTGGAGATGGGGCCTTTGCTCATCGTGTTTCACTGCCGTTCCCCTCGTCGGCCTGTCCTCCTCCTTTCCTCCCCTCTTCGCTAGTGATGCCCAGCTCCTTCTTCTCTCCTTCCCGCCCGCACCCGCTCTCCCCACTGTCCTACACCTCCCCCTGCCCCATTGCAGCGCTGGGACTCGGGGCTGGATGGAGAAGGCCGGGCCCAGGTGGGAGCCTCGTGTGTGCCCCTCCTTTTGCTGACAAGCGTGGGCCTTGGGAGCACACCCCTGCCCTGCTGATCTCCATGTTCACGGATACAAGAAGCACGTACCAGCAGGCCCTTGCCCGCAGACGGCCGTATGCGTGCAGAAGGGTACGCAGATACAGACCCCGGGTTCGTAGCCCTCTGGCTAGGTCTGTGCTGCGCGCCCGGGGATGTCCGTGTCCGCAGAGGCAGCTGCAGCCAGATGTTGGGGGAGGGGGCTCCCTCCCAGCTGGGGAAAGCATCTTCAGATTTGGGCTGGGCTGTTGGCAGAAGGCGTCTGGGAGAAGCAAAGCATCGCCCTCTGGGAGGAGCGGCAGCCAGCACCTGGGCTCCGAGAGCTGCCAGGGCACCAGCCGGACTTCGGTGCCGCTGGCAGGGGAGCGAGCCGACCCCTTCCCTCCCTCCTGCATGACCGAGCCCCCACAGGGCCACACGTGCCCAAAGCCTGGTGCATGGCTCTGCTTTGCTGTCTGCACGCAGAACGGGCATTTCTGGGATGCCCCCGCCTCGCAGAAGCACCAAATGAAAATGAAGCATCTGGGACAGATGTTGCCCATGTTGCTCCACTCCTGGCTGGAAAGGACTTGGGTGCTGAGGGCCGGGGAAGAGCCCAGCAGCGCCAAGACGGGCCCGGCTGCGACGGGGTCCTCGCTCAGGGGCGCAGAGCAGCCGCAGCTCCCCGCCAGGGCAGCCGGGGCTCCCGACCCATTAGGGGCTGGGAACAGCTGCCGGGCCGTGCCTTGCAGCTGTGCGCTTTCACACTGTCTAATGCACCAGAACCATGACGCCAGCGGGCTGCTGTCGTGCTGTTACAATGGGAACATTTGCAAAGGGAGCCTCAGACAGAGCGGGGCTGGCGGGCGGCTGGGCCTGGCGGGAGGGACCAGGGCTGGGCATCTTTGCAGCCCTGCTGCTGTCCATGGGCCAGGAAGGGTGCGGGCAGCGGTCTGCAAGCCCAGAGCCCCCAGGGAGGGGCCCGAGGGAGCCAGGCCAGGGAGACCGATGGCCCGCAGACGGAGAGGGTCTTTCTGTGGCAGGATGTGCTTCCTGGGAGGATTCCCGTGGCGTTACCTCATCCTCGCCGCACAGCTTCCCCATGGCAATCGCGACGGCCGCGGCTGCGTGTGTGGCAGCTATGCAAATTAGGCAATGCAGGAATTTGCACGTTCATAAATTCGTGGCATAAATAAGCACGGCAGAGCGGGTGAGCAGTGCTGGCCTGGCCTCCCCAGGGGATTCGGCCCCCTTCAGTAGCACGGGGAGGGAGGTTTTCCCCCCATTGACTTCTCCCTCCCTGTGCCAGAGCCTCTGGAGCTGCAAGACTGGGTCTTCAGGTCTGAGGCCACTGGAGGGGGAGGCTTGCCTTGTAATCGTGGGTGCTGCCCAGACCCCCGTCCCCATACACATTGCACTGCAGCCTTGGGTCGTGCTGCTCTCCTCGGCTTGGGGGCAGCCGGGAAGCTCCTTTCTCACCGGGTCAGCAGAGACCTGGGAAGCTCACTGCTCAGGGCAGCAAGGACACAGATGAGGAGGAGCCCCAGGGACCCAGCAGCGAGGTGCAGCCTGTCTTGCTGCATGGGGCAGGGGTCCAGCAGCCCTTCAACGAGACAGGCAAGGGCGCAGGTAGGTGCTGGCTGCCCAGTGCACGTGGCACAGCCCAGGGTGGCAGGCACTCGGGTGCACGGGCTGCTTGCTCCCCGGCTCAGGACCGAGCTGTGCAGGGAAGCAGCGCAGGCCAGGGGGAGGGCGCAGCCCTGCTGCTGGCTGTCACTTGGGAGCACCAGGCAGCACCAGGGCTCTGCTGCTGAAATGAGCACTCATGTAAGAGGAGCTGGGCCCTGCTAGCTGACCCCACCATGCCCTCCGGGAGCGCGAGGAGAGGCAGCGCCCAGCCTCCCAGGAGCTCCCTCGCGCCCACACAGCTGGAAGGGCCCGGACACGCGGCAAGCTCAGATTTCACACCCAGTGCAAGGGGCTCTACAGGTGCACGGGAGCCAGAAATATCCCCGAGGGGGTGAAAATAGCCCAGCAAGGGTCTGCCCTGGGACAGGGACCAATGCTGGAAATGGCAGGGGGTGAAATGAAGCGCACTGGTACGTGCTTGTAAGCGGGCACGAGGAATGCAGGGGTGCAAGTGTGTGTGTGTGCACGCGGGAGTGGGCGCTTGCGCACGCAGTCTGACGTGTCCGTTTGTGGGCACGGGGGAGCACGTTGCTTTGACTTCACGAATGAGAGCGTTGCCTGCCTCTGTCCAGGAGCAGTCTCCGGAGGACAGCATCTGCGTGGGTGGAGGCCTTTTTCTGCAGGGGAGAAGCCGGGGAGTCCACGGGGAGGTCGCTCCCTGCGTGCTGCGGGGACGCTTGGGTGCTTCCAGCCACTGGTTCCCGTGAGACGTGGCGTTGAGCTGAGCCCCCCCGGCACCTCCTGAAGACGCTAGGGAACAAGTCGTGGCATCCAAACCCGCGCCCCGCAGGGACAGGCCGGCAGGAGGAATCCAGGGAGGAATCCCCCGGGTAACTCAATCCGCGCTGCAGCCTGATACCCCGGGGAAGCCGGCTCTGGGGGGGCCGGCCCCGTGCAGCATGTCGGGCGGGGGAGCGGGGCCCTGGCGTGGGCAGTCCCCGTGCCCAGCCCAGAACAGCTGCTGCGGGAGGTGGCGCGTTGCGGGGCGCTGCGTGGCCGGCCGTGCCGGCGCGGCGGGGAGCGAGCGGGGTTTAGACCGCTGTCTGCCAAGGGAGCGTGCGGCCCAGCCACAAAGACCAGCAGAGTCCCAGGACCCGTCTGCCAGCAGGACCCACCGGCAGTAAAAACTCCTTTGTGGAGTGACTGGGTGGCCCGAGAGTCCCTGTCCCCGTCGCTGCCTTTGGAGGGGCTTTCCAGGGGTCCTGGCCCCTCTCCCTCCATACAGATGCAGCTCCCAGGCCTTCGATGCCCCAAGAAAACGAGCTGTGGTGCGCGGGGCATGCTGCGGACGGAGCGCCTCAGCTCTCAGGAACAGACGGGGGCATGTCTGTCCCATGACAGCCCGTGTGGTATTGAATAAAGCACAGCGCCCCATGAATGCGTGCGGCCACACGTCCTGATGACTTTCCAAGCCACCGTGCTCCCTGCCTCCTCTCTGATCTCCTGCTGGCCACACGTGCGGGCTGCCCCATGCTGCTTGCGGCCACCCCTGCGCTAGGAGATTGTCCAGCTGCCTTGGGTACAGAGACACGGAGCAAGAGGGGATGCCCCGTGCTCTCGCTCAGCCAGCGTGGCAGGGGATTCTCCCCTTTCTACCCCGGCTGGCTGGCGCGAGGCACTATCCTGACACCAGCTGGGCTGGCTCCATGCAGCCGGCTGGGTTTGGTACTGAGAAGGCATCTGTTGACAGCATCAAAGTCTTGGCAAGACAGTGAGCAGAGCCATTCAGGCACCACGGCGCTGCCCGCCGTCCTGGCACCGGAGCTCATGGCTCGCCGTGAGACTATCCTGCCAGGTCCTTGCTCCTCCCAGGCTGGAGCTGCCCTGAGGTCTCTCCTTTGGGGCCCTTGGCTCAGGCTAGCACTTGGGTTCAGATCAGAAGTGGGGTCTGGGAAGCCTAGCAGTAGCGCTGCTAGGGGAGAAACTCCTATAGCGGGGTCCTGAGGGGATTTGTGAAAGAATATAACTCCAAGCTTCCTCGCTCAGGAGAGATGAAGCCAGGTCTTCCACATCCGTGGGATGCGCTCTGGCCGCGGGGCCGCGGGGGTGCTTCCACTTCCTGCCCTGGTGAAAGGCACCGAGCTGGCCCTTGCCATTACTTTGCTTGTCTTAACGCTGCAATGGAAACATAATGTTTTGGTTCGTGGTCACGGAAAGGAAAGTGAAGCAAAAAAAATCCCGTTGGCTTTGCCCGGTTTCCTTTCGCTGGAAAATCCGTCCCCTTTCCCTGTGCGAAGCTGGGGTCTGGAGGCAGATAGGCCTCCCCTACCTGGCTCCATCAGACTGGTGCCACCCCATGCAAAACTCTGATTTCACTTTGGATTTAGGTTAAATCTATCCCTGAATGATTTGAGCGAACCCATTTTAAATGTAAATGCGTGTGTCGGCAGAGCTCTTTGCACTGGGCTTGAACAGAGTTCGACACGCCTGCCTCGAGCGTGCTGCTCCAGGTGTTGGCAAATCCATGCCGGGGTCACCCTGTGCTGCTCTCCCTCCCACTTCACCCCTGTCCCTGCATGCACGGTCCTCGCCGTGCTGCCCCGGCAGTGGGGCAGTCACGAGCTCTGCCCTCAGGTGGGAACATGGTGGAAGAAGACTCTCCGTGTGCAGTCCACCACGCTCCTGGGGACCGGCAAGCACCTCTCGATTATGCTCCTGAAGCTCCCATGAGAAGTGCATGAAAGGAGCCCGCTGGCCTCCCGTGCAGGCACCCCGGGACAGCCCCTGAGCTGATGCACCCCTTGGGGCTGCTCGAATTTTGGCTCGGCTTGCTCTGGCCCTTGGGAAGCAGAGAGCAGCCGGAGCACAGTGCCCCAGCTGTCCACGCCTCACCCCAGACAAGCCTCTTTGTGCCGGGATGGGAAGCGGGGCCTGCATTAGGGGAGGCACCTTGGGCTCCCAGACCCCGCGTTGTCTCATTGCCTCGCACAGCGATGCCCTGCAAGGCTCACGATCCATGCACCTTCTTTCTCAAGGCACGGTTACTCCCTGCCAGGGGAATCACGTTAATCCAGCTGGAAAAAGAAGCGAGGGCGAGCGAGAGAGCAAGTGAGGGCAGGAGAAGCGGAGGGAGAGGAGCCCGTCGACCGAGATGCAGCAGGTTTTGGAAAGTGCTGCGCTGGCAGAATTCAAATGGGACTGAGCAAGCAGTGAAAGGCAGGAAGGCGGCACAGGGCAGCAGCTGCTCGGGAGTGAATGTCCCGGGCCCTCCCCCTGGCCTGCCTTTGTCACCTGCCCACAGTGAGCCACAATTTATCACCCCAGGATCCTGCAATAAGTCACCGAGCAGACGGAGCTTGGCCAGCCCCCTCATCTCCAGTGCCTGAAACCCGGGCAGGCAGACAGCAGGGCTCTTCTTTCCCAGGAACAGGCAATTACACAAACTCAAATGCATTGTGTGTGCTCCAGGCTCCTTCCCGACAGTCTGGGGCTCCCAGACCAACAAAGAGCGGCATGGCGCGGGCATCGCCTCTGCAGCACAAGAGGGGCCCACCGCCTGCGAGCGGGAGGGGCGAGCGCTGGCCCCGGTACCCGCCGAGGGCCAGACCCAGCCCAGACTGGCTTCCTGGGAGAAGAAGTGACCCAGCCAGGCGCTCGCACCCCAAACCGGTGCTTGGCTGTTGTCTGGGGCTGGCCGATGCTCTTGTGAACGGCTGTCGCGCTTTCCCAGGGGCTGGCCCTGCCGGCATCTCCTCGAAGCAGGCGGAGAGGAGCAGCTCTGAGATGTCCAGCCAAACTGCACAGGTCAAGCATCCGGACTTGCATGTGTTCCCCAAGCCCACGGGGTTTCCTCCCCACACACCTTCCCCTTAGGGCTAGTTTTCTGCCCAGCCTTGGCACACCCAGTCCAACCAGCACAGCCCAGTCCAGCTGCCTCTCTCCAGCCAGGCTGCCAGGGAAGGGAAAGAGACAGCAGGCTCCTCCGCCTCCAGACGTGACCCCTTCCTGAGGGTCTCCCCTGGGGTCTGCCCTTCTGGACTCAGGTTAGTTGACACCGGTGGGGTTTGAGATTCGGGTCGACTGCACAGACTGGGGGAAACGCAAGCACCTGGTGCTGGCAAAGCCCGTCCGGGCAGGACTCGGGACTTCCCAGTCTCCCCAGTCGGCACCAAAGCCTTGCAGGAAAACGGCTTTACAGACTGGAGAAGCGTCACATCGCACAAGATGTGTTCAGCTCACCAAGCTGTGAACGTGAGGAGCAGTGAGCGTCTGCACAAGCAAGGCTGGCTGCAAATCATCCACCCAGCTCCACTTCCAGGGCAGGGGAGAGCAGCACTGTGCCCGGTGCCCGGTGCCCGGTGCCCGGGGTGGATCCTCCTACCCGGCTCATCTGACGGAGCTGGGAGGTGGGCTGCTGCTACAAGGAGCAGAAGCCGAAACCAGGAACAAGTTATTGGCTGTGCGGGGAGGACAATTTGCAGTAAATAAACCCTTTAGTGCAGGGAGCCTCTTCTTTGGCCCGTAGACTCTCTATGCAGATGGGCCGCTCGTTACTCCGGGTTGCTTAGCTGCCACTGATCAGTCACATGCAACATTTCTATTTTCTGATTGGATGAATGCTCAGCACGCATCCTGCCATATGGAAATATTAGGGTTGGTTCCTGCTGACACTCAAGCAGGGGACTCGGTGATTTGCTTTCAGCGAGTGTTTATGCCAGTAAAGCTGGATAGCTTCTGTGTTCCTGGAAAGTGGACTCAGATGGAGCAGACCCTCGCCAAAGTAAATGCTTTGGAGAGCTGGGAGCCAATAGTCACAGAAACTGTGCGGTACTTGCCCAGTTCTCAGGCCCGATCCAGGCCTTGCGGGCTGAGTCGCTATGCAGTTACATGATCTGCCTGCCGCTCTGCCGCTGCGGGAGCGCTGGCTCTGGCACGCAGGGCTCGCTCTCCTTGGGAAGAGTGTGCCACCTCCCCCGGGAAATGTTTCTCACCAGACCCTCCATAGGACTGGAAGTGGCCCCTTGGGCGCAGAGCCTGGTCCCGTCATCTGCAGGCCCCGCTGCCCCGGCTGCTAGCCACCCCTTCCTTCCTTCCTCCCTCCCTTTCATTGCACCAGTCCCCCAGCACCGTCTGCATTGCTGCAGCATTGCAGACACCCGCCCTTGGCACCAAAGCGGCTTATGAATCTGAACCCGTGATTTGCTGCTGATGTTAGGAGCATGGGTATGTGTTTCCCTCGACCACACTCAGATCCTGTTGCTCAGGATTACTGGATCCTAACGGTCCACTGGATCCTCTTCCACTTATAATCGGTGCTGACCTCCTTGATAAAGTGCTAAAGCAAAGGCAGGGGCTGCACATGGGTTGTTGAGCGCTCTGAAGTGTTGCTCTTGGCATCTGGGAAAAACTTGGAGAAGAAATCCGTGGAGGATGAAACAAGGTACAACACACCCTCCCTGGAAGCTACTCAGGGCAGGTCTCACAACGTGCATGTGCAGCTCTCCCGTAAACCCTCGTGCTCCAGCAAGGTCCTCGTCTTGCTGCATGTTTCCCTCTCACATGCACCAGCATATCTGGAGCTCCAAACTTTACCATACGGCATCCCCAGACAGGCCTACATGACTTCTTATTGGTAAAGACCTCTGCCATTTGACCTTCCAACCTGACTTCTAACCACAGGCCATCACTTTTCATCCGCTTCCCCTGTGTCATACCCCTGTACTTGTGTTTGACGAGAGTATCTTCCAGGGAGGCAGCCCAGGCTTGACACATAAATAGTAAGATATGGAAAATCCACCATGTCTCTTAGCAGCCTGTTCCACCAGTCGGTCATCCTCGCTGGTAGCACTTTGTGTCTTGCTTCGCATTTGAATTTGTCTGGCTTCCCTTTCTAGCCGTTGGCTCTTCTTGCTCTCCCGGGCTGGAGAGCCTTTCAATGCCTGATATGTTCTCCCTTGTACAGGACACTTTTTTTTTAGCTTTGTGGCTCTCTTCTTCACCATCTCCAGCGTTTCGATCTTTTAACAACCCGGGCCCCAGAACCATCCCATGCTGTGCGCTTACTGAGCAAAATCTGAAGCAACGTAGCCTGCTTTGGCAAAGACCAGAGCCATACCTTGCTAACCACCTGCATGCAGGAGAATGGGGAGCAAGGTGAGTCTGTTAAATTCTGGGTGTAGAAATCTGGACCTCTGGCACCAGCCGCCGGCCCAGGAGGCACCAGCAGTTACAAGGCAAGCCAAGACATCACGTGCCCGAGACAGCACAGAGAATAATCCACCCTTAAATGGTGCGGCGCAGCGGTTGCAGAGCTGTGACACTTTTGCAACGTGTCACAGCTGTGCGTGTCATGTGCCTCTCTGTGCATCCGGAGGGTGGCTGTCCAGCTTTGCGTGGCTGTGGCTTTGTGCACATTTCTCGCACTCGGGGAAGTGTCGGCACAGACTGTTCTTGCCTGTGTGTGGGATGGCTCTGACTCAGCCTGCTTCTGGGAAGGCACACCTAGTCAGTCCTTCACCCCCCGCGTGACAGCCAGTGTCAGTGCAAGGACCGGGACTAGTCTCTGCCTCTCCCCTCCCGCTGCCGCACAGACCCACGGGGCTGAGCATAAATCTGTCACTGCATTGGCGGTCCTGGGAGCCTGTGGGCATTTGCATCGGCCGGTTTTATCCAGGCCTCTCGTCAGCTAACGACACAAGCACCTTTCCTCTCCCCTGCAGTAAAAGCCATGTCTTCTGCACCTTGTAACACACTTTGTCATCCGGAGGGGATGGCTGGCCCCTGACACGGCCTGCTCTTCCCCCACTTCGGAGGTTTGCTCTGGACCGGGAAGGTTGCAGAGGTTCAAATTGCTTTAATGGCAGCAGCACAGCCCTTTTCGCAGGGCCGGACCTGAAGCAGTGCAATGCTTCCTGCCTGGCTGGGCTCCCTCGTCTCAGCCCCGGCAATACAGCGTGTGGCTCTGGGCAGCAGGGCTGGCGAACGGGCTCGGGGCTCCCCCCTGCCGAGCTGCTCAGTTGTTTGCACAGGAACCCAACCCCGCAGAAGAGGTGATATCTGTTATTAGAACAACTAGATGTTTGCAAACAAATTATTTTATTTATTTCCAGGCGTTCGGGCACACTCGCCCTTCCTCGGGCACAGGAGAGAGCAGAGATTGTCAAAGTTCTCCTAGGCACAAATGAAAAGTCCTATTTTCAGTTGTCTACAAGGCATCCAAAGCAATGTTGGAAATTGCCTCTTACCTGTTGCCTGTCAGTCTGTAGATAGGAGGCAGAGGCAGAGAGGTGGGGTACTGCCGTTTAAATGGGACGGAGGGGCCTAACTCCCCTTGGAATCACCTGCAGGCACCCAAGTCCCTTTGGCAATCAGGGCCCAGCTGACTTGCTCAAGGTCAGTGGAGCAAGGAAATGAACTCGTTCGGTGTGGGCTCCGGCAAGGTGAGGAGATCCCAGCCTGGACCAGCACGTAGAGCCGGGTCCCTCCAGGCTGGGCCCTTCCCCTTCCTTCTGGTGCCTGCCCAGGAGCACAGGTGGGTCCCACGTGCCAGAGCAGGCGTTGCTCCAGCCAGGTGTGCCGGGCGTGGGGCAGGTGGCTACAGGGGAGCTCCTTCGCTCAGCCCTTGCCCCGGCTGGTGTATTCACACACCTCAGTGGTGCACGAGGCTCATAGAAAGGCTGGCGGGGAGATGGGAGGCTTTTCCGTCAGGCAGTGAGAAGAGCTGGCTGCTTTCGGCAGCTCCCACAGGGGCCCGGCTGCCTTCCCTGGGAGCAGACAAGTGCTAAGCAGGAGGCCAGCATCCCTATCTGGCCCCCGAGCCTCTTGGGTCCCTGCAGGGAGGTGATTATCAGAGCACGCGGGGAAGGTACTAGGGTGGTTTCCCAACACCTGCCTCTGGCACCCAGCTCCAGAGAGAGCAGTCGGCCTATTGTCCGTGGTGCCATCCGATCCAAGAGCCCGGGCAGGTACAAAGCTGCCAGTGCTGCAGCCGCCCTGCCCACAGCCCTGCCAGGGACTCCGGTTACCAGCACCGCCTGCTTTGAAAGAAGCCAAGTCTCCTCTTCCCGGGCTCTGCTGGGTGGAGCTGACCGGGCTGTGGTTGAAGGCTGGTGCTGACAAGTGTCCTGTCACCGCGACAAGGATGCTCCCTTGTCCCCATCGTCAGATCGGGAGGAATAGGTGCAACCTTGCGGGGGCCAGGGGAAGCTCCCGTGGTTAGGAAGCCGCCCTGCAGCCTGCATTGCCCACGTAGGGCCAGCTCCAGAAACTCCTCGTCATCATCCCAGGCTCCCTCGTACGCTGGCACGCCGGTTGGGAAGTCTGCACATGCCTTGCTCCTCTCGGCCAGGCCGGTTTCCAAGCGAAGCCGTTGGAAGCGAGGCTGCTGCACAGGGAGAAGGTTCCCACAGCCCGGCACCAGGTGTGGAGGGGCCTGGCGTGCTTTCTCCCTTCTCCTTTGGGCAGCACAGGGCGCTGGCTAGACACAGATCCTTGTTGGCACTTGCTTCTGGGAGAGGCATTTGGCACCCAGAGCCCCCGATCCTGCCAGGCTGCGCGGTTCCTGTGCAGATGGTATGAGTAAGCAGGCTCTAGGACTCCCCGCGCGCCCCACCACAGCATGACAGCACCCCCCAAAACACCCCGTGCCCGGCGCCTGACCCCCGTCCTGCCAAATCAGAGCAAGGGGGAGCGGGGGACCCCAACCTCGCTGCTGGGGCTGGACAAAGAGCCCCTGGGAGTTCCCTTCTCCTGCATGAGGCTCTGGGCCCTCGTCCCGGTGCTCTTCCCTGCTCTGGAGCCTCTCCAGCCCCTGGCCTTGATTCTCACCAGCTCCTTCTTCCTGGTGCAGGTGTGCTTTAGCCCAAGCCTACCTGCTCCCCCCTTGCATTCTCCCCTGCGCAGCAGCTGATCTCTGATTTATTGCCTATTTACAAGGAGCTCCACAGAGTTGTGACTTTCCCGGTGGAGCAGGAGGCCAGCTTGAGCCGCCGCGTGGCAGGACTGATATCAGTGAGAACCTGGGAGCAAAGCTGGCCTAGTGGTTAGAGCAGGGGTTTAGGCTGGGCTCTCCTTCTTGTGGCTGGCAAGGTGGCTTGGGGCCTCAGTTGTGGGTCACAGCACCTTTTGTTTCACAAAGTCAGTCTCAGCACTGACCCCGTCTGCTGAAGATGCAGGCATCTACACGTGATTTAGCCAATAATGAGATATTTACCTCTTGTTCACATGCCCGTCGCCATGCCGCTGGGTCTGCGCGGACAGTGTAGAGCTTTTCTGGTATGTTAAATTGAGATCACTTCCTGGCAGGGCCATCCCCTCCTCTGAGGCTATCACAGCTTTTCCCTGCAGCCAATTAACAGTTCCATGAATGCCAAAAGCAGATGAATGCCGAATGGAGGACACAGTGAAAGCAAGAGTCAGGAAGTGCAGGAGTGAAGGTAGAAACAGCGGCATTCAGCCCTGTGGCACCAACATGATCCTTTTGGCTCACATTGAAGAGCAATCCCTAGTGCCCAGCCCTGCAGACGGCGGTCTTGCGGCAGACTGCGGAGTTGGGCAGGGCGCCTTGGGAGCAGTGTGATAGGAGAAGGAAACATGCCGGGCATTGCACGCACAACCGATGCACGAGAGCGTACACCGAGCGTGACTGGAGGCAAGGTCTAGTCCTAGAGAAGTCTCAGTTTCTGCATTTCCTGGTGCTTGGAGCCTGCACCTGTGTGACCACCCAGGTCATTTGCCCCTTGGTTTCGGTTGGTGTCTGCTTTTCCATCTTATTCGTGTTATTACTGGTGTTACTTGGTTAGTGCCGAAGACGTGCGCCATGTCCTCCGAGACTTCTGCAAAGTGTTCAGTGTCATGCACGCAGTCGGGCCGCGACGGGAGGGGAGAAATTTATTATTATTAAGAAGTCTCGACTTCGTGGCCCTCCTAGACAGGGTGGAGCTTTTGGGAGTGCCTGGGATAAGGAGCGTATAATGACTCAGACAACTCACGGCAGTTTATTCTGTAGCCCAGCGCACCTTGAAGTGAGGAAATTGCTCCGTGTGCACTTCTTTATACGCCGTTGCTAGCACTGGTTGCATTTGCACACCTCTCCTCCGCTTTCGGCACCAGCGGCTTTGTTCCACTCAGAAGCAATCAACAGCTTTCCCCTCCTTTCTCTAAGCTGACTTTCGTCTCCATTTTCCAATTCCTTTCCTACCCCTCCCTTTTTTGGCATGTCTTTAAATTGCTTTTTCCCCTGTAATTAAAGCAGCAACAGCCTTCCTAGAATAATGTTCCTATATTGCATTATGAAGCCTGCCCATGTGAATGCCTGAGGAAATGTGGAACTAAAAATGCTTCTCTCGGGCATGTATATCATAACGTAGCCTTGAATGCATGAGCAATAAAATGAAGGTAGTGGTGTTGTAGCTGTGATGGTCCAGAAACGATGCAAGAGGCAGGGATGTGTGAGGGTGATCCCTTTATTGGGCCAGCTGCGTGCCTGGGGGAGAGCTCAGCAAGCTTTTGAGCGCAATAGGGTCTTCAATGCATGGACGTAAAATCTAGAAAGCAAAATGGGAAAGCAGCAAGGATATTCCCCTCTGGCCCCGTTTGGGGATTGGGTAGGCAGCAGACAAGCATGGGAGGAAGAGGTCAACGGACAGGAGGTTTTCTGTTTTAAAACGTAGGGAAAGTAAAGAGCCCCGAGGCACGCATGCCCCCACCAAACACACGCTCCAGGGACTCGGGAGCTCTTTCAGGAAAAGAAATCCTCCAGGCCCGGTAGCTGGGCCAACCAGGCAGGCTCCCACAAGGGATGGAGCCGCGGAGGAGTGGCCGCTGTTACCTGGGCTCCATGGGAAACAAACAAAGCGCGGGGTGCCTCGGGGCCGCGCGCCAGGCTCGCAAACAGAAGAACACCATGTTACCGTGAGCAGCGCCGTAGCGTTAAGGCTGACGAACGCACTTCCCACCAGTTCAGGTTTTGCACCAGTGAAAGGTTGCAGTCCGGTCTGTTCTTGTTTGCCTTCTCAGTTGTTAACATCTATTATCATCTGACGTCGTTAAAGCTCTGCCGTGAAACGTCGGAAAGGCGCCAGGACGCTGCGCTACTGTTGCAGCAGATGCCTGGGCTCCAGCAGCGTTCCTGGGGTTCGTGCAAGGCGTTTCTTGAATTTAATATTGGTTTATATTAAGACCCGCTGTGTGTGCCCGGCTGGTTCTCTGCACCGCACAAGCACACACCTGCATGCATGCACACATACATGCGTGTCTAGTGCTTTTCCCCCTGCTTCATATAGATTTTTATTTATTTAATCTATTTGTGAGTATATATATATAAATGCAGGGGTAAAAGCAGGGGTCACGAAAGCAATTACCTTGCAGTCATACCTACAAAGACCTGAAAACCCTTCCTATTCATGTCGGGCAATTTTCCTGAGAAATCCATCCTGCATTGTTTCTCGCTGACATCTGTACAGCCCCAGGTATGATTAATTCTTCTGCTCACAATAAAATGCTTCTCCTTGACTTCAGAGCAGCCTGTAATTTCACAATTAGCTGGTAAAACACACCATGCATTCACCTGAAGAAGCAACATGAACCTGGCCAGCTTTGCTTCTGACAGCAGTGAGGGAGATCTGCCCGCAAGGGAAATTTCTTGGCACTTGAAGCTTTCTGATGAGGGATGTTCCTGACAGAGTTCATAGGTGTTGGAGAAAGTGGTTTAAGGTTCTCAAAAGGCTGGTTGTTTTTCACTCCTCCGTGCTGGCGTGCAGGGCTGAAGCCCGGGCAAGGGGAGGCGGGTGGCGGCAGGAAATCGCGGGGGGCTCAGGCTAGGGCCCGGATGAGCTGAGCGCAAGTATCTCCACACCACCTGCCCCCTCCCTTCATTTTAAAATATGCTTTTCATTCTTCCAGGAGCCCCAGGACTTGCACTGGCACCTGCTGTGAAGAGCCAGCCCATGCTGGGTCCCCAGGCTCTTGGCCAAGCTCAGACAAGGGTCTCACTCAACCGCCCAGCCTCCCTTTTCCGCCCAGAGACGGAAGCCACAGAAACTCCCCGGTGGATCCTCCTGATCTCCTGCACCCCGGGCAGATCACCTCACCCCCCGGCCTCACAGCCACATGGGGGGACCCACTCTCGGAGGCCGCTCGGCCTCCCTGAGCCAGAGAAGGCTTTGGCCCCGCCGAGTCTGCCCGCGAGGGAAGCACCGAGGGCAGCTGCGACCGTGGGTGTTGTGACGTGGTAACATTGGACCCAGCAGCCCCTTGCACACACACAACCCCCAACCAGCCAGCGGACAGGCGTGGTTGTGGCCGTGTCTGCAAACGAGCCCAGAGCCCAGCTCAGCCGTGGTTCTCTGTGCGGGGAGGCGGCTCCCTTCCTCCCAGCCACGGCTCCCCCCGTTTCTCAAGCTGCACTGGTTTTCTGCCCCGTCCCCAGCGTGGCTTTTGTTGCACGCTTCCACGGCCGTCCTGCAAGTAACAAGGGCATCCCCCAGTGGGCAGCAGTTATATTACTGCTGCACGCACGCAGGCGAGCAAGGGAAGGGCTCTGCTCCCCGCTGCCTCCAGGGCAAGCGTTCCCATAAGGCCAAGTCCTGGTGCTTCATCTCGGCTTCGCTGGTGGGGCTCAGCTCAGCTCCGGGCCGTGCTCTTGGGCTCTTCTACCCACAAAGCTCTACTCTTGCTTATGCTACGTGGGGAGGTCCAAGGAAGTCCCTTAGGTTGCTTAAGGCCCTATGCACAGGCTCTCCTCTGACCTGACGTCTGGGCTGCATCCCACCACAGCTTGTCAGGATCAGAGAATCACAGACAGCGAGGGTTGAAGGGACCCCGGGAGGTCACATCTAGTCCAAGCCCCTGCTCCAACCACGACTAGCCCCAACTGCATCATCCCAGCCAAGGCTTTGCTCACCCGGGGCTTCAACACCTCCAAGGACGGAGAGTCCACCACTGCTCTGGGTTGCAGAGATTGGCGCCAGAGGGGCATGCACTGCAACCCTGCCAGAGACTGACGGGACGCCATGGCTCAGTCTTGATATTCCCCAGTCTGGCAGAGGAACCTGAAATATTTCAGCCCAAATCTGAACAATGCTCAAGGCTAAACGGGAAAGGTGTTTTGATTTATGTCCGTGGGAGCTCAGCCTGCTGCCCAAGGAGCTGTAGCCGCAGTCCTGCCTTGTCTCACGCCTAGACGAAGCCCCAGGAAGAGCTGGGGTTGTCTGGGGTGTGCTCAGGGCTCAGTGCAACGTCCTCACATTCACCCAAGCCTGTTCAGCGAGACCTCCCTTCTCCTCCTGAGCTGGACGGCAGGGCTTTCAGACCTTGACGGCTCCTCCCAGTGATCATGGGTTGGGGGGGGTATCTCCCCTTTCTTCGGGATTGTATTCTGCAGCCCTCCGTGGAAAGCCCAGGGTCTCTTTGCTCGTGGGGCCCTGGAAGCGGTCTCTGCCCCGTGCCATCCGCTGTCCCTGGGACCGTCTGTCTCCTGGGTCCTCTACCTAGAGGGACTCTGCCTCCGTAAATCCTGCTGGAGGGAACTCTTGCTCTTCAGGAGGTTTTTCTTGGGCCTGGCTCCTGCTTGCTGAGAAAAGGCTGTTGTGCTCCAAGGCTAGGCGAGGCCTGCCTGGTTACCTTTGGGACAGGAGCATGCATCCAAGGCAAATCCATTTGGTGGTCTTCCCATGCAGCACCATGGGCCAGACTGGATAGGGATTAATTGGAGTTAATGCCAGGAGGTTTCACGGCAGGGCTGTGGTTTGGGCGGGTATTTGCAGCTTTGCTCCTGCCTGATAATTCATCACCTTTGCTCGCTGCGGAGAGCAGGGGCTGGTTAGCGAGCGAGTGTGCAGAAAGCCCCAGACTCTTGCTGGCTGATGGAGCCCAGGGCTCTTGTTAAAACTTTGCTCCTTCAGCCACGCTGTCTGTGAGCACGGACGGAGGAGCCGTCTGGAGCAGGGAGCTAGCCTTTTAGCTCCACAGAGCTGAAATCTAGACAGCCGGTGGGATGGACGTAGCCCTGGCCAGGCCCACATCAACAGGGGCGTCTGGCAACGAAGCAGTGGGTGGCAGCTGTGCCTCCCTGAGTCATCCCTGGCAGCACAGCTGGGTTTCAGCGCCTCGGCCGTTATATAAGAAAACGAATGGCGTTTCCAGTCCGTGCAGCTGGGAGAGAGCCCTTCAGCAAACAGGCCGATGTGCTCTCACCTGCCTGTGTCTGCAGACAGGCTGAAAGCATTGCTTGGAGAGGTGGGAGCTCGCCCCTGGCCTAAGGTGAGGGGCTGAAGGGGCAAGACTCCAGCATGCTCCCGCGGCCCGTTCGTTTGGACCCGACACGAACACGGGGCTTCGTGTCAGCATGGGCTCCTTTCTGGAGTCAGGATGGCCGTGAGTTTGGAACCGGGGGGGCTGCAACGGTGTGAGCCAGGCCACGCGGGGCAGCCAGGAAGCAGACGGGGAAGAAGTGGCTCATCTTCACTCTGAGCTACTCCCTAATGTGTCCTAGAAAGGGCAAGACCATCCTCTGAAACCAAAGAAGCCAAAATCTCAGCCTGCGACGATGCAGGACGCCCTCTCGATTGTTCTTATGGAAATAGTCACAGTAATGGGTGGGGTCTTAATCACAACAGCTGAGTCTCTAGCCCCAGTTCTGGCTTGAGTTGAGGGCCGATGCAGCACTGTCCCAACCCGCATCCCCTGCTCCCTCTTCCCTTTCCAGATCGCGCCGTTCAAAAGGGTGAGCAAGTGGAGAGGAAAAGCAGGCGGCCTGGTGGACGGAGCAGAGTAGCTGCTTTTCATGGGAAAGCACTCACATAATGTGGACAAGGTTTGTGGCTGCATCCCAGCCAAAATGCAAATTGCCATAAAAGTCCGCTCGAAGGGGCTCCGCATCCCAAACCACCGCCTGCTCGGCAAGCCTGGCCTCAGCACAGCGAGCAGCGTATTGCTAACGTGAGCTCTGTCCTTGCATTAGCAATAAAGTAATGCTGCTAATGCACGTCGTAAAACAGAAGTCTTCGCTCAGTAAATATTCCCAGCTGGCTCTGAGAGTCCTTGATGGAGCGAGCCTCTCCCCGGCTGCCACGGGGACACACAATCCCTGCCCAGTCCCTTATCGGGTCATCTCCCACGGACACAAATATTTCCATGGTGCAAAGGAAGATCTCATTCCCAGGGGCTGGAAACTAGGGTCTATCTGACTCTGGGAGATGATGCATCACAGTGTATCGCAAAGATGCAGCAACTGGAAGAGGTTACAGCATTGCTGCTGTCTTTGAGTGTTTGGGAGAGTTAGCCAGCAAAGTTAACTCCCTGCTTCTCCTCCTGGCACAGTTCTTTGAGCAAACCTTTCATTTGTTAGAAGTTTGGGGGCAGAATGAAACATTAACAAACAAAAAAGAAAGAAAACCAAGGGAAAGTTTTTACCGAGGATAAAGCTGGATGCATGTCTCATCAGCATTTTTCCCTGTTCCTTATCAGAAATGAATCCATCAGTATTATGCTCATCAAGATGTGCCCAAGTCACTGGCAGACCACTTGGCGTCAAGGCTTGGTTCTAAATGTGAGACTGGGGCTTGGTGCAATTGCGTCCACGTTACCCAAAATAATACAGACCAGTATAAAGGGAAGGCCAGCCGGTGAACCACGAGCCCCGCAGCAGCCACAGCAGCAGCTTGACCCTGCCCCGCACCCAGCGCTGCAGACAGTACCGAACTATGGATGACGTAGTCCTTATGAGGGACAAGATAACCTTCGTCAGCTGGCCTAGCAGAGGGTGGGCTGGATTGCCCACCACCGCAGTCGGTACAGATGTACCTGTGTTGTCAGGGAGAACAACGCACCAGCGCCTGTCCTCAAAGAGGCTGGGCTTCCAAAGCATCCTGGCATCAGTCTCCGTGCTGGTCCACCCGCTGCGGGGACGTCCATAGACACGCCGGGGCGGTGCAGAAGGGCCCGCTTAACAAGAGAGCAACGTGCCTTCCTGCTAATACACTGGCTTGCTAGGGACGTTAGGTGTAGGACTGGCATGCAGTCCCATGAACTGCATTTGCTAATGGATCCAGCCAAAGCCTGTGATTATTTTCAATTCTGACAAGCTGGGGTGGCATGGCATTAGTTGGCACCCTCCGTGGCCACGGCACCACTCGTACTTCCCAAACCCAGCTCGGTCTAGGGCTGCCAGCTTCCCCAGGGGCAGAGCAGCGCAGTTCTGGGTGCTCTGCCTACTTAAGTGCTTGGCCCAGATGCTCACGCAGCAACATGGATGTGTTTTTCTCCTTGGAAAAAGGCTCAGCCCACCTCTGGTCATCCCATGCTTGCATCACAACGCGGTCCTGCCAGCCTGTGCTTGTGGCCCTGGCTCCGAAGCAGCGCTGTGTGTAGGCGCCCAGGGTTGTTAAAAGCAGCAGTGGCTCAGTCCATGCCTCTGTGTCCACATGGTCTCATTCAGCTGCTGCTGTTGCACTTCCCCTGACCACCAGCCACTGCATCTGTCCTCTCTGGCCTCCGAGCTGCCTCCCTCTGCAAGCCCTGCCAGCGTCTTCTGGCAGCAACTTGTGCAGAGGCAGGGAAAACAACCATTGCTCCATAAAAAGCAGCAGGGCCCAGGCCTGGTAATTAGAGAGAGCAGGATCCGGACCTTCAGCGCACACCACCACGCAACCACCAGCTGGGCTCCTGCCAGGAAAAGGATTTCACAGCCGAGGCCATTTCCTCCCCGAAGCCTGGCGAGCAGGCCAGGTGCCCACGGCCCTCTGCGAACGCGAGCACAGCGTAACGCCACCAGTTGTGGTGATGGGAGTAGTTTGGGAGGCATCGTGGCAGGGGCCAGCCGTGACCCCGTGGTACATGGTGGGTTTTTGGCAGCGGAGACAAACCCTTGGAGATGCTGGAAATGCAGCGAGGTGGTGGCCAGCCTGGTGAAACACAGCTAATGGCGCCGTCAGAAGCAGCTGCTCGATGGGAGAAGAGACCGGGGAAGCGAGAGAAGGACCTGCAAAAAGGGGCAAGGACCACTTGTGCACTGACTGGGTGCTGAGGATGGGGCAATGGCATTAAGTGACACATCAATGGTACTCGGGGCTGCAGGTGTGGAAGCAAAACACTGAATGAGCAAGAAAGACCAGAGTCTCTCCCTCTCTCACCGAGGCATGGCCACGCCTGGGACTGGGGCTTTGTTTCAGGACCCCAAACTGCCAGGAAGATATCGATGCAATGGAAACAACTTGGAGACAAGATTTAAAAAAGGAACAATCCTGCAGTGGGGGAGCCTGCAATCAGCCACTTAAATCAGAGATGTGTTAAAGACAAAGGGCCAAGGGGCAAAAAAGATCCGGGTTGACCTTTCTTTGCTGTTCTATGCCTTTCACATCCTGGGGACCACTCTGGAGGTGCCTTTCCCTGCTACAGAGATGCATCCTCGGGGCGTCTATGCTGGGTGCAGGCCGTCTGAAAGCTGGTGTCCTGCCCTTTGCTGCCTCCCGGCCCGGCCCGGCCCGGCCCGGCCCGGCCCCTCCATACTTTTGAGTGAGATAGTCCGATCTCATCCGGGCCGGAGGACTCGGCGATTACAGAACTAATAAGCAATGACATCACGAAAGGCAGAGGAGTGACAGCGGAGTTATTAATAGAGAACAGACTTTTTGCTCATATTGATGTAACCCTTCTGCCAGGCCCTGGTGACATTACAAGGGCTGGGTTCGGGCTGGGGGGGTGGCTCTACGCCCACCCAGAAGCCCGGCAGAATCGACTTTTACTGCGGGTCCTGAAAGAACAGCTTTCTCACCCACAAGTGATTCGGACACCAAACGGGACATAAAAGTTGATTAAATGGGAAAAACCCTGAAGACTGAGGGTCGCTCCACTGCTGCCTTGGCCAAGGTCACAACTGGGCACCAACCTCCCAGAGACCCCCGTGCAACTGTCTCCTGCTGCCCACGTGTGCCTCTCAGTTGAACAAAATCAAGGAGAGAGGCCTGGTGATATGAAAGACGGGCTCCTCTTGGTCCCCCACATTTCATTATTTGCTAAAGGCACAAATCAGGGAGTAAACACAGACAGGATCTCATCCTGTTGACCCCGAATGAGGGTATGCACAATGTGGGATACTTACAGGGCATCACAAGACCAACCCTGTCTATAAGCAGGGTGACACCGGCTTCAGCCCCACCTTTTGTTAATTTAGCGTCACAGGCTTCCAGTAAAGGGAACTTCTGCTCTTAATTCAGCACCTTCCCCTTAACCCACGGCACAGCCCTGGTGCCACGTTCATTTACAAGGTGAAATGCAGGCAGGTTTCTACAGGCCTCTGCTTGTAAGAGCCATCAGCGGGGGGAATGGTCTACCTGCCCCGGGCAGTGCACCTCCCAGAGGAAAAGGCACCCTCCAAGGACCAGGCCGTATCCTTAGAGGTCACGCGGGCTTCCTGACTTCTCGTATTGTCAAGCAATACAGAGAAGAGGGGAAATACCGGGAGTAAGCCGTGCTGTCCAAGGCAAGCTCTCCCCGGCACCTGATGCAGGAGGCAGAGCCCAGCCGTCATCCATCTCCTGGGGTTTCTGATCCTTGCAGGATTATTGCTTGCATTCACGGGGTTACCTGCTCTGCGCTCCTTCCTCGCTTACGCTGGGTGTGTGCCCCGGGACTATCTGCACCCCGATCCGTCCTGAGGACTCGGTCTTTGCACTGCAAAGTGCTTGAACTCGGTCTGGCACTCTGCTTCCTTCAAGATAAGTCATACCTAAATGTTTTGCTGGACAGGGCTGGACTGATGCATATCCCCCCACGCTTCTTGCTCAGGCCCTGTGAGCAGAGGCAGCCGAGGAGCACTGTTATGTCTTTCTGTCTGTGCGGATGCCGTCTGCCTGAGGAAGAGCGGGGACCACAGCTTACTGCTATGCCTGCCTTTCTGTTTGCAGAGTAAAGCCCCCCCAGATTCAGAGACCACAGGGCAGAGCTCAGGGGACTGCACCGTAGGTCGGATGCACGGACATCACTGCTCATTCCCAGTTCGTGGGCTTTTCAGCTGTGCCGTGCAGGTCTGTTTGGCACGGCGAGCTCCCGGCCTGCGAAGAGCACAGGATGCTTTCACCACCTGCCCTCTTCCCCGCTCCCAGGCTCCTGGCTTGCAGAGGGAGCCTTGTTAGGGTGAGAACAAGGGAGACCCTCTCCTCCACGGGCCTGTCCCAGCAGGAGGATAACCCGAGGAAACGGCAGCCTAGTTCTGGTCCCGGTTGGCTTCAGCCCTGTGTTTGCTGGCTCTCCTCTGCCTGACCCCACCCAGGCCGCGGGGACACTCATCCGTTGCTTCCTCTCGGGGAGGGCGGCAGGCTGCTATGGGAGTTGCAAGGGGCTGTGGTTCCCCGGGAAGCTTGATACTGGGTCCCTCTTCCCAGACCCTCCCAGAGCCAGAGCGCTGCCTCATCCTCTATTTATAGCCCCTGGACCAGGCTGGCTTATTTAGCTTGGGATAAAGCACCGAGCCTGGCGGGGCCCGTGGAAGCACGTGGCACTCTTATCTCCCAGGACAGGCACAGTCCAGCGCTCCGGGACTGGGCAGCTCTCCCTCCCCGGCCCTGGAGGGCGTGTGGCTGGGGACGGGCGTGGGAGGATGACGCTGCCATGCAAGCACTCGGGCGGGTTTAATCATCCAGGATGTGCTGGATGGACAGGGTGGGGTGGCAGGTGCCAGGCCAGAGCCCACAGATAAAGGGCTGAGATTGCAAGGACTGTGGGAACGTAAGGGGCAGGAGGAGGCATGGGCGGATGCGCTCCAGGAAAGGAAACTCAGGAGGCTTGACGCAGGTTTGAGGAGCGAGTTGTAAGGTCCAGTTTAGGACGAGGCAAGTTGCCTGTGTGAACGGCCCGCTCCAGCCAGCGTGGCTCAGAGGGGAGCTGCGAGGACGGTGTGAGCGAGCTACAAATGCTACGAAGGGAGGTCCCCTGCCAGCAATGGGGAGGGGAGCAGGCTCGACACGAGAGACTTGGCTAACCAGTTCAGGCAGACGGCAGCCAAAGAGTCTGAGCTCCTCACGGGGCTGGGAGGGGAAGGAGATGATGGGCATGCCCACAGTCACTGGGAAGAACTGGGGCTTCTTCATGGCACTGGGAGGAGAGGCCACGGGGCAAGTGCAGCAAGGCTGGAAGCTGTAGCTATGGGCATTCGGATGAGTTGCAAAAGGTGAGGGACCTCCCGCTGAAACAAGCTCTCCAAGGAGGTGGCAGGGGGTCCCCGTCACCTAGACACTTCAGGACAGGTCGGTGCCTCCTTCGGCTGTACCTCCGCGAGCAGGACGTCACTGCGGCGCTCTGGCCTGCGCTGTGCAGGGCATCAGATGGGATGGCCAGAGTGGTCCCTTATGGCCTGCGAATGATGAGAAACCTCTGTCTCTTCCTGTGCATACGTACAGCACGCGGGGCGATAGCCCTGGCGGCTGTCCGAGGGCAGACGTACTCATTCAGCACACGTAGGAGCTATAGTTAAAGAACATTTCTGAGGTTGCAAAGTCAGACACTCAGAACAATTCATTTCTTCAATGAGCTTTTCTATCTTGATCACTACTGTAGTATCTGAGACCTTCACTGGGATCAATTCATTTATGTTCACAGCAGCCTTAGGAGGGGAGGGAGTGTCTTTCCCATTTTGCAGTGGGGGGGAGGAAACTGAGGCACAGAGATATTATCCCTCATTCGAAACACTTAGGATGTGTTTTATGAGAACCCCTGGGTCTATGCTGGGTCCAGCTCTGGTCAATGTTGTCATTAATGACTTGGAGAACGAAATTCAGGGCACAGCCCCCAATATTTACAAGTGACACCGATCTGGCTGGGATAGCAGATGCTTGGAAGATAGGATTAGGATTCACAATGACCTTTGTACACTGAAGAAGTTGTCTGAAATAAATCAGACTGAATTCAAGCTGCAATACTGTGGAAGAGGACCTGGGGGATCTCAGCCTGTCAAGATGTGGACCCTTTTCCCCAAAAGTGCAAGATGCCCAGGGTCTGCTCCCAGCAGGGCCGAGCATCCTGCAATCGGACTACAGCCACTGGAAGGTGAGAACGTGCCACGGCTCGCAGGATCTGACCTGAAGTCCATGGATCATCTTCAGGTTGGCACCGTGGCACGTGGCTCTGCAGAGAAGGGGCCTCAAGCAGTTCTTCTACCAATGCATGTCTGAGGGGCAAGAGGGATGGGTCACATCGGTGTGCACATTGCCACGCTCCCCAGGAGCTAAGAGACCCGACCTTCTCGTACGGGCATTCCCGGCTCTGAACTCCTTGCCTGAGGTGGTCTGCGCTGAACTGGAGCAGGGCAGGAGGAGACGTGGAAGCGGCGGTGATACAGAGCTGCCTCTGCCAACTGTGCCCTGTCTGGGGGCTGTTGACGATGCAACGTTGCAGCTGCTTGGCATTGGGGAATGCAACCGCAGCAGAGCCAAGACCTGGCTGTCCTGCTACCCAGTGATAGATGGCACGTCCCGTTGCTGCAGTGAGGGGCCAGGTGCAGTGCCCTTTCCTCTGTGCAGCGAGTGCTATCTCCAGGATAAAGCAGCACCTGCCCTCCCCCGGGAACACAGCCGCAGCTTCCTTCCCCAGTTGCTCTCTGTACCTTGCTCCTGATAGCAACCCAGAGATAGACAGCTCTCCTTGCTTGCAATTAGGACACAGGGACAGCATCCTGCCAGGGCCAGTCCCATACAAACGTAAGGGCCTGGACCTGCCTGTGGCGACAGGGGTTGGCCGCGCGGCAGCACCTGTTTCCGCTGCCTCTGGAGTATGCCCAGGGGTGCGTTTCTGGGGGGGCAGAAGGCGCCACAGGGGAGAGCTGATAGCAGAGATCCCAGGTGTCCTATCATTAGCTCTGCTCTTTCCCCCCTTGACAGCAGATGCTCCCCTCCATCTCTGAAACGCGGGGAGACCGACCTGCCCCCCACAGCAGGAGGGCGCGGGTCCAACACGGACATCGCTTCCAAAACAGGGGGCTGTAAGGTGCCGCAGCCCGGGCTGCTGTCGCAGCGGCCCTGCCTCCCCCTGCCCTGAGTGTCCGTGTTGTCAGGCCCAGGACACAGCCCCGGGGCAGGGTTTCCAGCTGGTGATATGGCCTTGCTACTCCCTTCTTTCCCAGGCTGGCAGAGCCGAGGCTGCTGCCTCCTCCTGCGTTATCAGCCCTGGTGATAAAGCCAGCTTCCTGCTGCTGGAAGAATACTTTATCATCTCCCACATGAGCTCGTGGACAATATTTGGGACTAAACATTTTCTTTAACCCCCAAGCTGCCTGGCTCCCCTTCTCCCCAGCTGGGAGTCTGCACCGCCTGCAGCTCTGAGCCCCTCTGGCCGCCTCCGTCGGTCTCCCCTCTTGTTCCTGCTGGGCACGGCCCGGGTGGCGCGGAGCCAGCGCACCTGGCTGCACTCGCTGAATTACAAACATGCTGATGGCAGAAACTGGAAGGAAGGGATCCCAAGGCGACTGGGGCCTTCTGGGCGTGGAAAGACCACGGCGCAGTGGCTGGGCCTTGACCGTGCTGATCAAAAAACTCCCATGAAAGATTTTTTGATTTTTCAAAGTTGAAGTCTTGCGCAGAGATGCTTGAATTTCATTGGCATCCAGGGGAAGAGGAGCAGCAGCCTGGCAGGAGTCCTGCTGGCCGGCCATCCACCCACCTGCCTGGCCTTTCGCAGGTGGCCGGGCTCTGTCCTGGAGGGGGCTTTCCAAAGTGGGGAATCAAACATTAAAATACTGCACCCTCCCCGGGATGGAGAACTGCCCTCCATGTAGCTCAGGGCTTGCCCTCCTGCTGGGGGCCCTCCAATACCCATTTCTGCTGCCTTCTCCGATAGCCGCAGACTCTTGCGCTGAGGCTGGCAAGCTGCTCCTGCTGCTACTCAGCCACCTGCAAACACTTTGCAGGCCCAGCTCATTCACCCAGCAGAATCAGTGGATGGCTTTTTTCCCATCGCACTAAACCAGCAGTCGGTAATATTTGTCAGTGATGGGCCAGAATGGCCCAGCTCACGTCCCAGCCAGCCTGGCCACCGCCGCTGCTTCTCCCTGCTGCTGCTCCTCTCCTCTGCCCGGCTGGGGCCTGGTGTGGATGAAGCCCCTTGCTACTGAATACCACCGGCTCTGCAGGCTGGATCCGGCCCGTGGGCTGCCAACCGTTTTGAACTGCCTCAGCAGGTTAAAATCTGCTTCTTCGTAGAAGCACCCTGGAGCGACGGTGCCTCTGTTAAACACGGGGGTTCTCAAACGAGGAGTGGGTTCCTTTGCAAACTGAACCCCAGGGTGCTTTCCTGGATCCACCACTTCCCCGAGTTTTGATGGGTGACCTCTGGGGCTTGTCTGCAGACAGAGAAATGCAGCTGATAATAGTATGCACTTTAGTACAAAAAATTGCAAGGAGCTCAGCCTGCCGGTGCACGCTGGAAGCCAAGTTCCCTGAAGAATTTGGCTGTAGGTGTCGCAATGGGAGCTTCTAGGAGATGAGCTTTTTGAAAATCTGTCTTCAACCATCTGGTCTGAGCTCTTTGCAATATCTTGGCTCCACGTGTTAGCGAGAAACCAGCCTCACCTCCCTGCAGGATTGTGTGAGGTGCATGAGAATGAGCAATGCGATCGCCTGGCAAAGGCTTTCTTCAGGCTGCCAAACAGCACTTCTGTTCATTTGGCCTCGATGGTGTCACCAGTACTCGCACAGGCATCCCACCACGCACGGCACCAGATCCTTTAATGCGAGGATCCAGCACCCCTGCCAGAGATGTCTCGTGGATGCACCGTGAAATTCTGTCCCTAAGACCGGCGTGCTGGTTTCTCAGCGCTGGGTGAGCTACACTGCCGCGGCCTGATGTGTGCCTACAATTTGCATGATATTTCTTCAGTAGATTTGCAAACCAACAGAAAAGCATTGCCTTCCATCAGTGAAATCCACTGGAAAAGCCTAACAGGCTCCCCCTCTTCACCCCCGTCCATCGCTATGGCCAGGCGTTAAGTACGCCGAGTCATGCAAGCTCAGGCGGTAAGACTGACCCCCTACGTGCATGGGACTGCAGAGGAGGAAGGTATACGGAGTGGAGATTTGTTGTAGGCTTGAGCTCCCAGAAAGGCAGTGGCCTGAAAGCCTTGGGCAGGATGTTATCAGGCTCGGCTGGAGCGTGTTTGTGGAACAAGCAGACGAGGAATGGAGACAAGGTGATTACCAGGAACACAACAGAGAGGCCAGTAACCTCCCGCTATCGCCTGTCCTGTCTGGCAGGCGGAGGGAACGCAGGTATTCATGGGCATCGTAGAGCAACCGGAGGCAATGATTCCTCTCTGACCCAGGGTGCTCTTGCCCCAGCTAATTACCCCTTACCGAATTACCCCTTACCGAGCATCCTTTACCCCTTACCGAGCATCTAGCTGGGGTCATCTAGACCCAGCACTCTTTCCTGCCTATGCAGGGGGTCGGACTCGATGATCTACTGAGGTCCCTTCCGACCCTAACATCTATGAATCTATGAATATATGAATTAATGTCCTTGCTCCTTGGACCGAAACTGTCCACAGGTGCCCCCGTCTAGTCCGTCTCCAAACTCTCCTATTGTATAATGCAGGCAGGAAACCGCAGCCTAAGAATCAGCAATGTATTTTGAGTGGAAAATGTTCCTGTCGGAGTCTTGGCTTTCCTTGGAAAGTCTTGTTTAACCTGGGAATTCTTGCTTTTTCTAGTATTTTTTTCAGTATTGTGTTGTGCTACATTTTCCCCGGGGCCTGCAAACCCTTTGGAGCAGGGACTGATCCAGGCCAGTGGGATTTGGTTTGGCCTCTGGATGGTACCATAACAGATGTGTTAAAAATAATGATAGTTTTAAATAGGAATGAATCCCAAGCTAAGCACCCTCTCGTAGGAATCCCTGGCTCCTACAGAATAAAGGACACGTTCTTCATTTCAGAGGTCCCCGTTAAGCTAACGCAGCAGTAGAGGATGGAGCAATCAAAGCACCAGGAGCAGGAAGATGTTAGCGGCATGGGGCCGATGCTGGAGAAAGCAGCTCTGAGTCAGGGGCAGCACTGGAGGACGTCGTGACGGGGCATGGTCGGGGTTTCCCACACGATGACTGTGTTACTTGTTGCTATTCCAGGGTATTTTTCTGATCAATAAATCCTGCCTTTGAGGTTCATTTTTATTTGTCCAGGAAATAATGACTCAACACATTGCAAGGTACAAGGAGGATCCAAAACCAACAGAAGGTGCTTGATTTTCAGCCGGAGGAGACGATGTTAACATATAATTAGGCAACATAAGGCACAGAAGGGGAAGAGCCCACTTAGGGAGCTGGTGGGTGATCTAAAATCCCAGTCCTGGTGTTAGCTGGAGGAAGTGGCCTCAGGCCGTAGGAGTCAGACAAGTACCACGGCTTTCTTCCCTAGAAGCTGCAAAGGCCTCTGCCTCCGTTCGAGTGAAGGTCTCGGAGAACCGCCCCGTACAGTTTGTGCAGCACAGACAGAAGTTACAGACGAGCTCTGCTTTGAAATGGCTTCATTTGGCCCCTCGTGCAACGAGGAGTCAGATTTTTGCCCGATCGGCCATTTTTGAAGCTGTTCGCAGCTGTGCACTTGTGTTTGGTCACCGCTATAAGATGCTTTCTGTGGCTAGATTGGGTGAAAACTGTCACGTCTGTCTGCTCCCGTGAAGTGCCTGCGTGGTTCAGTTCGTTCACGAAGGGCAAGACAGAGGGACCCAATGGCACGGCTGAGCATCGGACAGCTCTGCTGCTGTCAGCTTTCCGGTACTAACGTCCTTCTTCAGGCAGATGGAGAGCCTAAAGAAGGGTGTTTGCACCCAAAAGCTTGCAAAGAACCTCGTTTCTAACTATCTGGCTGGTCTAATAAAAAATATCACATTCACCCCAAGAACTTGTCCACCTGTGTCCTTAGACCAACATGGCTATGACCTACGCCCCTGGATGATCCTTTTTACTGTCTTGTTTCCTTTTCTGGGTGTTGTCTTTATAAAGGGTATCAGATGTGTTCAGACCCCTTTCTTTTTTACAGGCCTGTGTGCAAGAGGTGCACACTTGGCACACCTTGAAAGGGCTTTCTGCGCTCGCCTCTTCGGTGGGCCGGTCAAGCAGTTCTCGTCAGAAGAGCCGAAGCAGGGAAAAGCAGCAGCCCCTGGATTTAGGCTTGGGAGCAAGCTCAGGAGGCTGCCTCCCCACAGGATAGACCTGGACACACGTGCTTTTCTCGGGTCTATCAAAATGGAAAGCACTGAAAGGGAGCGAGCTGGTGCTAGTTGGCCAGATAAGGAAACACCTCAGGGCAGAGCTAGCAAATAGGACATTTGCTAAAAGTTTTTTTAAAGCATAATTTGATTTATGTTAGAGCCCCATGGGAAATTCAGGGAGCTCTGGATGTGCCAACTGGAGTGATCTTTGAGTCCCAGGAAAGACAAGGGAGCGACATACTGCTCTCTAGGGCAGTACGGTAATCGTGTGCGTGGCAGGAACAGGTCTCCAGGGCAATACGGTAATTGTATCTCTGGCAGGAAGAGGTCTCTAGGGTTGTATGGTAATCGTATCTATGGCAATATGGTAATTGTATCTCTGGCAGGAACAGGTGCTGAGGGGGGTATGATAATTGCAGCCATGGCAGGAACACATCTGTAGGCCGGTACGGTAATTGCATCTTTGGCAGTAACACGTCTGGTTGGCAGTATGGTCGTGCAGCCACGGTCGCTACGAGCGCGTGTCTCTTGTCTGGCTTCTCCTCGAGCGGGAGAACGGGAGCCGCAAAGGTTGATGCGAGACAGGAGCAGATCCCGGGCAGCTGCGAGTCGGGGCTGTCAGCGACCCAGGCGCCGACCCTCTACAAGTAGCTGCTTCGATAAACTCAGCCGTCTGCGAGGCTGGCCAGGCAGCAGCTAACAAAAGTGAGTGGCAAAGTCATCTACAGGTAGAAGGACGCAAGGCTTCGGTTCAGTTGCTCCGACCCGGGGCATCTTAGCAGGAAACAACTAAGCATTGCAAAGGAGCCTGGCCCCCAACAGTGCCCCTACCACGGAAAGATGGGGAAAGCGTTGAAGATGCTGGTGTGCAGGAGGATTTCCCCGTGAGGATGCATCTGCCAGCAGCTGCTCGCGTTGTGCCCTTCGGTCAGACACAGGTTTGGAGCCTGCTGGTGGTGGAGTGACCGGTGCTGGGCCGCACCGCCCCCGTGCCGGGCTTGGCTTCCCCCGCCGGCCTCAGGGACTTGGGGAAGAAGGAGTCTGGGGAGGAATGCCCTGCGCAGGGGGAGAGGCAGTGACATCTGGTAGGGAAAGCAAGGTGAGCGGTGGCAGGATTTGGTAGGTGTTTTGGCAACTTGGGAGGGAGTACTCGTACTCGTACTCTCCTCTCCGAGCAGAGCGGAGCGGGCTTTGTGCCTTCTGAGGAGCAGATGTGATCCTGGAAACCCACGGTTGTATAACCCTCCCTGGCACGGTTTATCAGATACGGGAGGGTTAGCCCTGTGCTCTGGCCAAACTCCAGCACGGGTCATTAAACTGCTCCCCGCATCATCCTTGCTTCCAGTGGGCACAGCAGCGTCCACCTCCTCTGCGTCCCCCTGCACAGGTGGCTGCATTTGAAGGATGCCATGGGCTGATTTCTCTCAAGTGACCATCCGTGTCCCTAGGGCTCCTGCCCCCTCAGTCTGGGCCCCAGGAAGGGCGCGTGACGCTGAATGGGCCGAGGAGTATCCATGGGATGATGTCTTGAGGAACATGGTGTCCCCGTCATGAAAACCGGTGAGCTGTTTGGAGCAGAGCGTGCACACACGTGGGCTCGAGGGAGGCGTGCTTCAGGGCAGCCGCTGGCCACCGCTGCTCCCATTTCTTTCTCCGATTTCTGTGCCTAGAATCTGCAGCATTTGCACATTGGGGCATTAATTCAAAGACAAACATTTCTGCTCTCCCCGGCTTTCTGCGGCTCAGGCTGTGCCTTCCATCACTTCGGCACCATGTGTTCATTTCATCAGCTTTCACCCCATTCTTCATCGCGCGGCTGATGGGGATCTGGACAGCGTGCCCGCGAGAGGCTTTATGAACTTCCTACTTCATAAACTCTCTGAGTCATTCCCTTTCTACCCAACACTTCCAAAGCGGGACCCTATTTCAAAGCTGCCGTGGGAGCCGCGTGCTTCTTCTCGCCGGGGCTCTGGTACTCGCCAGCCGACACGGCTTGCTGCGGCTTTGTTTTTCTAGCAACGCTTTTTCTAACGCTCGTTATTTATTCTGCGACGGGTTGCAGCCGTTCCCGTATGTAATACGTGTGGATTCCTGCACGCGGCGTACCTGCAGGGCTTCCCGGAGGCTGCCTGCCTGGGGTGGAAGGGACCCTGTCTGGCAGGTGCTTAACTCAGCAAGGGAGTATTTGTCCTTTCCAGCCCGGCGCAGGAATGCTTCATGGTGTCTGGGCAAGGCCAAGGCCAGGGCATGGGAACACGGGGGCTGACCAGACCTTTCCCAGTGCTGCTTCCACGCAGACTCACTCCCTCGCTCCTGTGCCCCCCGCAGAGAGGAGAGGAGAGGAGAGGAGAGGAGAGGAGAGGAGAGGAGAGGAGAGGAGAGGAGGGAGTTGCACAGAAACCAGGGCAGATGCACTCTCACTAACATCTGCTAGTGCTTTAAAGGGGAATCAGTGTATGTGGCATGGATCAAGAAGGGAGGAAGCGAGACCCGAGCTTGGGGCAAAATCAACAGGGTGAGAAGGGCACCGCGGCGCCTGCATGGCCTGAGCAGCGTGTGGGCGATGTAGGCGCCCAGCAGCAGGTATTCGCCTGCCTGGCCTCAGCACCCAGCCAGAGCGGAAGATTTCCGAGAAGGCCTTGGATGCGGTGGGGGGTTATGGGGTGTCAGGACGTGGCACTAGCTGCCACGCAGGGTTGATCGGAAGCTGAGGCTACGAAAGAGCTGTGTTAACACAAAGGGTTAACACATTCAACCTGATGCTCGGGCTGCACTCCAAGGGGTATAATCGCGTGTTCCTTGCCTGAAGAGTATGCAGCTGGGGTGCACGGCCCCAGGGCACGTGGGACAGGAGCTGCCTGGGAAGGTGCTTTTTCAGGCCCAAGAGTTGGCCCGTAAATGTTTGAAGAGGTTGGATGCCAATACGTCCCACCCAGATGCACAGGGAGAAGGCTGTCCATCCTGCACCCGGGCTGCTCTGTGCAAGCTCCCGGGCTGTGCACGAGAGAGAGGCCTCAGTGCAGTCCCACGGGCCAAATGTACCTGCCACGTAAATGTGCCTTCCTCAAAGGTGAAGCCGGCTATCACAAAGCTGCCCAGCCACAGACACACGTGACTCTCGGTATGGGGTGGAGAGCAGTTCAGGATCAGTAATACAAGTCTCGTATTAAATCTCAGTCCGTATTTACACAGCACCCAGGTGCAACCCTTGCACCTTCAGCCAGCTGCCGGTGGGACAGCTTCGGCTCTGCAGAAGCGGTGCGGTTCCCTTGACACACGTGTCCTTTGCTTCCTGCCCACCACCGTTGCCTTGTTTGCTGGGAGCTGCTAAACAGCCGCCAATTGCCACGGCCGCGGTGGCTGCAGGAAGCGATTCCCAGCTCCTCTCCACCTGGGGACGTAGCGAGGGAAACATCGGAGAGCGCTCCAGCCAGGATCGAGCGCTGCTTGGACGGGGCTGGCCGGAGACAGACTTGCTTCCCTAGGGTCATTCTTGACCCCTTCAGGGCTTGCTGCATGGATGTCAGCTCTGCCTTGCAGGGGTGCCCATGAAAGGTTGTGTAGCTGGGCGTGGGGCCGAGCGATGGGCAAAGGTCTGCACCTAAGCAGAGGCACCAAAACCGGCACAAAGGCGAGACATCCCCGCACATAGCCACGTTTTGGGGTGGCCGCCGTGAGCCAGCAGCTGCCGGGGTCCAGCCCTTTGCTGGCGGAGGCTGGGGGGTGATGCCTGCTGCCGGAGGAGAGATGGGCCATGGGGGAGGGCACAGTGGAGGGGACAAGGACAGGCCAGGGGGCGGACACCGCACCTGCAATAACAAGCTCTGGGCGCAGGGCCTGACAGCAGGACTAGGGCCGACTTGGAGTTACAGCCCCCGGGGGAGGCCCCGGTGGCTCCCTGCCCAGGAAACACCTCCGGGCCCTGCCTCCCTCCTCTTCCTCCCAGCGAGGAGCCGATGGCGTTACACTAAGCCTGCCCTCTCCCTGCCACGCGGGCTCCAGCCCCGGTGCACCCTGCCACCGACCCCCCGGGCACGATGCACCGCTCCCAGGCTCCCCAACCCCCTCAACACTGCCACAGACCTGCACTGACTCACAGCTTGCCTTTACCATCCCTCGCCAACTCCCTGCACCTCTATACAGCCTCCCGGAGGCCCCCAGCCTGGATCTGCCCTCCCCCCCACGCAGCCGTCCTCTTTACACCCTCACACCAACTCCCCCACCCCGGATACACGTCCCCCCTGGCAGGGGATCAGTGTCGTGCACCTGCGCCGTGCTGCCCACCCCCTCCATGGCACTTCGTGGAGCTGCGGGCGGCTCCGGCAGGGGCAGGGACGTCCAGCCCGCAGCGCTGGCCGCATCCCAAGCTCCGACCTGTGCTGGCAATAGGCCTCCAAGCCCTGCACTGGAGGAACTGGGGTTGGTCGTTAAGCTCGATACCAGAATTCAGGTTACTGGCGTGGGTTTTGCCTTCATCAAGTGGGTGTTTGTGCCAGCCACGCTCAGGCAGCTGAGAAATCCCCACGGGGAGAGAGTGCAGACATGTTACCAGTCCTATGTCCCTCTCTTGCACTTAGACAACTTGTCCTCAGCTTGAGCTTCTGAGTTCAAATCCCTCTTCCCCCGAAAGGGGCCTGAGACTATGCATCAGGCATGTGCCCTAACCGCTTGGCAGACTCAGAGATACCGGAGGTCTTTGGTTGAAGCGCTCTCGCCTTACCTAGCATGACACTGGAGCCATGCATCCTCCTGACCAGGTGTGCACGCTCACCGCTAGGCTACCAAGTTGGTGCTCGCTGGCCCCGTGAGACTCGTCGGGTTGGAAGGGACTGGCAGGTCATCCAGGCAGGCACACAACAGCCTGCTCTGGTTTGGCCCTGATGCTCTCTGCTCGCATTGCGGTTCGACAGCCATGTCTCAAACTCCGAAGTTACTGGCTTTTGTCAAGTCCCTTCTGGTGCCATGTTTCTGCTGGGGAGTGTGCAGTGTTGCCACCTCCTGCTTTCCCCTCAATTTGGCTGCAAAAAATGTACCTGGAGGCTCAGGGAGTGCTGGGGCACCTGCCGTACGGTGACGGGCACCTTTCGCATAGCACAGCACACATCTGGCAATGGCGTATAGTATAATGCACACACATATACTTCAGCGATAAATACTGTGTAATAACTGGGCAGAATAGACTAGTGGAGGCACCCTAACCCCAGAGCTTCTAATGTTTTTCTAAAATTTTAGATACATATTTCTACCAGGAGCCAAGAATGAGCTGGTTGACTTTGCATCTGGCCTGGCTTTGCTAGTGCGTCCCTGGCACTGTCCCCCCATCCTCTCTGTGACCTGGGCAGTGGTCCGAGCAGGCAAGCGAAGTCACCCCTAAGAGCTACCTTAGTAGGTAGGGGTGTGCATCTTTGAACCCATGTCTGAAGCCTGGAGGGGAGAGGCAGAGAGAGCGAGCCAGGAAGAGAAGGGAGAGCGAGCTGATTTACAGCTTAACGTCTTCTTTGATCTTGATCTCCCCTTTGTCTCGGGAGTCTCTCCTTATCCATGCATGGAGACAGGAGGAGGGGATCTATTTCAGAGATGGGTGAACTCTGGGCCTTTGCCACTTCCTGGAGATCTTTTGATGTTCCCTGTGCTTGAAGACATTTTTATGTTAAATTTCTCGGTCTCCCGCTGCACCTCCACTCTCGCCATCAGCGTGTGATCCATCACCCCTTGCCCAAACAATCCCCGTGTCCGGAGGCAGCCAGGCAAGGCTGCAGTTTCCAGGGCTGGAGGCTGTACCTGTGCCCTCTTCCCTTCATTTCACACCAGGAGAACGTGCTGTTATGGGCAAGCACAGCGGGTATGTTTGTTCTCTTTCAAATCAGACCAAGGACAAATTCCTTTCACTCCTAACGCCAGGCAAAGGCTGGGATTTCAAGCGATAAAGTGACAGTTTTTCATCCGTGTCTAGCAATGGAAATCCAAAGGTCTCATAAATGGAGTCCCACAGAAATGTTGCCGTGCATCTTAGGGCAAGTACTGGACGATCTCCCACCCCCGGGAAGGCTTGGCTCCAGTACTGTCACCGAGCAAAATGCCTCGCATACATGCATTCACATTGCTCAGCTCTGAATGTGGCCCATCTGGGCTTCTCCTCGCATGAACTTTCTGTCCTGGAGCTAATTAGCACGGTGTTTGCAGCCCATTTGAATGGGCGCCTCACACTCCCTTTGTTGGGCAATGCCCTGGGTCGGGGCTATTTCACTGGCAGGGCCATTCGGTCTTGGCAAACCTTCCCCAGCCGAGAGCTGGAGCATCGGGAAGGACCAGCGACAAGACGGGCAAAGAAAGGATGGGGCAGGGAGTGTCGAGCGGGGTGGTCGTTGGAGGAGATGTCTCCAGTTTTTGTTCGGAGCAAAGCGCTTTCTAAACAAACAGCCTGTAAAGGCGAGATCACGCCGAGGCTGCTGGAGGCGAGCTCAGGGGCTTTCGTGCACAAGAAGGTGAGAACTCCTGAACTCTTGCGGCACGTTGTGATCAAAAAAAAATGCAACCAAAATATCTCATAAGCCGCCTCTATTTTTATTTTATTTTTTTTAAAGAAACGGCTATAGGCGGCCATTCTACTTGTAACCCAGCCAAGAATAATTTGTGGCAGGAAAGTTTGAGCATTTGTGAAAATAAAATAAAAATAAAAGAAAAAAAAATCGAAAGCACTTTAGAGTATTTTAGCATGAACCTAAACAGAGAGTCAGGTATTTAGAGGGCAGAATAACCCCCGATGGCACTGGCGCGCTGCATTTTTGACCATGTGTTGAAACAGAGATTTTTCATGTGTTTGTTTTATTAATCACGCTACAGACCTCAGCAAGGCGCTCGCTGGTTTTCTGCGTGTTAACATTTCTCTGTCTCGCTGCCATCCAGCCTCCCTTTGAGCTCTGCACCTGCTCCCCAGCCGATAAATAGGAGCCCCCGGCGAAGGGGCTGAGAGCGGTGACCCCCTTGAACTCTGTCCTTCTGCCTGTTTCTGACTTTCCACCGTGGACCGTTGTCAACGGGGTTTCGACCCCGCGGCTGCCGGAGGCACAGGAAACCATTTCAGGCTCGACCGTGCAGTCAGTCCTTACTTGTGTTGAACAGCCCTTGGCCCTGTAAGTGCTACCCAAGAGTGCAACTGGGTTACTCGTGCGAGCAAGTGCTCACCAACTGGCCCAGGCTGGAAGTCTTGGCAGCCCTGGGTGTGCAAGCGCATCCCCTACTCCGGTCAGCGAGAACGTCTCCTCTGCCCCCCGACCCCAAAACAGCCTAGCCTGAAACAATAAATCACCCAGATCACGGGGGGGGGGGGGGGGGGAGCAGATCGGGGGTTGGGGACCCTGCTGCAGAGTGCACGTGGGTTTCCTAATATGACCCTCATCTGGCATGCACTGGATGTGGGAGGAGAAGGCTGACAAAATGACAGACAGCGAGGTTGGAAGGAGCATCTAGCCCAACCCCTGCTCCAAGCAGCACCAGCCCCAACTACATCATCCCAGCCAAGGCTTGGTCTACCCGTGTCTTCAAAACCCCCAAGGATGGAGGGTCCGCAAATGCTGGGTTTGATCAGGCAGCCCTGCCAGGACCAATGTGCCTCGCTGGCCAAGCCTGCCGGAGGCTGTCACTGGCAGCCCCCGCCCCGGGCTCGGGCTGATGAACGAGATGGCCCGGTAAGGGCTCCGGACCGGCCGCGGAGGACAGCACCTTCTCACTTAAGTCTGCCGGTGGCTGGAGGCTGCGGGCCCCCATCTGCTGCGCTCTTGGTTCTCTGACTCCGGACCCTGCTGGGCTCTGCTGCTGGGCTCTGGCTGTTTGGAAAGCCCTTGTTTGGGTCTGGTGATTTGATCTCTGACTCCTGAGCCTTGACTTGGACTCTGCCCCTGGCTCCTGACCTTCTCCAGCGGCCTAACATTAGGTCAGACCACCTATGACCCTGTCTTTGCACGAAGGGGCTTTGCATTTGCATCAATAAGTTAGGGTAGATCTTAGAGTCAGCCACTCCAGGCCTGGGCTACGGCAGTCCTGATGCTCCTGCTCCACTCTCCTGAGCGAACACTGCCATGAACAGGGTTTGCTCACTTCTCCCATGTCCTCTCACCCCTATTTTAAGCCTGCAAGTTCCTGGAAGACTTCTCTGCAATTGGTTTTCTGCCTGGTAAGGGTGGCATGTCATGTCAGCTGTGTGGGATTTCTGCAGAGGAAACCTTTCACTTAACGGGACCTGCTTCTGGTATGGGGCAATGATGCTACGTTCTTCAGGGCATTCAAAAATAAATGACCCCAGCCACGAGTGTGGGGAAGAGGCAGACCGCAGACACCAAATACACTGGAAATGATCCACAAATGGGATCTCCAGAGGGACATTTCCTTAGGTTGCAAAAGTCTGTGGGGAAGGGCTGCGTGGCGTGGTGCCCTCCTCTCCTGGAGGATTCAATGGGATGAAGACAACGTGACTCAACCCACGATAGGTTCTGGCCTGGAGAGAAACGATTGCACCTCTCCTTGTCCTGTCGTACTGGATCTGCTCCTGAGAACCTGCAAGGACTTTCTTCATGATTCGTGTAAATAATTGAACTACTTTTTTTGCTGCAGCCTCCTTAATATGCATACCTGCCTGCCTCCAGTAGATCGAACTGAGCCAGAAAATGATTCAATTGTGCAAGTCGTTTTGTGCTGCAGAAACGTGCAGGCTCATTTTCTGGCCACTGAAAAAAACCCCAATATTCAAACAAAGTCTCAGATAAGGAGAAGCCTCACAGAGGATAACCTTGACAGGGACTGCAAACGCTCAGGACACGACAGTGTTGGAAATGGGAATACGGACGGTTCTGAACGGTGCCGGACTATTTGCTTAAACCTGACATTTCAATTAGAGACTGTCTTGTACACACTGCCACCTAGCTCCGTCCGATAGAAATGCCTTGTTCTTCATAAGCATTTATCCAAAATGTTATATACTTTGACCCTGTCAGAGCTTTGACTAGAGATGATGGGGGAAAAATATGTCTTGAGCCCTCCTTCCACCCCAGACACATTTATTCCTAGATAAATGCACTGTGGCTTTCAGCGGAGCCCTGGACTCTAGCTCTTCCCCTCCGGTATGAATAATTGCAGGCAATATCTTCTGGCGGACGTCTCCCTTCTCACACAGGCACCACCCTGACTGACTTGCTGCTATGTCATGCTGTTTTTCAGAGGACCTGCATTAGCAAGGCAGGGAGTAGCTGCATATGGATGCCGTCTTAATGACTATGTCCGTCTGGAGTCACAGCTCTCTCCACACATTCATCAATAATCCCATCCTACTGCTACTCGTCCCTGTCATTTATTTGCATGGGGTGTCATTCTAGTTCTTTTTCGTTGTCTAAGTAGACGTTTCTTGCCTGTCTAAATGGCACTTTTGGCACGTCCATGCAGGTAACTATCCTCTTTCCCATCAGCGTGGGCACGTCATGTGTGAGTCCATATATGAGTGTAGACTGGGGATACATTGTAGGCTACACCCTGGCCACGTATGCTCTTGGCTACCTATGGGCACCCCTTGCAGACCCATGGTGACATCCAAGGCCCCAAAATGTGGGCAGCCAGAGGATGTGTGGCTCAGCGAGGTGGCCGTGCCCCTGGAAGGGAAGGGGTCCTGGGTTGAAGCCTGGGACCTTGCTTCTAGCGAAGCACTGACCCGACCCCCGTCCATTGTCCGAGGGGTGTAGCAGGTGCAAGGGGCGGGTGCTCAGCATCATGGGACATGCTGGACAAGGGACCGGAGCATTGCTGACCGGCGAGTGGACGCCGGGGCTAAGAAATCACAGGTGCAGGTTTGAGCAGCCGGCGGATACTGAGTCAACCGTGCCACGTTGGGTAGCTTGCAGAGTCTGTAATAACAGGCCTGATAACGTTGGTACCTAGAGACCAAAGCAGTAGAAGAAGACTTCCAGGGGATCCAGACTTGGACTTGGCAGAAGCAATTAGGATTTGTCAGGCTGCTGAGCTGAAACAGCACAGAACACACGTTTTAGAGGGAAAACAAAATGCAGCTACTGTTGACCTCATTAGTACGCAAATAAAGCTGTAAAGAGTGGAAAGTAAGTATGCAGCTTTGAGCAAGAAAAGCTGCTCCCCCCCCAGAAGCTCATCGACTCCAAGCAAAGAGTGCAAGCGGCTACGAGCAATGAAGGACCGCTCACGCTGTGGAGGTGGCCCAGACCCCCTGGACGTGTTGCCCTGGACAGACACGCCTGCAACACAGTCACTTGGCTGGAGTCTGCAAGGAGGGCAGCGTGTCGCCGGGCAGAAACCGAACAGCCGCCCCTTTGCCATTGCCAGGGAGCCGCGGCACGCAGCGCGGGAGGGATGTGGCAGCACCGTCTGGAGAAAACTGGATCTCCTCATAGGATTATGCAATAAACAGGTGTCTTCAGTGACTGGACCATGACACTGAGCATAAATGGGACTTCTCTGACCTAGATCCACTTCCAGCCTGTGAGCCGGATCCAGCCTGGGAGGCTATTCCTGAGATACCCAGCAGCTGTTCGGGGACTCGCTGTGCCACCGTGGATAGAAGAAGTGGATCCGACATGCTGGATGGCGATGCAGAGGGGACTGAGTCCTCCACTAAGGGTCTAGGGTGAAGAGAGGGAAACCCTAAACCATACAGTGGGGAACCAATTCCAGCAAAGGGTATTTGTGACTTGGTGAAAGGAAATCACATACTGGCAATGGGCCGTGCCAATGCTCCTGCTGGGACTAAAACCCCGTTGTTTGGAGTGAGACCAATCACTGCGCTTGGGATCAGGAAGGACTTTTACCTTATGGTTAAATGAGTAGGGCCTTTGGGGTACTTTGCCTCCTTCTGTATCTCGGGTGGGTTTAAGGACCCGTGCAATGACGAGGCAGCGACGGTGCTCTTGTCACCTTGCTTTACCAGTGGCAGGTTAGGCTGTTCTTGGTGTCTTCAGGCTGTGTGCCTTGTAGATGTGCGGCAGAGTTGTTCAAATGGGTTTCAGACTAGGTTAGACAAGCGCTTGTATGGGATGGTTGGGATAGAGATGTTTCTGCCTTGAGCAGAGGGGTGGACTGGCCGCCCCTTGAGGTCCCCACCAGGCCTACTTTTCTATGACGCTGACTCTAGTGAATCTCTGCTGGGCGTGTGTGAGCTAAGCATTCATTTAACTAGGCCAAATGTGGGAAATGTGCATCCTTGACAAAAAAAGCCATCCTTTCCCATGAGACTTCAGATAAAAAGCTGCCAGGGTTTCCTTAGAAAACCAAAACAATGTGTTTTTACCCAGGGAAAGAGAAAGAAACGACTGAATGATTTTGGCTGACATTAGAAAAGAAAAAAGAAAAGAAAAAGCCGGGCAGAGGCATACAGTCCAAAAGACTGACGTTCTCCAAACTTGCAAGCAACCGAAAACAGAGTCTTGTAACGGGAAACGTCTGGCAACCTGCATAAAGGTACTGCTACCGGCTGCCTAAAATAATGCATCGAGGGCAGAGCAAAGATGCAGGTGCAGCTGTAACTTCTCACCTCTTGACTTTTCAGTGTTTAATTTCATGTGTTTAATTCATAACCTTAATGTCTACTTGCGCATCCCAGTGGTTTGGTTTCCCCACCACCATTATGGGTCTTGATCGAACCTACATTTCTAGCGTCAAGGTCCTCTTCCTTCTGCTGCTCAGCTTGGCCCTTGCAGCCCACGCGAAATGACTCCTTGGGCCAAGAAATTCGAGGCCCTAAAGTTACGACAATTTACTACTATATATATATATATATATATATATATATATATATATATATGTAAAACACCCATTTAAGTACATACTTTTTAAGCAACAGGAGGGTCTTAACCCTCAGGGATGATTTGCTGACGTGGTCAAAAGTCCATTGAGTCATTTCAAGGTGTAAAAACATGAAAGGATCGTGGCATTTACTTAAAAAGGAGGAAAGTGCATTTTCCTGGCTTATTTTCCCTTGAAACTGGGCAAACCTAACTTTCTCAATCATTAAAAAGAAAAACCCTGAGACCAAACAGAGAAAAACTCAATTCAGAAGCAACAAGCTCTGAAAGCCCTGAGAGTTCAATCACGCTGCTTGCTTTAACCCGAGCAGTGCCAACTCGGGAGGTCTTGTTACAAGCCGTACTAGAATTGGGGTTTAGCTTGAAGCCCAAGTTGAAGCCCAACATGAAGAACCATTACAAAAACTCTCATGAATGTTAAGCCCATCTCACAATTCACGTGCCCTAACTTTTTAATATGGGAATTGGTATTTTGGATATTCAGGTTAGTTTGTTTTGCAGTTGGGGTCTAAAGACAGACCTTGAACGCCGGTGAGTACCGACAACTCTTCTGACTTGAATCTCACAATAATCAGTACGTCCTTGCTCCCAGGAGCTGGAGGCCCATGAATACATAAGCCTGGCAGGTGAGGGCGTTTCTGATACTCAGGGTTGCAGAGGAAACACACCTTGATTGCAGCCAAAAGGCTCCAAAAACTAGAAGTCACTGAAAATTATCTTTGAAAATATCTCATGAGGTTTTAAGCCTCTGCAGGATTTGTTTTCAAGGCCAGAGCCCGGCGTTGTGAACACCCTCGCACAGTGCTGGGGTGAATGTGTTCGTGAATGGGGAAGAAAAGGATCTCGGTCGTTTTGCGGCTTGAGCCCGTCATGAAGTCTGTACCCACAAGCCTGTTACTGCAGTGCTGAGAGACTGCAGAGAAGAAAGTCCATGGCTCTCGCTGGCTGGCTGCAGGGTCAGGACAGAAACCAGTGGGCAGTGAAGGTTTTATTTGGAAAATGAAATGTGCAGGGTACACAGCCCGGTAGTAATGCTCAGGCAGATCTGTGCGCCCGGGAGGCTGGACAGGACAGATTGCTTTATTAGCAACCAGGGTGAAGTCGGTCCCTGCAGCTTCTCCAGTGGTGCGGTCGCCTCGCTGAGCCGCCACCCCTGCAGGCTGCGTGTCCTCCGCCCGGCGTCGATGCAAGAGACCCTTTCGGGCGCTTTCCTGACAATGCATTTTGAGACTGTCGTTTGGAAACAATTAGGAGAAGCTTACTTACTGGATCCCCACGACTGCTTCTGGGAGGCCTCTGGCTCGGAGACAGCCGTAGCAGCCAGCCAAGCCCACAGACATCAAGGTCAGAAGGAGGTCGGGTTAAAAATACACAGCACAAACACAGGCGAGCATGCACAATGCAGATGCAGGCATGAGCAGAGACTCATGGAGATGCACAACGGATGGATACACACAGCCAGATGCACAGTGCATGGATACGCACAGCCGGTGCATACACACGTACCCGCGCTGGGCTGTACACGTGCATGAAGAAGCGATATCCATCACTCCACAGCGATCTCTGAGCGTGGGGCATAAGGGGATGCATGCATGCACCTTTCCGGGTAGCACATACAGTATGTGCATATCGGCACACCACACGGGTCTTTGCAGTGTACTTCCTGCAAAAGCCCTTCCACGTTTCCTTAATTCAGGCCTGACAGACCTGAAGTGACAGCCACTAGACAGCCAGGGAGCTTCAGGGATAGGCATGTCCCCATGCTCCCCATCACAGCCACTGCGTGTGTATCGCAGGAGAGCCTCACGCATACGCTCTGCGGACCTGCCCGCGGGTCCTGCATGGACTCGCATGTCCCAGATACGCACCGGCAGGTGTGTGCCAGTGCGACCCCCCTGCCAGCACTGCGTGGCAGCAACAAGGGCTGGGATCAAATTTAGGGGCCTTATACAAACTGTCCATTTTGAGTCCAGCTGCCATGCAGAAACTTGGAAAAACGAGCTTTATCTGGGTCAGCCGAAGCAAACGGGCTCCCCCACTCACCAGCAACAGTCAACTACAGCAGCGCCTATTGAAGGAGAACAGGGACAAACTTAAAGAAAACCTTGTCTCTTAGTGTTAGCTAGCATCCCAAAGAGCCAGCGGTCTCTCCCAGTCACTGCCGAGCCAACCTGGGGGTTGCTACCTACCCCCAGCCAGCTGGAAGGGGACGTGCCACGCTCACCCAGGTGCTTCACCACCTCCATCTCCATCTCCAGAGGAGCTGGCTACTGGGAGACTGACTTGATAGCTGGGACAAAGTGAGAAGATTGTCTCTGGGCAGAGCTCAGGCCAAAAGAGACCACGTGGCACTGCTCCTGCGTGACCCCTGGACCCGTTCCCCATGCACCAGACAGCGGTGGTGTCTGCACACCTGTCTGTGCCCCAAGCAGAGCTGTACCCTGCCTTCAAACAGGTTGCATTGAGGATGAGCTCTTCCAGAGCAGCCAGAAAGAGCTGAAGCGGTGCCTTTAAATAGGACGGGTGCTCAGTGAGAGAGTTGCAGGAAGGCTGATGCAGGCGGGGGGATGACTCTTGTGTTAACAGTGCCCCATGGTGATAAGGGACATGGCCGAACAGGTGGCGGGTGAATCGGGAGAGTCGGGTAGAGACATGGATAAGATGAGCTCTCTAAAGTAGGCTGGGACAAGCCCAGGGGAAAGGTGTGACCTGGGCATGCAGACACCTTTCTCTGCCCGTAGAAAGGCTACAACAGCCTATTACACTGTGGGATCCAGGACCATGGGGCTCGGGGAGACCTGATGAAGAATGTCTTGCACTCAGACGCTTGTCTAACTCTCACAACTGGTCCCATAAAGAGATCGCCCATGGAAATCCTTGCCTCTGGTCTGGGCAGTGATTACCTCCAGTTCTTGGAGCGTGGTTTTGCCCCAGGGACCCGGCTGACAGGACTGCATTGCATGATGCTTGAACGACTGGTGTTTGTGTGCAGGTGGAGCAGGTTGCACTTGTAGCGTAGGCTCGGACGTCAGGGCTTTCTCCTGCCTGGGGAAGCCAGCCTGTAACCTCCCTATACCTGTAGTGCTCCAGGGAGTCAGCGTGGTGCCAGCGTACTGCACTGGTGTTGGCTGAAGGGACAAACATATATCTGGTAATACATATCAAAACTCAGCAGATGCAACAAATAGTTGAACTGACTCTGCTTCCACCCAGTACGCTTAGGGCCGGCTCCTTTGGTGTAAGCTGTCCCGCTGCATTGCACAGCTGAGGATGCGGCCTGCATTGTGCTGACAGAATAATTAATAAATCCTATAGAAAAACTGAGCTGTGCTGGATGCCAGGAGGCTGAAGGCAGCTGCATTTGTTCCCTCCCTACTGAATACCTGGGATGCCATTGCCTTTGCACTTGCTGGTTACTGCGGATATTTCAGCACTAACAGCCTCCATCTTACCCTGGTTTCTCGTTCCAAACTACTGCTTTCTGGGCATGGGTTTTTACTGCAATAGTTTGCTGGCTATTTTCAACAAAGAATTTTTAGGCAAAGAGTGCTTGCAAACTGTCGAATTTGACTCTTAACTATTCAGTGTATGTGGTACACAAGTCACGTGGCAGTGTCTCTGCTCCCGGAGTGGAGGACCACAATTTTTTGCACAGCAGAATAAGGAGGAGGGGGAGAACGCAGCATGAATCCTGGGGCTCTTGTTGGAAAAGGTATTTGTGGAAAGAGCCACTGTTCCCCACACACCCGTGCAGGCAAAGACTTGTTCATCCCAGCGGTCTCCAAAGGAACAAGGGAGTAACAGCAGGGCTGAAGTGCGCAGCACTTTGAGTTGATGCATGTTCCCAAACCCAACTGGAGCAGCTCTAAAGGCACCTAATGGCTGTGTTAGGTTAAGATTTGCAATGGCACCCAAGGGAGTCAGGTGCCCTGATTTACTGGGTTTCTGGAGCTGCCTCCCTCGGCTTTCTTTGGAAATCCAAGCCTCAGCAGGGGCATTGAATAACCCTGCCCTGCACTGCACGCTGCGGGGGATAGCGATGTCTTGCACACTTCCGCTCCTTCTGTGCTGCTCAGGGCGTGCAAGGGAAGTCGTGGGGTTACCTGAGCTGGCTGGGCGGGGGCTGGTGGAGAACGAAGCCTGCCGGGGTGGGTGCTCTCTGGGGACGTGAGCCCGGAGCTCAGCATCCCCCAGGGTGGCTATTGCACATCTGGAGGAGCCACACCGTGCAGCTGGGACACGCGAGCTCCCCAGAGGGCAGTGGCTCATGCGAAGGGGCCGTGTTCATCCCCATGTGCACCGGGGGCTTTTTGGTGCCCGGGGTCTGGGAGGTGTGAATGGTGGCGTGCCTGGCAGCCCAGGCTCCCTGGCTCTCTCTCTGCTGCAGGGAGGGGAGATGTCGGCCAGATGCAGAGAGCCAGGCGTTTCTGGCACCGAGGGCCGGACACGGTCCTTCCCAGGCCTGCGTGGCCAGGCCGGTCCCGTGGCCGCCCCGGCTTTCCCCACAAGAGGGAGTCATCGCCTTGCAGTGCCCGCTCCCCGCACCGGGCCAGGGAGGCCGTGCGCTGGGTGCTGGGCAGCAGAGCCAGGATCCAGCCTGCCGTGGTCGCACTCGGTGCCCGGAGAGGTGCACAAGCAGTGGACGGCCCAGGGCGACGAGCCACCGAGGCTGGTTGGGGCTCGCTTCCACTGCACTGGTGCAAGGGGGGATCAGGACGGGGTCTGGGGTGAGGAAACACAGCACAGACCGTCCTCACAAACATCCATCAGTGAAGTGCACGGCGCTGATTATGCCCACCCCGTAGCCCATAGCCCGAGCTGGGCATGCCAGGGCAGGGGTGGTGGGGAGGTGGCTTGCAGAGAGTGGGGGATATTGCGGCTGAGCTGGGCGAAGGGCACGGAGCCCCCTCCCAGGCTGACAGATGCACTTTTCAGCGGTTGTGCTGAAGCTCCGGGGGTCCGGCCCGGCTGGCAGGGCAGCTGGGGAGTGGGCTGCGTCCCAGGGGCAGGCGAAGAACAGCACCCACGCTCCGCACGGCCGCAGGTCAGGGATGAGGGTCCACGCTGGCAGTTTCCCCGCTGAGCCAAGGCAGCTTGGAGAGCCGCTTCGTGCTGGTTATTGGCAACGCTAGTCCTTCTGCGCTGGGACTGCTTCCCTCCCTCACCCGGGTCTCTGCAAATGTCCCTGCCTGAATGCAAGTGTGGATGCCAACACTGCATCTCGCCTGTGCATGCCTCTGGCATAAGCCCTGGCTGAGAGCTAAAAAATGACTGGAAAGGTGGGGTGGGCTAAATTTCTGTTCCCCCAGCCCGTTTGCTTCTCGCCCTGAGTGGAAGCCCCTTTCTGAAGCCACAATGGCCAGATCCTGCTCCTTGCTGCTGTCCCCTGCCCGGGTGGGCCTGGCTCAGCGACTTCGCTCCACCTCCATGAAGTCGTGGCCCAGCGTTTGTCTGTATTCACTAGTCTCCTTCCCATCAGGTGCATAATAATGAATGAGGTTCGGGGTAGTTAAATAGCTAGAAATATCTTCTGCGGATATGAATTTTAATCAGGACTCTGTAATGAGCATGAGATGAAATCTGAAATGAAGATGATGATTCCTAAATAGAGCTTCATTAACAATTTAAACTACCCAGGGCTTGATGAAAGAGCCAAGGATTTAGCTGTGAGATTTCAGGTTGCCCAAGAGGGAAATCTAGTGACTTCAAACACCCTTTTTACACAAAGTGCCAGGGTTTCAAATGAGATTTTTTAAATAAATAAGGCCAGAAAAACCTTGCTGTTTAATTGGGTTTCTTCGTTTGTTTAAATGTGGCTTGGAGTCTGCTGAGGAAGCGTCCAGCCCCATCACAGCAAACTAGTATCACACTCACCTGTCTGCACTCTGCACCCCGCAATCTCGGGTTAAACACAGAGAAGCGGGGCTGGCAGGGACCGCCAGGGCTCATCTAGTCCAAGCCCTGCCATCCTGAGGCAGCTTTCATCTTTGAAGCCTTCCATGGCACCAGCCTGAAGCAGGGGCTCCCTCGCCTCGCTGGTCATGGCCTCTCATGGCACGCAGCTTTTGTGTGCACGCCCCGTCGAGCGGCAGTAGGTTGCACGCGTGCGTATGCAGAGTGCAGCCCACTGTGCCACGTGTGGCTGTCTGTGAGCAGCGCAGGGTTCGCGGAGGTCCGGCTGGCCTTGCAGACAGGGCCATACGGCGAGGCTGGAACGTGCTGCCATTGCTCGCTCCCGTCTGCAGCTGCATCTGCTGCTGTCTGTCCGTGCGCCAGGACGCTCATCGCCCTGCAGGGACTAGGTGCCGATCCAGACTCGGCAGAGTCTGCGTCCACTCTGTTTTCTCCTACACACGTATGATCTTGCTCCACATGCCCAAATTTTCTTTTCACTCTGAAATCAGACTCTCCCTGGTTTCTTCGTGTTCTCTTTCTTTCTTGCTGTTGCTCAGTAATGCAGCCCTTCTTGGGTGCAGCATAACGCGAGACTTTTACTCAACTCTTCCTTCCATTTCCCGCAGTCCTTAGTCTCCTGAAACTTTCAGTCTAGTCCTCTTCGTTGGCTGGCTCTAAGAGGGAACCTCTTGGGCCATGGCTAAGACTGACCCAGTCCTGGAAATGGGCCCTGTGGGACTGTGTCCTGACGGTGGTGAGCCATGCTGTCTTGCTTTCTATACTCAGCTCTGCAGGTTGGTTGTCTTTTTTGGTCTGAGGACGGTCCAGGAGGGATTCCCATGTGCCATCCCAACAACAGAAATGGTAGCAGTAAGGACGACAGATGTGACTGCACTGACTATAGTCACCTATCATCCCCTTCCCTGGTGCTGTCGCCAGATCATTTCTATTGTCTATATAGTTCATAAACTGTGACAAACACAATACTAAATCATAATGAATTATTCTCAACCAGGGTGATGTTGCACCCCAGGGTGCCCTATGGTCCTTTTAGGGGTGCCATAGGGTACCACATAATTTTAGTCCTGTTAGGTGTGCAAATACCCACACCCAATTCACAAGATAAGCTCCAGAGTCTTCAAATAGGGATCCATAGTGTCAACCACGCTGTGACTCGTTACGGTCTCTGAGTTGTCTGTAACAGAAGAGTTGCTTTAGATCAGTGGTTTCAACCTTTTTTTACTTGCAGAGCCCTTGGAAATTTCCAGTGGAAGTGCAGACCCCTCTGAACGGTACGTGTGCAGCTTCACATACTTCTGATTAATCATCGTCATCTCTCATGGACCCCTTAGACATAGTCTGCAGACCCCCAGGGGTCCGCGCACCACAGGTTGGAAACCACTGCTCTAGTCGTTTTCTGCAGCGAAGGCTCAGAGCTGGCATTTCCCAGGGACCTTGAGTCTAATGAGGTTGAGACCCCCGCCTTAAGGAATACTTGCCATTGGGGTCGTAAAGCAGCTGTGTCCGGCTCCCCGGGTCTTCTGTGCATCACAGCATGGGCCATTTCGGGGCCAGGCGCGATGACCTGTGGCCTGTGCTGAAGATGACGTGGCTCGGTCCTGGCGTGGGTGGGTGGGTGGGCACCGCCTGGTGTCAGCCGGACCTGAGCAGCGAGCTTTGCTCCGGAGGATTCGCTGCCCTCTCAGCAAGGGCGCTTGGCGGGAGTGACGCTGGAGCTGGGGCTGGACTCTCTTTCCTGCCTCGTGCTCCAACTCCTTCCATAAATCTGCAGATGCCGCCCTCCTTCGCAGGCTGGCCCCTGGCCGGGGAGCTGCGACGCCCTGCCTGTAATCCCGAAACAAGATGCATCGCCCGAACGAGCTGGGCTCTGCACCAGGCCCATAAATCATCTACGAGGCAGGCCCAAGCCCTGATTTATTCTCCCCGCGCTTTGTGCTGCGAGGCCTCTTCTCCGGTGACCCACGTCTCCAGGCAGGCCCGTGGCTTTCTGTGGAGATGGGGGAGGCCACGGGCCCTTCTTCTAGTTCAGGCAGTGAAGATTTGGCAGGTGGCACCATCTTCCTCCCTTGGTCTCTCATCAGAGACCAGCTTTTACAGCTGAAGATGCAGCACTTTGCAAACACAGGAGAATAGGGACGGCTTTTAACACACGGCAGTGCCTAGCATGGGGCTGCCATGCTGTCCAGAGCCCACTGCCTCCCCACTGCCCGGCTCCCTTGGCCTGCCAGCGGGCACGGGATGGGGTGGGAAAAGCTCCATCTCTCCTCTGCAGGTCCCAACTGACCCTCACAGCAATACCAGGCTCCACAGAATAAAAAGCACCATGGATGGAGGAGGGTCACGCTGGGCACGGGATGCAGAGCTCGTGGCCCCCAGCCCACTGGAGAGGGAGTGTGTCTGCCTCCGGCCTCCTCTTGTTGCGCGGGATGGGGACTCAGCCCGCTCCTGCGCCCACCCCTGCCCTGGCCGCACTTCTGCACCCGGCGAGGTCACCCACGCAGGCCCCGCTCGGAAAGGGTCCACGGAGGGTCCGTGGGGACGGAGGACATTGCTGGCTTTGATTGCTCAGGGTCCTGCGTGTCCTGACATGTATCCTGTGGGCTCCCGCATGCTAGTGCCGCTCTCCACGCCATAACAATGAATCCTAATGACATTTGATTTTCCTGCAGCCCCTCCTCCTGAGAGATCCCCAAAGCGCCTCGCTAATTATTCCCAACCCCGGATTGCTTTTCTAGCCCGTGAAACAGCCACCGCGCGGGCGGTCTGCGCCAGCAGCGTTGCACAGCGGTGCTGACGCCAGCACTCCTGCCCTCCGCGAGCGATTCCCACAGCCCCGAGGTGCGAGGGTGACTTCACTGACTCACCAGCCCCGTGCGAGGGGGCGGACGGGGCTGGCGCAGCTGCGGTCCAGGCGGGGTAGAGGTTCACACCTATCGCTCCGTCAGCTCTGAGAGGGGCTGAATTTGCTGAAATGTTCACTGGATTTTTTCCCGTCTGCTGGGGCCTATAAATCTGGTGGTGCAGCAGCTATGCCTGCCTCGCTCCCCACACTTGCAGGGCTGCTGTTTTTCTTGGAGGGCTGGACTGGAGCCTCCTCCTAGCACCTGCTGCTGCAGTTGTGGACACCGTCCCGAGCAGCACTGGAGCGTGGGCCTGCCTCCGCGCACCGGGGACGGTCCCCACCTCCTGCCGCCTGCAGATTCAGCCCTGCTCCCATCTCAGTCCCGTGCACCTGAGATGATTTCTGATCATTTGAAGAAATCTCTTTCTCATGCTGCCTCGCTGCTTTGGGCTCTCCTCTGCAACCTTACAGAGCTTATACTCAGGGCCTGATTCTCCCTGGCCTTTCAGAATGGGTCGCTGATCAAACCGAAGGTATAAAATACCATCCGTGGTCTAGCTAAGTGATCAGCGAGGATTTTACTACTGCTGACACAGGGTGAGGGCGGAGGAGCATCAGTCTGTACCCGCTTAGCTTGTGGTCACCGTGTCTGTATTTGGCAAGAGCCTGTTTTAGCTTTGGCATCAACACTCGTGGCAGAGGCGATCGCTGTTATTAGACCAACTACATATTTGCAAAAAAATGTAACTCTCTGCATTTCATTTCTACTAGTGCCGGGATGCTTCACGTTTTCCAAACTGTCCTCTCACGTTAGGGCAGACGCAGACCTGGATTTTCTTTCCTCGGGTTAGTGCAGCCCTTTGCCCCCTCTTTGGTATAAAAAGATTCCTGTGAGTTGTTTATTTTTATGGAGATGCTCTTGCATCTCCAACGCTTGCAGCAGGCCTTGGGTGACTGGCAGGGGACATGCGCCGGGGCTACCGAATTGTCTTGTCTTTCTCTCTCAAAATACTGCCCAGATTGGGTTGAGCTACAGACATAAAATTGCCATGTCCCTTTATGCAATTAGTCCAATAAAAGGTATCGCGTCAAAGAGTCCTCCCTGGACCGTGCCAGCTGCACCGTCACTCCTTCATGGGCCTTTTCTTCTTGCTTTCCTCCCTCCCCACAGAGAGACCGGTCCAGGCTACTCACTGGTTTCGGGAAGTCGCAGCATTACCAAAGGAGTGCCTCGCTGCAGCAGGCCTGCCCTGATCACGGCATGTCGTGAGGGGGCTCACGCCCGTGCCGCCCTCCGACAGTGGGCACCGCGGAGCCAGGGAGCGACTGTGACTAGCAGGGTCAGGAGAAGGGAAGGCACCTGGACTCCCTTTCCCCAGATCCCCAGGCCCAGGGCATGGCTCTAGTGGGCAAAACACACCCCCTGCCAGCGTGTGCAACCTAAGCAACGATCCCTCTATGTGTGAGTGCCACTGCACAAGCGCCACGGGCAGCCGGGGAGAGGACAGGTAGCGCAGGTAGGGCAGGGAGCAGCAAGCAGAGCAGCAGACCGGGCATGGGAAGGGGCACAGAATGGCACTCCAGGCAGGTGCAAGGCTAATGCCAAACAGGTTGCCCCCCACCAGCTTTAATGAGTGTCGGGGGGAGCTGGTTGCTCACAGGCTGCGATGGAGGGTTTGTAGTAGTCAAGTGCCTGGTTTCTGTTTCTTCCTCGCCGTGACTCATCTTGCTGCTTTCCGCTTCGGTCTAGCCCTTCGTGCCCCCCTCTCTCTTGGGTGGGGCTGCTTGCACGGGCAGCCAGGAAGGGCTGGGGCCTGGAAGCGAATGAGGGCATCTATGGGGGGTGGGCTTTTTGGTGAATAATATCCGTTTGTATTGTCCTCTCCGGCGGGGCGGAGGAGAGCCCGGCTGCCCCGTGGAGATTAGCAATGGGAGCCAGCCAAGCCTGGGAGCCCTCTCATGGCTGCTGGACTCTGCTGCGTTGAAGCGGCTTCATTTCAGCGCGTTGTTCTGGGCTCGTGCAATCAAATACGTGCCCACCCTGAGGCCAGTTGGGTTAAACGTGGGGTTGGCCAAAGAGCACTGAGATATCAGCAGGAGCAGCAGAGTCTGACATGATTTTTCCACTGGAAAAAGACTCTGCCCAGCAGGTGAGAGCAATAGGAGGGATGGGAAGGAAATGGCTGCGTGTAACAGAGGCCACTGCAATAGTAGCCCCTGGGCGTTGCTTTCCTCCCTGCAAGTCTCGGCAGGGACTGCCCGGCTCCCGCAATGCTGCTACCACGTCACATGCCGTGTAATGAGCCTTTACGGAGTGAGCAACGGTGCGGGTGCCCGTGGGTGCGTTCGGCTGGGGCCTGAGCAACGGGCTCAAGATGGGCCTGAGTTTCATTCCCCCGTGGTCAGATTTTGTCCCCAACACCCCCTGGGTCTTGTTTCTCTTTATTTCCCCCAGGAACGTCTTACTGGGAAGAGCTGGGAGATTCGCGGCGGCTGAGACGCCCGCGTGGCAGCCCGTCTCCTCCGTGGACCGCACACCTTTGAGCAGCACCGTACAGGAAAACCACCAGGGACGCGGAGCAGTGGCTGCTGAGCAGAGGTGGGGCAACTCAGGGGGAAATATCTCGGACCATTTTTTGCCTTTATCCTTTATAACACCAAGTTTGTCCTTCAGTAAAAGCCAGTGTGGAACTTCTTCCCTTCAGAGATGCTGGGGAAGAGGCGCCTTCCTTCAAAGCAGTACCATGCCCCACTTTTCTCTAGCAATATTGAGGCCGCACAGCTCCCTTGGGCACCGACGGACGTTTCTCCTAGCTGCCCTTAGCAAAGGGGTCATTGCCTCCAGGCGTTCCCAGCTGGGAGCAGCCTCGGACAGCGCGACAGGCCCGTTTGCAGGCAGAAGAGGGAGAGAAGAAAGAGCGGCTGACGGCGAAGGAGGCGGGTGGTAGCGCTGGGGGGCACGGGCAGCGCTGTCCAGAACCAAGCCCGAAGAGGAGGGGAGCAGGGGAGGTGGGGCGCGGCGAGGGGACCGCAGCATAGTCGTGTCTGGTTAGTGTTACGATCATTTTTCTCCAGGGTGTTCGCTCCCCCCATTTCCATGGCCCAGAGCGTCTTTACAAATGCCGTGAGCACGTTTTCATCACTGATTCTTTAAAAAACTCCAAATATGCTTGCCAAACTCTAGACCCCTTGGTTCAGAGATGATCCCTTTTGTTAGACCAGCTGAGGAATGGCAAAAACCATTATCTTTTTCTGCAAGCTTTCGGGCTCTCACACCCTTCAATAGGCTCAGGGAAAGTTAAAGATGGTAAAAAGTCCCCATATGTAGGGAATAAACATATGGGGACTTTTTACCATCTTTAACTTTTCGCATTTCTTTTTGTCTCAGACCAACATGGCTACCAAATACACCCCCAAACATGTTTGAGCATTTGGGAGCTGGAGCTCTGCCCGGCCCGCGGCAGGTGGGATGCTCCATGGCCCAGCGTGAGGACTCGCAGGAGAGTTCCCAGTGACCAGGTTTAACAGCAGCTGCGAGCGTTTTGCACTGCCTTGCCCAGACTCTTTGGGCAGCGCGCCGTTAAAGGCACAGTTCCCAGTACATGCTTCTTCCCAAGCCGAGCTGTAATGATGCTTAAAAACAACACTAAGGCCAAAATGCAATTACACACGCACGAACAACCCAGTAACGAAGCCAACTAGCAGTGTTCAGGCCATCTCCGAGATGAGCGGAGCTGTCTCTTGGGCCCTGGGACTCCTTGGAGATCAGCGCTGGAGGCAGCAAGTGCTCCTGCTCTGCCGGTGCCAGGCCCTGCCGTTGCACGAGGGTGTTGCCGCCCGAGGTCCTCCCAGGCCAAAGGGCTGACTCAGGGCTCCTTACCCGCCCTCTCTTCTGGGATTTGGAGAAGCTGCATGTGCTGCGCTCTTCCATTGTGGTGCTCCCAGGAGCGCCCTTCTCGGGGAGCCTCAGGGCTTGACCCACTCACAGCCTGGCCGAGGGAACTCCTTTCCACTATTACTAATTCTGTCTTTACCCATTCGATAGCAGTCTTCAGCTCCCTGCAGGGGGGCTGCGCAGAGGATGGAGCTGGGCTGCTCTCCATGGGGGCAGATGACAGAAGGACCAATGGGCTCCAGTTGCAGGAAGGGACGTTGAGGTTAGATATTAGGAAACACTCTCTCACCAGGATGGTAATAAAGCATTGGATCAGGCTCCCCAGAGAGGTGGTGGACTCTCCATCTTTGGAGGTTTTTAAGACCCTGCTATTGAAAGGCTTGGCTGGGATGATGTAGTTGGGGCTGGTCCTGCCTGGAGCAGGGGGGCTCCCGAGGTCCCTTCCAGCCCTCAGTTTCTATGACTCTATGAATCTGACATTCGCCCAGATGCATTGCTCATACCTTGGCTTGCTCTGCTTAAAATAACATAGAACCTGTTTCTTTGCAGGCTGACTATCCATTCAGTTTTTGTCGCGGCATCACCCCGTGCCCCTACGAAGAGTTGATCTGAGCCAGTGACACTCATCCCGTGTCCACCCCCCGTGCACTCTGCCTGCAAACACTTGCACAAGTGATGTAATCCATTACACGTCTTGCCTCTTTTCCCATCGGTTGGGCAGTGTCTTGGCTTGTGCTGGTTGCAACAACATGTGCATCTCCACTTCTGTTTTTCTTGGAGAGTGACCTTTAGCTCCACATCTCTCTCGGCCTCAGGCTTCTTTTCGTACAGTAGTCGGGATTTTCTTGCTTATCTGTAGCACCAGAGCTCTGCTGACCCGCTCTCTGCTGCATTTCTCCCATTACATGGCAAATTGGAAAGGCTTTCTGGGTCTTTGCCTAGTCTGCCTCTGACCATGTTGTTCCAGGTCCTGGACCCAATCTAGTGTCTTTTTGAGGACTCTGTTAAACCTTTCAAAATTGCAAGATTGTCTTTCCCATTTTAGATCAGACACAACCTCATATGTGGTTTCACCTTCCTGTGATGAAAAACATTTCTCCTATGTTTCATTCTGACATGAAGCTCGGCGCCCCTTGCATCTCTGTCCAACACCTTCCTGGTCAGACGCTTCTGCGTGAGTTAACTGAGAGCCTCTGAAGGCATCGGGGACGTCAGAACAGCTATCTCGTGACTGGCGGCTTTACCACCCTCAACTCTCCTGTGAGACATGAACTTTCATTTCTACCCAGGAGAACTTTTACAATCTTTTTTCCGATGCCTGATGAAGGGTGTTTGTGCCCAAAAGCTTGTGATAAAAGATTTTTTTTGCAAAAATGTTGTTGGTCTAATAAAAGATATCACCTCTACTATGAGACCTGTTTGCTTTTTCATCTCTGTTGGCACACACTGCTGGCAGAGGCAGAGGGAAGCACTATTTAAACCATCCCCAGCTGTCCCTTATAGAGGTTCAACTCTAATGAGGCTTGTAGGCACTTGTTCTTCCACTTGTGGTATTTTCAAGCACACTAAGACGCCTCCCAAATGCCATTGCAGTGGGTGTTCAGAGCAGGAGTGGGTGAGAAGGGCTTATTTCCTTAGCCGAGTCCCCCGCTGCCTGCCATCCTCTGCACCTGAGACTGGTGGGTAGCGCAGCAGCAGAGCCGTGCAACGTGCATTGGCAGAGCCGTGCAATGCGCGTGCCGAATTTTGGATCGGCAGAACCCGAGAGCTGCAAGCCAAGACCAACATGCATCCGCCCAGTGGGGCACGAGGAGGCACGGCTGGGATAGCACAGGTGTTTCTGGCGGCGCTGAGGAGCCGGCGGAGCTGTGTCTTCTGGTGGGTGGCCCCTGCTTGGGTCTGCAGCTTTTCTGCCACTATTTTAGATTGAAAAGAATGAGCAAAGTATTGAAAATAATGAATATAGAGAAAGGAATGCGAAAGGATGGGGAGGACTGGGGACGGGGAGGGAAGGAAAAGGGGCTTCCGAGAACCAGGCGTTATTTTGGGGAATGAGAGCGGAGCAGAGTTGTGAAAGGCAACAGACGGCCGCTAGCTCTCAATCCCACTGGGCTGTGGGTGCCATAAGGTCAGCCCATCTCTTGGATTTAACTGGGCAGATTCCCAGGCTGAACAGAGCCAAAAAGGTGATTTACTACTCCAGTTTCACATTAGGAGAATGGAGGCTGCTGGAAAAGCCCCAAATTGCAGCACAAGGAGTTCTGGAACATTATTTCCTAGTGAAGTCCACAGTGGTTGCACATCTTGTCGTGGGCCCGATCACACAGACAGGCCGGGCCAGAGGAGTGTGGTCTCTCCTGCAGCGCTCCAGACGTGGCCAAGCACACCCACACTGGTGTGCTCCGCGTGCGCGTCCCAGGACGTATGTGCAGTCCTTTGTGTTGAGCATGGATACCCTTCTGCCTCAGAAACATGCTCCAGTCCAGCCACATGTTACTGGGGTCAAGGGTATCCCTGGCAGAGCAGGCAAGAGTAACTGTGCCCTGCAGGAATCACTGGTGCTCCCAAAAGCCTTGGGCTGTGCAAAGGGTCAGGCTAGATGACCTCAATGAGGTCTTGTCTAGCCTGAAGAGCTATGCAGGCATGCGTGCACACACGCAGACACGCACCCCTGCCTGCCCGTGGCTGCCCGCGAGGGATGCTCCGGATGACAAATCGGTTGCAGGTCAGGAAAGGATGCCCGCGTCCCCGTCCAGGACCAACAGGAAGAGAAGCTCCCCTGGGGAGTGGGGGAGGTTAGCAGGACTGCAGCGGGGTAGGGGTCCTGCCCTGGGACCCTGCAGAGGAAGAAGAAGGGAGCGGGGTGATTTCAGGGGAGAAGCTGCAGGAGGGGAGGCTTGTCTCTCTCAGGCTGCAAAGGGGGCTGCCGTTTGCTGCGCGGCTCTCTGGTCCTTACACCGATCTGCGGCAGGGTGGGCAGCCCGGTGGGCACGTACTGCTCAGGTAACCCACGCCGGCTTTGCCCTCCTGCAGGCAGGTCGCGCCTCTGGGGAGAGCCAGGTCTGTTCTGCTCTCGCTCCGAGTGCCCTGCCGCAGCCGTCCTAGGAACCAAAAAGTCCAGGAGTTTGGCATCGAGGACTGTGCTGCTCCGGTCCCACGCACCGAGGGGCCCCAGGCGGGAAGGAAAACTTTCTACTTTCCATCGGCCTCTGCTCGGGAGGCTTCTTCTCCATCCAGGTAGCTAGCTGGGATCTTCATGCAGCACAAGGCAGCCAGAACGAAGGAGAAAGACCCAGTCATTAATAACACACGGAGGAGGAACGCGCCCTTCCAGCCCAAAGGGAGGGACTCTTTGGAGAGGTTCGTTCCTCCCTGACAGGAACCAGCACCCCGCCGAGAGCAGAGGGGAGATGCTCTCCTCCGCTCCATCTCAAGCGGAGCAGCCTCTCGAGACGAGGGCTGGAGCCAGGGGCCGGCGAGGCGCAGGGAAGCACGGGCTGCAGGGTTCACCGCTGACAGTAGCCAGCAGCCGTGCATCAAGGATGTAAACCTTCTCCCTGAAACCCAGACATGGCTCCAGCCCTCCTTCCCTCCCCCGTTGCGTCCCAAGGTTTGTCCTTCCGTGTTTGTGCAGCCGTTTGTCTGTGTTAGAGCTGACCTGACTCTGCTGCCCGCAGGGCTCCCCCGCACCCGGCATCCTGGACACGTGTGTCTGTTTGCTGTCCCCGGGCAGACCCCGCGCCCTCCCTGCACGCGGAGCCGTTCCTCCGGAGGAGCCGGAGGCAAGGCCAAGGGGCAGGAGAGGCTGGGCCAGCCCTGGCTGGCAGGGTGGTCTGGGTTGCCAGCCACTGGGCTCATCCAAAAACTGTCACGTTTGACATTTCCAAGTGTTTAATCTGAAGCTCCTCCACACGTTCTCCTCTCTCCTGTGAAATGGGTTTTCTGCTGGCTACATTGCTCATAAACTCACCTTATCATAGCATAAGATATCAAATTCACCCAAGGAACCTTGTCTGCCTATGTCCTTAGACCAACACGGCTACAGCCCAAACCCTTATCATAACTAACACCCATGAATTAATGAACAAAGCACGTTCGCAAAATGAAAGGCCCAGGACAGCACTGCTTGGCTTGGGGTTTTGTTTTTGCATGCACTCAAATGCTGCAAGTGCAGAAGATTGTCAGGGCCCCGGTTCCAGCTCGACCCTTTGTAGAAGCTCGGTGCGATTCTCACGGTCCTTTTCAAGGATGAAGAAAGTCAGCTTGAAACGGGCACCCTAGGTCTGTGCACCCCCCAAACCCGTCGTCTCCTGTGTGTGGGATGCATGCCCTCTATAACCCACTCACAGCCCCTGGGCAATGACCCTGCTTTCCGGGGACCCTCCCCTCAAATGCCCACTGTGCCTCTGCCTTTTTCCTTCACCTACGAATCAGAAATCAAAAGAGGCTGCAGGAAGGGGAGGGAGGAAAGCCAGGGCTGGTAAAAGAGGCACGATGCAGCCACGTCTGGCCTCAGCACGGACACCAGCCGCCGAGGCCAGAATGCTCCACGCGGGCTGTTGACTCACGTGTCTGTGATTGACCAAAAAGAAAAGCCGAGAAAAGTTTACGATCCTTTTCATTTGGCCACGGAGCCACCACCACTGCTCTGCAGAGCTCTGCCCCCGGTCGCAGAGCCAGGCTGGACGGTCGGCGGGTGGCGGCGAGGCTGCGCGGAGCCACGAGCCATGGCGGAGGTGCGCGAGCTGCCCCGAGCAGGTCGCTTCGCCTGAAGCTGAAGAGCCCGGGCGCTGTTCACAGCGGGTGACGCTCGCCACAAGGCCAGAGGACAGGCGAGGGAAGTGCCAGGCTCTCCAGAAGGCCGGCAAGGCAGCACCACGTGCTGGCAATCAGGGCCGAGCGGCCTGGTTCACAGCAGGTTTATAACTTCTCGCTGGGCACAGCAAACAGCAGGAGTCCGAAACCCAGGACAGCTGGGGACGGCGCAGCGCTGGGCACTGAAAAGACAAAACCTTTCTCCCTCCGTCTGATGGACGGGCAGCTGGGAAGCAGGGAGCACTTCTGGCCTGATAAAAGCCACTGAGCGCATGCTGCAGTCTTGGTCTAACATGGATGCTTCAAGTTTTAAAACTAATCCAACCCCTCTCCCCTGTGGCTTCTCAGCGAGTGGCCGGGATTTAATCACCGACGCCACCAGTGCCGCTACAACCGTCCTTGCAGGACGTGGCCTACGAGAGCATCACGGCTCTTTGCCATTTGTATTGCCGGAGGTGTATGTGCCAGCCGGGGCTGCATCTCCCATTACTGAGAAAAGCTTTAGCTTGGCAAGGCGTACGAGACAGGAGCGTTCGCTCAGGTAGGCTCCTGCTGCAGGACTACAGAGAGGAATAATCTCTCCTTCTAGGACACGGTTCAGCTGAGAGCCCCTCAGTGCAAACCAAATAGGCTTCTTAAAAAGAGTCACATCCTGAGTCATTATTCTCACATGCTCGAGTGTCTGCCAAAGAAGAGACAGAGGGAATATTACAGCGCTGTATCCGGCGCAACCTTGTCGATTTGATCCTTCTGGTATTTTATTGTGTATTGGGTTGCTACCAGGACCTGCCCCGGGTGGCGTGTGTTTGGTGCAAGTCTGCCGGGGAAGCGTGATTTCTTACACGACTTAGAAACGATCAGGCTATTGCTATTATTTTGGACCAGTTGGCCATTGTCACATTGCAGGCCACTGATGTAACGAAGAAACGTCATCACATCCCAAAGTAACGATGTTTCTTCGTGATGGTGTTTCACGTCCGGTGTGTTGAAGTTTCACCGAGATGACCAGATTTTTCCTGGGACAGACTCTAGATAGGGATATCCTTAACTGCAAACAGAGCCAGGGGCTTTTCTGAGCAGCTCCTATCAAACTAGGCCTATTTAATCCATGATAAATGACCGGAGAATAGTTTTGTCTTTTCCTTGCCCACATCTGCTCTGTGTGATGCAAAAGGGAGGTAAACCTTGATAAACCGTCCAAGTTGCTGTGTTTGCCTGTTTGTTAATGAGAAACGGCAATCCCAAGCCCTCATACGGTGCAGTTCGCCTCTTTTTAAAGCATCAGGTGAACCCGTCAGTCAGCATCTTTCTAGAGCGGCGGTGGAAAGATGCTGGACGTAGGATACCGATATGAACGGGACACTCTGGGAGAGCATCATGTCTAGACGTGACTCCCCAGGCATGGCAGAGCAGTTGCTGGGATGCTTCCTCATCGTTTCCCTTCTCTTCCAGATGCTTTCCCAACGAGGAAGCGCGACAGCACAAGCCAAGGCCAGAGGACAATGACCTGGACAGGTACACAGCGCTTTCCTGCCCTTGGCTGGAGCTGGTTGGGAAAGGTGGATAACAATGACATTTTGGTGCAATACGAAACAACCATTTCAAGCATTTTCTCTCCCTTTTCCAAGCAGCTCCACTCATGGCCAATGGCTCTTGATTACAAGATCGAGCTGGCTGCTAACTTTGTGCTTTCCACTGCTGCGAGTGCTGGGATGACGATGGGATCTGCCAGGAGCTCAGCGAGGGAACCTCTGCTCCACGTTGGCTACAGCCTACCTGAATAACCCGGCTGGACTGTGAGCCAGGTCCTCAGCTGGTGGAAGTCAGCATCCTTTTCCTGACATCAGTGGAGCTGAGAGTCTGTCTCTGAGCGAGCCTGCGCTTCGTGCTTTCTTTCTGGGGCTGCTTTTCCCTCCTGCGATGTCCCTCGGGCAGGGAGCGGGGTGGTGTCCTTGCAGCGCACGTGGGGCTGATTTTGGCAGCACGTTCAAGGGACCGTCCACTCCACATGCTGCAAATACACTGAGGCCTCTCAGCCATCGTCTGCCTCCAGTGACTTCCTTCCACCCCTCGGGCACAGGCGCGTTCCCACGACCGGGTCCCAACGAGGCTGTCCAGAGCATCCACACCATATAGGTGAGCAAGTTGCATCTGGGCCTCGGTTCAAAGACCTGGGGCTTTCTGTTTAACAGCAAATGCTCCCACGTGTCAGAGCTCCTGCATTGCCTCCCTGCTGCCTGACCACCCAGGGCTCGGCGTTACACCGCTCCTGTCTGCATGGCTGCGCGTGGAGCGTGCGCCGAGGCTTGCCTGGGCACCGCTGATTCGTGACCGGTTCGTGCTCCAGTCCTTGGCCCCAAAGAAACTATTCCTTTGGTTCTTTGTTTCCCAGAGGAGCAAGGGACCGCCGGTGGCCTCCACGCAGGAGGGCCCAGCTCCTCTTCCCCCGTCCCTCTTTTTCTTTCTCTGCTGAGTGAGAGAAAAAGCCCTGCAGAAGAGCCTGTCCAATTTTCACAGGCTGACACATTAGTGGAGGAGAGATCCCCTCCCCCTGAAGTCACCACTGTGTGTAAGTGTTTTATTGTTAGCCTGTTGAGGTGCGAATGAAGTAATGGGCTTTCTCTGTCACTTCATCCGTCTCCGGCTGACAGCTCTGCTTAGACACATTGTGCTGTTCTGTATAAACCCTGTCACCTTGCCATCTCCGAACAGGCAGCTTCCTCTGGGAAACTGTAATCAAGCCCTCCTGGGCACTCAGCTCGCACTGTCTGCGGCTCGTAAATCACGGCTGCTTTCCCGGAAAGTCCGGAGAGGAGACGGACGGATCGACACGCATGTGCACGTGCACGCGCGCTCGCTCGCAGGGCCGCGCGAAGCTCGGACGGCTCGTGGCAGGGACAGCCGGGCACGGTGGGTTTGCACCATTGCAGGCACTTGGATGGGCCACAATATCCTGAGCTAAAAATGTTCGGTTTGCCATTGCATGTCCTGAGCAGTGGACGTTAAGCAGGCACGCGTGGCTGGGCTGTGCCCTGGCAGGCACGTACCGTGCATTTAAGGCGTGGAAGAGTAGGTGCTCAGAAGTGGATGACGAGACGGTGTCAGATGGGGCAGAGGGCTCCCATGTTTGTGGCTGGGGCACTTACGTAGGACATGGGCTAGCCTACGTCTATCCCAGCCGTGCAGTTGGTCCCATAAAGGGGATCCCCAGCAGAAAGCCGCGTCTCTTGGGGGGTTACCTCTTGGAAGGCTGTCTCCAGCAGGTCTCCTTCCCTTCCCACCCCCGGCAGCCAGGAAATCCATGTGCCACAAGCAGAGCTGCTGTCTAACCCCCTCGGCAGCTGAAGAAGTGTACGTGAGGCTTTTCATCATCCACCTGGGTCTAAACAGCACGTCAGGCAGCAGACAGACCGCTGCCATTAACAACCCATAACGTCGGGAGCCACTCAGTGGTCGGTGGGGCCTCTCCAGGGGTCTCATTTGTCTTGGAGATGACACTAGCCCTCTTTCAGCCCGGGGTCTGGGAAGGCTTGCCCCTGCCTGCCGCTTCCGTCATTAATCACCGTTGCTTCTTTGGTGCCTATCCGCTCTTCCAGGAGCCACCGAGCGCTGAGGAAGCCAGCCCGAGCAGAGAGCAAATGGCCAGCATGGCTGGGGCAGTGTCCTCATGCCAGCGTGGGGGAGAGGGATCCTCCTCCTGCCCCGGGGAAACTTTCCTGAGCGCTGCAGGTCCTGCGCTCCTCGGGTCACAAGGCCCCTGGATACCATCTGCATGCTGCCCACATGCAGGCCAGCATCCCAGAGCCCAGGAGGAGTGTGTACAGGACCAGGGAGCTCTCCTGGCCTGGCCTGGGATGCAAACAGCCTCTATTTTTGCCAGCAGGATGCAAATGTACATCTGTCCCCACTGAGCACAGCCCAGCTTCAATTGTGTTTCTTTAGCTTCTACCTCCTGCCCCAGGAGTGACCGGTGACTTCCAGTCTGTCCAGCTTAGAGCCGAGCTGGTTAAATCAAACGAAGATACTGATTGTGGTCCTTTGGTGCCTGAAGATTCGTTCAGCTTCCAGGTAGTGGGAGAAACCTTGTCGATCCCATCATTTCCCAGATTTTAGTAGAAAAGTTTATGCCTCCAAAAAATTGCATCAGAAAGTATAACGTGATTCAGAGGGAGAAATGCTAAGCACAAGCATACCACGCATCATTGCTTATCATATTCTGCGGGCATTTCAGTCACCCAAGCAAGGAGTAGCAGCACGTGCCCAAGCGCAGAGCACAAATTAGGAAGACCGTGCAAACAGCCCAGACATCGCTGGAGGCGATTCCCTCGCGCTATTCAGCATGTGCTGACAAGGAGTAAATCCAGCCAAAGGGACTGGGTTGACTTCAGGAACCTTTTGCCCAGCGGAAATGGGATCGTGCTGGTGAAGTGTGCAGTGGCGATATCCATTTCCTGATACCTGAAATGGTGATCAAGGCGCCAAGGGCCAGGTCAGGGACACAGGTGATTGTCCGAGGGTAGAGTCGAGTTGTGAAATGCTAGAGGATTTTTACTGTTATGTGTCTCTCTGTAAACCCCAGCAGCATAATGCCAGGGCTTTGCTTCCCTTCTCTGAGCCCCTGGCAGAGGGGCTGTGCTGGGCTGCGACAGAGGTGGTGCAGCCCAGGTCCAAAGGACGGGGTAGCGTCGGCCTGCAAAACGCGGGAGCCAGCAATAGAAAGAGAAAGAGCATGAGTGCAAACTCTTGCTCCAGAGTAGCTGGCTGGGAGACAGGGATCTGCGCTGCGATGATGGAGCTTCAGCTACTAACATAAATAGGAGAGAAGGGAAGGGAGCTGAGTGGGAGTCTTGGCATGTCCATGAAATACAAGAGGACATTATGCCTCATTTAGGAGACTGCAGCGGCCGGCTGATATTAAACTGGAGCATGGTGCATTAACCTGGGATTAGGAGAAGAATAACGATCAGCTGTCCAGCCCTGTCATCCCTCACCGTGACGGGCACTCGGAGAACTCGCCTTTATGATCCTGGAAGCTCAGCCAGGCACAATAGGGAAGGAGCGGTTGCTCTAACACAATCTCACCCGAGGCGGCTGCCAGGAGAGGAGCCATAGCCAGCGAAAGGAAGTGAGCCCAGACCCCGTATATCCAGCCCGACTCAGGAAACCATCAGCATGATATGCAGCTCTCATTAAAGGGGAATAAACGGAGCAGAGAATTCAAACATAAATTTGGCTTTGCTGATTTCAAACTTTACACAAGCTCTCCGACCGGACGGGTTCCCCACGGACCCCGTGCCGAGCTCTGTACTGTCTCTGATTTATAAGGTCCTTTTGGACATGTTAAATATAGTATTAAGTGTAATAAATGTAGATCACTTTCCTAAATATTCCGTGATTTATACCCAAATCCCTTCCCCCGAGGGCCGCGCTCATAAATTCTCGGTGCAGAGCTGTCGCAGGGGGCACATTGCAAAGGCAGGTTGTAGAGTTAATAAACGAGAAAGGGAGCAGCGAGTGTGAAGGGAGCAGAAGGGAAAAGCAATGTGGGGGAGGAGGAGAAAGCACGCTTGTGTAGTGTATACCCCTCCTTGACCAAGAGTCTTTGCTCCGCGTAAGAAGCTGGCGCCCATTGTCTCCTCCTGGGGAAAAGGACCCGGTGATTGATGCTCTTCCCCCTCCGGTGAGCTCCTCCTTTCCTCTTCCATGGCCTTGTGACAAAGTATTTAGCAGAACTTGCAGATTTGTTGGAATCTGGTGAGCTTTGATGCAGCAAAACTAATCCTGGGAGGCTGCCGGCACGGTGGCCGGCATAATGACCTCCCAGTCAGCATCACGGATGCCCTCAAGGTCATTGCCCGGGGCAGCGAGGCGAACCTTGCAGGATTAGCCAGGCAGCCACTTTCTAGACTTTTCACTGAATGAGGGTCCTTCTGGAGGGCTGTGTGTCCCACCCCCTCTTTGCCCTCTAGGTTTTACCCGGGAGAAAGCGGGCTAAGGTCAGTGCACGAGACCCTGGGCAAGCTGGAGAAGGCCTCCCTGGATGCTGCCATGGCCAGTGCTGCTCTGAGGAGATGGCCAAATGGGAAATGTGTAGGAAGAGGCGTCCTGCAATGGATCTGCGAGCACGAGGCCGGTTTATCCCATGCTCCTATGTCTCCTGCTGGCATCCCAGCAGTGCGGTGAGGAAAGAGCAATGCCTTGCTTGAATCTGGAGCAGTCTGGGAGGGGAAGGGCCACGGATGTATAAGGGAAGGCCGGGAGCCAAGACCAGATGGGGAGAAGGCATGGTGGGGAGACCAGCAAGGAGATGAGACCTGGAGTGCGCAGCCAGGGCAGGGCAGGGCAGGGCAGGGCAGGGGAGAGGCCAGGACTGGTCTTGGGGGCAAAGGGGCAGCAGGGTCTGAGCCCAGCAGAGCTCCCGGCCTTCCACGTACTGCATCAGAAATCACGATCCCGAAGTCCCACCTTTCTTCGACTGTCAGCAAATTTGGGATCCTCACTGACAAAGTCTAGCTCATCCCCTTTTAGTCGTCTCTGGTCGTTGGCAGCCCCTCGGTACGAGGAGAAGTCTTCCAGGACACGGGGAAGCCATCGGGAGCCCGGGGATGACTGAGGAGGCCGACCTGAGACGGCACGTTTGAGTGCAGACGTGGCTCACAGCCCCAGGCGGACGGAGCGGGTCCTGGGGGGGTCGGTCACTGCTCTGTCCCTGGGTCTCTCTCCTCTATCTGCCTCCACAGCGAGGCGGGTTTGCTTGACGCGGTCCATGCCTCGTACGTCACAGCGCCGCTGGGGACGATTCAGAAAACGAGTAGCATGTCATTACTACCTGAGCATCTGTGAAAAGTTTGGTTAAAAGCACTGGCCCAGCGTCACAGAGGAACTTCCTGGCAGAGACAGAGACACCCCAGAGCAGAATCCACTTTTACTATGAGAGCCTTATGCCATTTTCTACAACAAATGAGGTAGGGCCCACAGACACCCACTTCCCTCGTTAAGTAACTCTGATTCATTCCCAGACGAGCTCCATCCTGGGTACTGAATGGGATAAACCGGTCTGTGACCGCATCCCTAGAGACTGGGTCATGGCGCATGCATAGAAGTGGGGTGAATTGATGTGCTTGGCTGACCTACCTTCTGGGGGCTTCACCTTGCCTTTGCAATTTCTTTAATAATCTTTAACATCCTTTGTGTGTGTGTAAATCAGCAGAAGGAAAAGACAGGGAGGATCTCACTGATGAAAATGAAATAAGCCTATTAGCAAAGCGCTTTGGTGGAGAAATCGAGGAGACAAGCAAGATAGGAAGGCAAGCACTGGGATAGCTCTGTCTTTTGGAGGAAGACTCACTTATCTGCGGGAGCATGAAGAGATGGCCCACGTAAGGACTGACTGGTTGTGAACTGAAGGAACGAGAGTCCAGTGAAAGAAGAGAAAGGACTTCATGTCACGGGTTGCAGGGGAGGGCTGACACAGCCAAGTTGGGCAAAGAAAGCTCTGATGGGAGAAGTCAAAGCCACAGACTCTCTTTATGAGATGCCAGTGCTAGGTTGCCTTGTCCGGGGACGCTGCGAGGGTGCACACCAGTAATGCCTGCGCTCTCAGCCGTGTGGCTTCGCTCGGCCCTGCTCCGGGAAGGAGCAGCTAGAGCGGGGCAGGGGGCCAAGTCCTAATAGCCATGCTTATTGCTTCGCCTCATGGATTTCCAGCAAAGATCCATCATGCTTAAGGTGCTGCATTTGTCACAGCCTGGACTCGCGTGACAAAAAACATGACTTCTTGGGGTTTCTCCTAACGAGACATGGTTTCTGTAACCCGCTGAGCAAGGCTCTCCACAAACCTTGGCTCCATTCGTTTCCACTGCAGTTGCAGAAGGGAGAATGACTAGGGTCACGAAATGGCTTCATACTATTTGCCACGGTTATTAAATAGTTCAGAATATGATTATTATACCCAAGGGCCACCTGGCTCCAAAGCAGACAAGCTGCCGAGGCTGCTTGATGTTAGCTGCCTGGTTGTGATTTCTGCATTTTGTATTGTGACAAACCTGTGACTTTCTCCATATTTTGCCCTGCCAGCCAGGCAGCCCAACGGTGAATGAGGAAGAGAGTCTGGGACTTCCAGCGGGAGACCTGGAAGAGCGTTTTATTTCTGTGTAGTAGTTCAGACGCATGCAAGGAGCAAGGAGGCTGCAAGGGTCTCCACCTGGTCCTGCTCCAGTAAAGGTAAAAGAAGGAATAAACCTCATGTGACAGGAGTGAACCGCATCAATTCATGGACGACTGGCAGGAGGATATGCACTGATCCAAGAACCTGAGCAGAATAGGGTAGACTGGAGTAGCGCAGAGCATGCCGCTCCCTGTGCTGGCCGAGCAACCAGGTCCCCAAGCGGAGATGACACTTAATTTTCCTCCTCTGTCTCTTCCCTTGCTTGGCTTGCTATCTGAAACTGGCTGGTAAGGTCCTGCTCACCTCTCTTATCTGTGTTGCGGAGAGCCTAGCACACTCGAATTCTGCAACATAATTCTGGAATTCCCAGTGCAAGGTTATTTGTGCTTTTCTGCAACATAACTGTGGAATTACCAGTGCGGAGATGCCTCTTGGGTGAATTCCCAGCGTAAAAAGAAGCTAGACAGTAGCTGTTTAAAATAGGCTTGCAAAGAAAGATGTATAGAGACCCAAATGGTGCTCCTGGCTCACACCAGGCACACATCTTGCAGGTTTATTAATTCATAAAGAGGGGGTTCAGCAAAGAGGGACAAGAATGATTAAGGGGCCTGGAAAACTCATCCATTCAGTTAGGGCGCAAGGCACGTGCCTAGTTTGCCTATGTGTTAATCGGGCCCTGCCGCGGGAGCCCACCCAGCGCATGCACCATGATCTGACAGGTTGTGCCAGGGCATTTGCAGAACAATGTGGTTTCTGTAACACAAAATCTCTATTTGAGCAGGACAGGAGAGTCCACATAAGGTGAGGAATATATGAGCCGTCCAGTGTATAACAGTGTAACGCATTGTACCGTGGGGCCTTGTGAATCACATATCTGCTGAAATGAAAACCTGAGAGAAGGGGGGAAATTGCGGCATGCCAGTGGCTCTGCTCCAACCGTAACAGTGAAGGTGCAGCTCTGGGCTGGGCGGCGCGTGAAGTGTGCAAGACCCCTTCGCCCTGGACACGGTGCCCTTGTGAGAGCCCCGAGGCAGGCTGCCGGTCCGGTATCCAACCCACTGCACGCGCTGCTGAGACATGAGACCCGGCCGGCCAGACCCTCGTACCCAAATGCCCCCGGGAGCCGTGGGGTAAATCCATTTATGGCTGCGGGAGGTTGGCTTGCATGGCTTTCCGCAGGGTCCCCGGGAGCGAGTGTCCCCAGGCAGCAGCCCATGTATATTCATGTGGCTCCGCGGATCTCAGGGACCCGCCAGCTGCCACCCGTGTGTGCAGACGTGATTTATGCTGACTCTTCATTTGGTTGTTTAGTAAATCAGGAACTTGGAAATCAGCATGGTTTCTTGCTGCCTAGCCCCGCTAACGGCTGAGGTTATCACAACAGCTATAAATCCCCCACAACCCTGGATGGGAAATCTCATTATTTTTCCTCTCCCCTTCCCTCCCTGGGCTATGAGACCTGGCAGAGCCACGGGAAAGAGGAATTGATTCAATCCAGCTCCAGCTACGCTGATCAGCGATGAATCATTCTCGCGGCGAGACCCTCCCCTTCCCGGACTGCTAGGGCTGCTTCGTGGACACGGGCAGCCCCCCAAAGGGTCCGTCACGGGGACCCCTGCCTGAGAAGGGAGATGGGCGCGCGGGAGATGACCACGAACACCTCTGCCCCGTCCTCTGGGAAGGCTGCACGGCCGGGCATCGCTCCTCATTCCCCTAGCTGCTTGGGCAATGCATCGTGAAGACAAATAGGTCCTTCCATGGGCACTTTTGGGCAGAGGGGCTCTGCTATCAGAGCTGCCTCAGGGAGCAGGGGGGACCCAGGGCGACCTGAAGTATCACGGGGCAGCTTTCTGGATTGATTTGGGCCTCTAGACCTGGCTGCGACAGAACAGGGTGGCCTGGAGAAGGCTGCTTTCTTCCACCCTGATTTCATCCACGTGGGATGGAAGGAAGTGTCTGCTACCAGAGCCCGAGCTAGGCAAGGAAACGCTTCAAGACAGGCACGGCCAATTGTTTTGCCCTGCTGTTATTCATGGACTTTGGCTTTTCCCCCATCAATTGTGCTCTAGCGCTAGGGCGGTGGTTCTCAGCCTCCAGAGGCACAAGGAAAAGGCCAGCTCTTTGCTTTCAGGTCAGGCTGGATCGAAGACTCGCTCCCTCCAGCCAGGCATTCGTTGTCCCTGGCAGCGGTCAGTGCCAGGGGCTCAGAGAAAGATGCAGGCTCCCCCACCATCAGGACCATCCTCTTGCCCTCACCGACTTGGGAAGATTATTGTTCTCCCAAACTTGAGGCTGCATTTTTAAAGCCTGGCTCCTGTAGCCCCGGGTGGATTGATGCAAGTGCTCAATCTTGCACTCGATCCTCCTCAGGGGGTTCATGATGTTACTGCCCTATCGTGGTGGTGAAGGATGCCACGAGGCTGACTGAGCCGCCTGGAAACGCACTCTTTGGAAGTGGTGAATACTGCTCGTGCCGCTGTCGACCTGGCCTTGCCTCGTGAGAAGACATGACTGGATGGTCCCTGTCTCTCTTCTCTACCCGCTCGCTATTTTGCATACCTCTCTGATGACCCCTCCGCTGCTCGCTAGCTAAATGAAGCAATCCCAGCCTTCCCTGCATCTCTGCCACCTGACGGCTCTGCTCATTATGCTCAGCGTACGTCTCTCTATTTCTATTACTCTCCTCTTGCAGCAAGGGAACCTACAGCGTTCCAGAAGTGTGCGTCCCATTGATTTGTATAATGGCTTTCTAATATTTTCCATATTATTCTCCATCCCCTTCCTGCTGCACCCTATCACTTCACCGGCTTTTCTGATCGCTGCTAAACACTGAACAGAAATCTTCATTGTGCATATTTCTGTTAATAGCTCAGGCACTTGATTCTGGAGTTCCTTCATATATCTTAGATGCATCATCTTGTCCTGGTGATTTATTGCTCTTTAATGTATCAATTTGTTCCAGCACCTTCTTCTGACAGCATCATCCCTCATTTTTATTACCTGAAATGAGTAGATCCAGGGTAGCCTCCTCTCCGGCATCCTCTGTGGTACTGAATGATGCTAATAGATCATTTAGTGACTCAACAATCCCTTGCTCTCCTTAATTGCTCCCTTTACACCCCATGTGTCTAATGGCTTCTCTCTCAGGCTTCCTGCTTCTGATAAATAAGGCATTTCTTGCCATTGGCTTTTATACCTCTGCTATTTGCTTCCATCACTTTTAGTTTTAATGTCATTGTTACATATTACATGGCTTGGTTTATATTACTTTCTATGGCCTATTGGATTTCTCTTTCTCAAAGATACCAGTTTAACTCTAATGAAACTTGTGTTTAGTTGTGGCTTTTCCTTTGGCTTTCTTTTCCCTTTTCCTTTTTTCTTCCTCCCTCTCCCACCCTCCCTCGCTTTTCTGCTCCTTTTACTGTTTCAGGTTTTACAACTTTCTAGGACCTGTCGCAGAAGTGTTAGTAGCTGCCATGTACCATCGAGAGTTCCCCATTTAGTTTTGACTTTACGGCCTTTTCGATGGCCTCCAATGAGGTCTTTAGAGCTTCGTTTGAATGTTGCCTTTCTATAGTTTAATAGCATTGTCGCTGTTTTGTGCTTTTCCTTCCTCCCAAGGATGTTGCACTTAATTATATTGCGCTCACAATTACTCAGTAGCAGAAAAAAGTCACTGCTTTCGAACCCAGTCCTATTCTTGCATGGGACTAAGGGCAAGATGACACTACCTATGGTACAATCTATTCACAAGCCAGTTAAAGATTTTCTATATGGAAACAGGAACTAAATAACTAAACTAGTTTTAATTATCACCTGTAGTCATTCCAATGCAAGTTGCTGTGTGCAGGGGTTTGGGTTGTAGCCGTGTTGCTGTGTGGCCACTCTTATTTCTAGAGGGGAAAAAGCATGTTTTATATTTGTTAAAAACCAGTGTAAGTTATACTGAAATAGGACACCCTTATTCTGAATACCAATCCATTCAGTTATTTCAGTCCCAGGGTCTGCGTAGAAAAGCCTTAGCTAGAGATGCAAACTGAACCCAATGGAAGAACCCTGAAAAGGGGTTTGCACCAGTTCTGCAAAATCAGTTTAAATAGGGAAGTGCAAATGTGCGCAGGTCTGAATGAAGAATAACTTCTTGCTGTGTTGCAGAAGCATCTGTTGCAAGGCATTTCTTGTTCAGGGCATTGAGAAACTGTTTCTCTAAACGCGTTTGCATTGTGCCAGCTGTTAGTGTTTTATTGCACTGTTTCCTCCGGCCTCCCTGGGCGGTGGGTGCTCAGTCCTTCTCTGGAGTCAGTCCTGGAGTCAGTCTGGTCAGTCCTTCTCTGGAGCTGCAGGTCAGAGCCCAGGGATTTGCGTTCACATGCATTCTCCTGCATGGCTCCCCCTCTGAGCACCGCCGTCGCACGAGTATCTCCGGTCCTTGTGTCTGGTGAGCCAGGATGACTGAACGCGGCATCCAGGCAGGGGCGTCCTACGGACTTCCATCCTGCTATACAATGCCGCCGCGTGGGCCGCATGCTCCACCGCTCTCCTCGTGTCTGTGGCAGCTGCTGCACACAAGCATAATCGGTCAAGAAGCTTTGGTGCTGCCAATGTCCACACGACGCCCAAGAGAAAGGCTGCAAAGGAGGAGTTGAGACCCGCAGGCCAGACCCCTTGTCTCTCCCAGCAGCAAGACAACTTCTCCCCCTCGAGGGCTTCCCAGGCTCCTGCCCCTTTCGGCTGTCCTCCCGAACAGGGACTGCTTTCTCCGCGCGCCCCCGCCCGCGCTGGGTGACACCGCTCCCGCGGCGCTGAGCCCCAGATTAGCTCCTCTCCAATGAGGGAGCGCTGCGGGCTCCGCCGCCGGGGGCCCCGAGCCCGGATGACGGAGCTGCTGCCAACTGCAGCTCGAGCCAGCATTCCTGAAACAGGACTCTCGCTGCCCAGATGAAAAGCTCTGATTCAGCTGCCTGCGCGGCGAGTACCTGACACCTTCCCCAGCACAAAGAGGGCTTTCTGCCTCACGCCGCTCCAGCGGCTCCTGGGAAAGCGCTGGGCACAGAGAGCTGCCTCTCGCGGAGACGAGTCACAAAGCCACATCCTGCACACTCGCGAAACAAAACCCGCTTGTCTGCGGAGCTGCAGAGAGTGTGATGAGGGGCAGGTGACGGCCAGGCGGGCCCGTGGCAGGGACACTGGCCTGCTGCCCGCTCCGGCCCGGTCCTTGGAGCTGCTGGCTGCACGGGCCTGTTTCTCCGGGCACCTGGTGCCAAGTGGCCAGGCCCGGGTCCAAGGCTTTAGGCTCAGCCCGCACGGCGCTTGCAGGTCCCAGACTCCCGTCCTGGCCCGTGCTGTTCAGAGCCAGTCCAGAGTCTCCAAGGGTGCGTCTACACAACTGCTCACCTGGCCTTGGGACTCATTGCTGCCGGATAAATGAGGCGGTGCAGAGCAGTGCTGAGAGCGTGCTCTGTTTCAGCAAAGACTGATGTGGGGACGGGGTGGGTGATGCTCAAGTCTAAGCCCCAGCTGACCACGTACTCTGCAAAACGGATGGTCTGCTGCATGCAAGTGGGAGAGAGCAGGCGGGAGGTCAGACCCCAGCTCTGGAGGAGAGCTGTAAGACGGGCGTACGAGCCTCGTACAGGTCCATCCTGCCTTCCCGTTCCAGGGTGAGGGTGTCAGCAGTCGGGCTGGCTCGCGTGGCAGAATGGCATAGCTAAGGAGTCCACGGGAGGTGATGCCACGTGGTGTTTCCATGCCCCAAGCACTCCTGCACCAAGGAAGCTGTCAAAGGTTCAGAGACACCGAATGCAGAGGAAGGAATCGCTTTGTGGACCCTGCATTGGGACAGGGAAACCTGAATGACCTGTAGTGGCGTAGTGCCACTGGCAGTAATGTGGACCACCTGTCACTGTAAGCCTTGCACGGCTATGACTTCCCTCAACGTCAGCGGGCTCTGGATCCGATCCTATATGACTTTCCTGACGGCTGTCGGACTACAACAGCGAGCTCTCCCTGACATGTCCTCACTGTCCCTGGAGCAGTAGATGTTACCCAAACAGGCTTAGCCCGTAAATGAGAAATCGTGGAGATACGGAAAGCCTTGCATTCCTTCCAAATGCAGATCAGATGTGATGAGAAATGTCAGTGTTCAGATGAACCGGCGAACAAACCGCCAGGACTGCTCTCAGCAAATGTGAACACGCTTCGCCCTCGCCGCTAGCCACACCACACGTTGTACTGCGACGGGGCCTTGCTAGAGCACAACTGAAAACAGAGCAATTAACTTGTATCCCCAATGTCCCCAAGAGGAGGTCTTATATAACCTTAAAAGAGGAGGCTGGAATTAATTTTGCTGAATTCATCAAGAAGCAGAGTCTGCAATTTTAGTCATGCATCGTAGGGATGCCTTTTCCAAAATAGAGACCTAACTGCTGTAGAGATGAGACGAGACATAAGTGCAGGAGCAAAGCATGCGTCGGAGAGCGCAGATAGGAGTGTTCTTGCCAGCACCCTTTGCATGATCCAGTCACCTGGGCTGGGCTGGGCTGCATGTGGGTAGGCTGCTACGTAGGCACCTTCTGATGTGGCTGCAATGTTTTCTAATCATTGCTGAATCGGGCTCAGGTATATTCCTCCTGCAGCCTGCAAATGCAGACACCCCAGACTCAGACCAGCCACTTGGGTGATGCTTGTGCGTTCCCAGTGTGAGGATGCAGCATGGTTCAGCTCTTTCCAACCCAGCCCCAGGTGGCTGCATGCTACTGTGCTCAGGTTTGGGGTCCAGCAAGCAATTGCAGCAGCAGGGTTAGCAAGAGCTGCATGGAGAGTTTCTAATCCCAGGGAATGTGGACAGTTGAGTTTATAGCTCACGGAAAAAGGAATTGCCTACAGAGGGGAAAGTGCTCGAGTCATGGCTAGCCTAAGCCAGAGCATGCCAGGCTCCTGCCCCTTTCTTCTGGAGCAAAGAGCTCTTTAATAGTACAACTCAGAGAAACAGCCAGATTATCCCGGGGCTTGGCAAACTGTCCTGGCACCCCAGTGCCTCCCTATGTACGTAGTACACAGGCAGCTGCCCCGTGGAGGGGTCCCAGAGGAGACCCTTCGAGGAGCTAGCGCTCGGCACTGGACGACTCTTCAGTGGTTCTGCCTCGGCCAGGTGAAGATTTGCACGAGTGCTGGATGGACACACGCTGTCTTTCTCCATGAGTTTGTCCCTTCCTTTTCTTCCCCATCTCAGGAGCTCCCCTCTGCTCTCCCTCCTCTTCCCTCTTCTGAGCTTCTGGGCGAAGGCAGCTGTGGCAGATACTCATACTTCCCAGGCAGCGCGAGGCAAGCGGGAGCACAGGGCGGTATTTCATCGAAGCGGTGCGGTGCAGCAAACAGGGATGAAGTGGGATCAGCTGCACGGGGCCGGGAGGCAGCGGCAGAAATAGCCTGCTGCCCTATGAACCGCTCACACAAGCGGGAAGCAAATATTTGTTTGGCTTTTGCCGAAGAAAGATTTCCTGAAAAACGTGTTAATATTAGATGTCAAAACGCAGCTTGTAACCATGTGAAGTGGCCACATTCACCGGAGTTTTATTTACTATGCAAAGGTTAACATTGGGCTGTTTATCTTAAGGACGAGGTTTCCAGCAAATTACAGGAAGAGGTCAAGTAACAGTCAGCTTCGGCCAGCCTGAGATTATCCAAACGGAGCCGGCCCCCTGGGCCCGTGGAGGGGAGCCCTGAGGGGACATCACGCACGCAAAGGCGGATAGCCACGACTAGCGCAGCCCCCAGCTGGCTCCGGCTCCCGCCTGGGACGTGGAGGTCTGCAAAATGGAAGCAGCGAGTCTGAGCTCTGGGAGCCGGTGCTACCCCGGAGCATCGCACGTCGGACCATCCAGGCTGCATCGGACCGTCCTGCTAGTGCCCTCCTAGTACCCAGGGTCCTATTAGTGCACCGGAGCCAGGTCCATGGGAGGACGGTGTCGGCAGGTGTATAAAGCATGACCCCACGGTCCACCCGAGTAGGCGTATGGCCGGGCTTTCACTTACCCGAGTGGCCGGCAGAGACCAGCTCTTGGTTAAGAGCGGCTGGTTCAAGCTTCACCCAGGGAAGATGAAGGTGAGGCAGATCGGAAGAAGTGCCGTGAGACGATCTATTGACACAAATCACCTGCTGCGTCCAGAAAGAGATGCGCACGCTGTCGCTCCCTCACCAGGAAACCCACCCCAAGCAGAGCTGCCTCTGTTCAGGGCTGGAGGACAGACGGACTTGACCAGGTCTCTTTTACACCAAGTATAGCCTATCTCATGTTAACTACGGTCAACAGCCAACCATCCACATGCAACTAGCTTGGTTAAAGTATGCCCATTTCTATAGCCAGCAGCACAAGATGATGCCTGTAGCACCACTCCAGTATCTGCTTGGCTGGCCTGCCAATAGACGTCTAGGACTTGCATGCTTCAAATGTGAGCCAGATGCCTCACCCAATCTGCCCCCAGGCCCATACAGGGAAGATTACTGCTGCAGACCCCTAAGGAAAAATGAAGATCGTGGGAAGGAGAGAGTGTGGGGCGGAGGGTGGCGGCAATAGACCCAGCTAGGCTGATAAGGCTGTAATTGGCCCCGTGGTGGTGCTGACCGTGCTGGTGCAGAGACGGCGGTGCCTGGTCCTGGGTATGGGAACGGCTGGAAGAGCACACACCAACTGCAGATGCTTCCTCAGCCTGATGAAGGGAATTTATACCCAAAAGCTTGCAAAGAAGAATTTTTTCCGGTTTTTTGGGTTGGTCTAGTAAAAGAGATCAGATTTACCCAAAGCACCTTGTCTGCTTATGACACATCCTGCACTTGCCTCTGCAGCAGTGGAAACCCTTGGCCTGACGACCTCGGCAAGGCAGGGAAGAGCAGAAAGAAGAGCAGAGGTTCCTGTGTAAGAGCCTGTGGAGGAGGCGATGCACTTTACCGGACCGTTACGACGCTCTCCGGTCTGACATCACCTGAGGCCTGGAAGAAAGGCTTTGACCAAGTGATCTGAGCAGACACTAAAGCTTTCTTGCGAGAGCCCTGGTAGCTGGTGCTGTGGCTCTGTGGCGGGGGAGGTTGCATTTAAGTCTGTTGGACTCCTTCCATTATAAGCCTGGTTTCAACATTTGGAACATACTGGGATATTATGCTCCATCTCTATAACTTTCACAAAAAGGCTCCTTCTTTCGCTGGAATATTTGCAAGGGGAGAATTTGCTGGGAAAGTTTGGGGTGAGCCAGAAGAGGCAGTAGGAGGTTAGAAGGGACTAGTGTCTCACACATCAGAAAAGTTTTCTAACTGCATAAAATACTTTTCCATCTCAGAATGGCTGCCAGAGGGCACGGGTTTGCTGCACTCCCCTGCTCTCAGCAAGAACTAGTGCCCGGGGATGTCTTCACTGCACTTGGTGGTTATTCACTACCAGAAATAAACCCTCTGGGAGCTCTGCGAGGACTGCGGGAGAGCATCTCAGTGGGTGTAGATCACGGTAGCCCTTTTGCACCCTCACGGTGCAGGCCCGTCAGTCCTCTCCCAGTCCCACAGGGGCATGGAGGCTACACCCTGGCCCTGGGCAGGAGCAACTCCCCAGCCACTCCATGGCCCATAGCTAGCGGCTCACATCGTTCAGCTGCGGTTTGCCCCTCCACGCCTCTGTTGGGCATCAGGAATGGGCCAACATTTTGCATCAAGAAACTATAGATGAGAGGTGATGGGGAATGCAATTCCCAAACAGAAAACAAGATATCTAGGCTGCCCAGCTCATGTGCTTGCCTTTCTGCTCATTTTCTACAGGCTTGACGTGACGGGGTCTGCTAAACCCAGGGTCCCGAGACCGGGATCTCTGCAGAGACCCATCCATCATCAGTAGCAGCCTGACAACCCACAGTAAGTGGACTGCAGATTGCACTGCCCCTCCTTGTTTCAGTGAGAAATGTGGTGATCTGGATGGACTGTAGCTTGGGAAATCGTGAAAGTTCACAGTAGTCCATTGATCCAAAAGTTTGGAAGCTCCCATTCTGGACAATCTCTCTGCAAAGGCCCATTCATCATCAGTGGCAGCCTGACAGCCTGGACCGTGTATAGTATACCTTCCAGCACCAGACCTTCCCGCTGCTGACCCTGTTTGGGAATCTCAGCTTCTTATCTCCACCGATTGACAGGACATTTGAGGGCTGAAATGTTTGCAGATGGGCTCCGGGTGTTTCAGAGTTAGCATCTGAGAGGCATCCACAGCAGCATGTCTTAATGTTGTCAGGCCATTTGAAACACTGGCTTTATGCTCCCTTTTCTGAACCAGAGCTCTGAGCTTCGTCCCACCCCGTGGAGTCACTGTAAATGGAGAAGCCCTGAAGGCGAAGATTTCCAGCGTACAGAATTTCCTCTCTGTCCCAGGAAGGAGGGGCAGCCTGTGCTAGGAGACCTGTAAACGGCCTGGAGAAGCATGTGGATGTGCTGTAGTTAGGACCCAAAGGATGTCTGAGGAGTAAGTGGAGTCTGCAGGCTCTCTATGAAATCAGCACAAGATGTTACTGCACGCGGGTGGGTTTCTTCCCTCTGCTTTGCGGCAGGGGCCTTGGAGCATCTCTCAATAAGTGCAAACAGTTGTCCAGAGCATCCCAGGTGTGGGGGTATCTGACAGCCGATGCATCCTGTAGGGAGATCTATGAACACACATACTTGGCAGTGTCCCCTCCTAACCTGGTGGATCTGTTTCCGCTGGAGCACTGGAGGATGGAGAGAGGCACAAGAGCTTGCAGGTTTGTGATATTTTCGCTGACTCTGGCCAGAAGCACATAATTAAGGTGTGACCTACAGCACAGACAGACCCTCCTCCTGCTGAGACAGTCCATTTCCTATTGTGCACAGCTCTCCCGACAGGTGCTTGGCTGGGAATTTTGTTGCATCAAGGGGAAGGTGACAAAGGAGAGGAAAGCCCAGCCGTACTGTTATGAGGGACGTTACGTCTTCAGCTGGTCCGTGCCCGTTCTTTCTTTCACAGGCTACGTCTGCACTGCAATCAGAGCTGTGATGACAGCTTCTATAGACACTAGCTTTAAATTAACCAGCGTGGGCACCAATAATTGTGTGGCCATCACAGCAGTAGAGGCACAATGCATGTTTGCCCAGGGTCCCAGGTGGGTTTCCAGCCCACACTGAGCTCTGCACTGCTGTAATTACAGCACTGTCTGCACCTGAGCAGCTGATTTCAAGATAAATCAGCGTATGTCTATGCAAGTCTTGGGCTGGTGTGGTGGAAGCGCAGCCACGGCCCCGGGCTGTTGGTCCTGGTTGCAGAATGAGCAGAAGCTAAAAGACAAAACAAAGGACGACTGCGCTGGGTTGCAGCTGAGGCTTGCTCTCCAGCCTGCCAGGGCGCTGGCACTGCCTTGGGGCAGCAGAAGCCCAGGGCATGCTGAAGTTAAACCTCGGGCTTGTGCTGAAGCCCTTCACAGTGGCAAATTTCCCCCTGCATGCAGTGCTCCCATCACGTGTCCTCTCCCCGTGGCCATGGAGGACACAACACGTCTTCACGAAGTGGGACGACAAACTGCAGTGTGCGTGTGGGTGGGACGTGCCACACACAGTCACTTGTGGTGAGAGCCATACAACTTTTGGGATTTGTGAATGTTTTCATGACGACTTGGCATTTCACCAAACGCTCCCATACACTGACAAGCGTGAGCCGTGAATCGCCCCACGCCGAAATGCAGCCCGGTACTTCCTGCTGGCCCAGCTCTGCTAGCCTGCCAGTGCGGACAGCCCTCACTGCACGGTGGAGACCAGGCCCTTTTGCTTGGGGCCGTAGGAACCGCCGGACTGGCATCGCCCCGCTAGTCTTTGCACAGGGCAGCGTGGGGCATGGCAGGACAGCAGGCCCCAAATGCTGCACCCCGTGTTTCCTGAGTTAGTGCACGGCTCCCAGGGGACCACAGGACTCCTGTGCAGGTTACAGGAGAAGTGGCTTAGAGTATTTTGGAGTAGTTGAGTTTATGCCACCGACCTGGTGCCAGGGGCCCAGAGATGATGCTCTTCCCCACACCTGGGCTTGTTCTTGCTTCCTTTCATGAATGACAGACCCCTCCTGTTGCGTGCCCTTACGCGGGCGGCTGGACCCGACCGTGCTCACCCGTGGACTGCTTGGGTCTCGCAGAGTGCTTTTCTAGATGCTGTCAGGGCTTCTTGTTGGGCTCACTCATGATGCTAACTAGCAGGGAAGCTCTCCCACGCGTGGCCATCATGGAGCATCCGTATCTTTGACTTCTGTTGCTCTATGGCCAACAGGAGCCCGGGGCAGGCAGAGGATCTGGGGTTACTCACCTCAGCCAGACATCTTGGCTGCTTGGAAACTTTTCCCAAACCCAGACTCCCCGGAGAGGGCCCTTCATAAAATGCCTGATTGTCGATTCACAACCACAGGATCTGCCACGAGGGACGGCTCCCCGCGTGCCAAAACGGCAGGAGCATCGCCAGCGAGTCCATGACGGGACGCTCTGGCTGCTCTGCCCTTGAACCCGCACGCTTCTCCACGTAGCCTACTTCACCTCACCCCCATGGCCAGGCCAGGGGAAGACAGACAAACACATTATAGGCCGGCTGAGGTCTCCTTGCCAGAGCTCCTCATCTGGTTTTAATAGCAGCCACTTTTCCATCCATTAGCCCGCCCGGCTCTCCACATCGGCATGCATCCTTCTAGCCAGCCAGTCGGCTAACCACGGCAGGTTGAGCAGACTCTTAGCTTTGTCTTTTCCAATGATCTTGCTACACATCTACTAGAGCCATGAGTTTGAGCTTTGCTCTGAGCTCATGGGAAAGGCTTTCCCCCAGCTGGCTCAGCTGTATTGGGTACCTGGCCTTTTGGGCTGGCAAAGACAGCTGAATGTGATGCTTTGCACCACAAGCTGAGCTTCCAGGGGCTCAGGGATCCCAAATCCCCCAGTAAGGAAAGAGTATCTAAATGTAGGCTGCAGTGTATTTGTGGTAGCACAGAGCCATTGGGAAGGAGCTGTGAGGATGCAGCAGGCAGGGCTAACACAGCTCTTCAAGGTACTAATTGAAGGCAGCAGAGAGGAGGCAGAGCGGTGCCAGCTGCACTGTTGCAGGGTAACCGTCCAAAGACTATATTATTGGTGGAGCTGCATTAATAATGGCATTAAGAAAACTGCTGAGCTCTTGCTGCAGTTTCATTTCTAACTGACCAGCTGGAACCACTGCCTTATAAATAGCCCTGCGCCTTGAGATCCGGTGCCCGAGCCCCGCAGCTAGCCTGGAAGCTGTGCCAAGAAGACGCTGAAGGCATTTGATTTCTTTTGGAGAAAAGTTCTCCTTGGCTGAGCTAATCTGCCCGGGTTTCAGTGGCAAGCCAAGCGTGTGCAAATAGGGGATGGAAAGGAAAAGGGGTTACAAAGTGCATCACCCGCTGAGAAAGGTCAACAAAATCAGCTCCAGAGGATGGAGGTGCCCGGGCTGCTCTTGGCTGAGTAAAGAAAGAGCTGCTCACAGACTGTCTCAGAGAGGGGCCCTAGCTTTGGAAGTTGCTCTCTGATGCCCAGTACCCCATACCAGTTCAACACTGGAGCAAGACACAGAGGCCACATCCTCCCAGTGAGTCCCGGGGAGGGTGTGGGGCTAATCTGTGGCAACCCTGCCATTAGGGTTGGTCCCCACTAACCTCAGGGCTTACTGAAAGCTGGATCCTCCACCTCAAAGTCTGGTTCGTGCCTGGGTCAGGGCTGGGGAAGGTGGCTGGGTGCATGTGCCGCCGGAAGGGCACTTTTAGCACAGGCACAGGTGTGCAGATCTCTGAACTGCTGCTTTCCAAAATGCAGGCTACAAATATAAACACAGCAAACTCTGGCTAATGCGCCCCTGACTGATAATCAGTAGTGCCCCATTTTTAGCATTTTGTGAGGTGCCTTTTTGCCTGCTGCATCGAGGCACCGCAAATAATGATCTGTGTCATTTATAATGGAGAAAAACAGTGGACAGACATCACGGATGCAAATGGGATGCACTCTGGCCTGCGACATGGGACTTCTGAGATCCTTAATGTAAAATACCACGCCCGAACATCCAGAGAGCTCGCTACATAAGAAAGATGTGATTATGATGGAGGGCCGTAATCAAAGGGTTTTGCTTTCAGATGTGCTCACTGCCAAAACAGAAGAGCTTTCTGCATCACATTATGGTTGATTTTTCTTTGTCTCGTTAAGCCAAGAAAACCTGAAGAGTGTCCAGTGCTTTGCGGGCAGCGGTTACCTTGACCTGTACTTTGGAGGACACCTTTCAAGCAGACTGGTTATCAGGAGCAAATTTCATTGTGATTCATTATACACGTATATCTGAAAAAGACTAATTATGCTCAAAGAGATAACGAATTAGCCAAAGAATTTTGTTTGCAAATGAGTAGGGCTCTGGCAAGGATTCAGTGCACCGACCAATAAAGCCACAGTAACGAGTTACCGCAGGGACTAATTAGCTGGGTTTCAGTGCAAGTAAATAAAGTGAAACCCTGGGATCCAGCACACAACTGCATTTATCAATTGGGCAATTCCCACCTGTGCTGAGTAGGCTGAGAACAGGAACTGGTTGTTTGCATATTTAAGTTCAGACACTGAGAAATGCCAGATGTCACTCCCATTGCCCCAGCGCTGCGCTATGTTCTCTGCTATCGACCCCATTCGTTCCTGGTTCGGGTTCAAAGGCACGGCCGGGGCTTGGTCCACCTCTTTTGTCAAAGCCTTTAACCCAGAGAAAGCTCTGCCAGGTCAAATCACAGGAGAACAAATGAAAAGTCCTCTTTCGGCTCCCAGAGGAAACTCCCTTTTTGGCGTTCTCAGCATTTCTTCAGTCTGATTTGCAATGCCACCCTCTTTTCTCCTCAGTCCCATCCTCCGTCTCCCCTTTGCTCACATGGTGACAGCTCTTCCTGTGATGGGCCACTAGTATGAACCAATGCAGGCGTCCTCGTGTGTCTACACACGGGAGGCAATCTGCAGGCAGGTTTTCACATCCATTGTCGTCGCTAGCTCCAGCCCCAGAGACAGCTTGGCGTGCTTCATTGGAAGCATCTGCAGCGGGTGCCTCCTTGCGGTCCTGCCCTCCTTCTCCCCAGCCTTATCTTTCAAAGTCATGTTTCCCTCCCTTGTCTCAGAGCATCTCTCGGAGGACACGTGTACTTCAAGCAGCCTCAAAAAGGTAGGGGGAGCAGCTGGTTGGGAGCATGCAGCAGCTGTTGCAATGGAGCCATGCACGGGCGTGAGCCTGTAGCAATGCAAGGGAGCTAAATCCTGGGTGAAGCAGTGATACAGGGCAGGTGGTTCTGCATTGCACCCCTCCAGGCCTGTGCAGGCTACCTGGTATCGTACAGCAGTTGCACAGCCTGGAGCGGCAGCTCCCCTCCCCTTTCGAGACCACTCCACTTGTAGGTTTTCCATGTCCTCGGTAGCCTGAGGTCCACAGCACCGTTGGATGCAAGATGCTCTTCAAGGCTGACCTGCGTTTCCTGCACAAAGGCACCTTCAGGTCTCACTGCTTGGCACGCGGCGGTCCTGAACGCGAGCTCCTCCCTGCCTGGGTGCAGCCCGCGCACATCTGGAGAGATTAGCTATCAAAGAGCAGGAACGCCAGAGCCAGAGCCAGGCAGTCCTGGCTGCAATCCCTGCCCCACGTTCTCTCGCAGTTACTGACCTTGGAGCAATATAGAGATGCATATTGGGCCCGCTCCTGTTCCTAATTACGTGGACCTTTTTTAAAGAATGAACAGTGAAGATAAGCCCATCGATCACCTGGCTGGAGGGCAGCTCTGGTGTTACTAAATGCTGGTGCTGAGCCTTTCTCTCTCTTCCTCCCCACTGTCCTCTCTGCCACCTGCAAAGGCAGAGGCTCCTGCTAAAGGCTCCTTGGGCTGATGTGCTCGAGACGCGAGACAGTTCATCACCCAGCCCTCGCTTGGCATGACGTGTTGTCAGATATTAACTTTCCATCACATGGTCGTATTCCCCTTTTATTTTCCCCTTCTCCCTTCCTTTGCTTCCCAGGCTCCTGCCGCACAGCTGTGGAGGCCGGGGGAGAGGCAGAGCAGTTTCCCAGCCCCACACCAGCTTCCCAGCCTCCCCGCGTGGGTCCTCCTGGATCCCACCTGTGTGAAGCAAGCAGAATGGGGGCTATTCTCTGCCTCCCCCTCCATCACCCAGCTGTCTGCACGGCGTGCCTCGGTCAGCTTGCCTGGCAGTTTATCAGCATCTACCGTCTGGCCTTCGCCCCCTTAGTGTCAGGCTGTGATCTGGTTTGGATTGATTTTTATGGGCTAAGTATCTGATAACAGCCCTAAGAGCACCTGGAGGAAGGAGTCAGGAGGGAGATGGAGGGAGCAGCCACGGGCTGAGACGCAGCGAGCAAGGTGTGTCTGCATGGCCGTGGCCTGCTTTGGGTCTCGCGCTCCCGTGCCCACGCGCTGCGTGCGGCTGTTCCCAGAATCGGAGCAAGGCTGGCTTCTCAGAAGGGCCTGCACGACGAGCCGGCTCGCCAGATCGGCCTCTAGGAAGGGCACGGCGGAGCCAAAAATCCGCAAGAAAAATGTGATGCAAAATTGTTCATCTGTTACTGATTGGGAGACGGAGCACTCACTTCAAACCAATAACACAGGCTTGGATGAGAATTTCCTGAATCCCTGAGTAAGTGAATAAAGATGTCTCCGGAGTTCAGGGCAGCAGTTGGGCGGTTTGCACACAATTTGCTGTTGGTTTCACCCTTTGCTGCTTAATGAAGAACAGCAGGAGGATCTCCCGCCTCATCGGCCGGCCCAAAACATTCTTTCTGCTAAATTTAGATTAATTTCCTGTTGCGGGCCTGGGTCTCTTAATCTGACCGAGACCGAGGCTCCATCTTGGATGGGCAGCTCCTGCTGTCTGGCGGGTCGGGCGTTCTTCGCAGCAGACTCATGCATTCTGCCTTGCTGACGTTTCCAAAGCTGGCGGTTTTGGGCAGCGGGGCAGGGTGTTTATGAGCTGAGCTCAGACAGTGACCTCTGAACAATGTAGGCTAAGTACAATGGAAGGCATTTGGGGAGTTTGGAGAATGCATGCACTTCTGGGATAGTCTCCTGTGTATTGCTGATGGCAGGGAATGGAAATCAAGGACACGAGCATGATTCACGGCTTCCTTGGAAAGCTGGTGGGACTGCCCGGTGCGGTCCCAGAGAGACCCCTGGGACAGGCCGACCACGGGGCCCCGGTGCTCTGCCTCCGCTCCGATGGGGCTGGGTGGGAGACCAAACCCTTACAGCTCTTCAGTGCAGGGAAGCACAGGTAAGCCTTGCCCATGGGGTTATGCAGCAATGACTAGCACTCGACTTGCCCAGCAAAGGCTGGTAGTAGCAGACAAATCACACACCACTGCAGCACGAGGGTTGGAGCCACTAAGTCAACACACGGGGCAGAAGCTTTGCAAATGGGTAAGCCCCCACTCCAGGTTTCTACCAGCTCCCTCCCCTGCCGGGAAGCACTGGAGCCGGGTGCTGGCAGAGTCCTCTGGCGGCTTCTGACCTTTCCCTGCTAACGAGGGAGGCAGCGCTATGAGATGCCCTGGTCCTGGATTACGGGAAATGAAGCTCATGGGAGGAAGCCTCTGGAGGAGGTTCATGGGACGAGCTACCCCTTGTTTTCTTGAAGGGGACTCCTTTTCAGTTGCATTTGGAAGAATGAAAGGAGGAAGGTCTGTGTCTGATGACTTGGCCTATGGGTGCGAGAAACCCCTGCCACATGCGCATGGAGGTTTTCTTGATGTTTTCTAGCATCCCTATCTCAGCACCCAGCACTGCTTGCAGGAGACGTCTCCGTTTACTGTGACTGTCTCCCCGGGAAGCAGTACCCACAGACCGCTTCCAGTTTGCAGAGCCAGAAGCAAGATTCAGAGGGGATGCATGTGAGGACCTCCAGCAGAGAAGGAGGAGGAGGAAATATGAACTGCAGAAAGGCACAGGACATCATCTCAGGAGTCTGAACAGAGGGGACCTGAGCAAAAACACAGCCAGGGTGACACTGAGGAGGTTGCTTTTATTCCTGCTCAGGAAATCCATCCATCCCCTCTCCAGAACTGATGTCCCCACCCAAAAGCCTGCTAAGTTTTAAACTCATCTAGAGCACGTTTCAAAACCCACAGTAGATAATCCCAGGACTCTTCACTGGTGTGTCTCAGGAGTGACCTTAAGGGATGGATCTGACCAAGGACTAATGAAGAAAGAGAAGCTGAAGTTTCTGCTTTGAACTATTTCTCAGATTTGATTTTACCAAAAAAACCCTACCCACCCCGCTCCAATTTTAATCAGATTAGGCGGGGGTCGGGTCAGAATGGGGGAAAGCTCCTTTTCCGAAGGTCTGTATCCCTAAAACATCTTTCTTATTTAGCTGGAATTTTCCAGAATATTTGCTCAGGCAAAACTTCAGATAGAAAAGTCTTATTTTGAAGAAATCTAATAGGAGAGGGTAAAATAGGCTCAAAAGACTAATAGAAGGAAGCTATTTACAGCCCTGAGTATGGAGTCATTGCTGTGACACCATAATATACGACTTGGCTAGATGGCAATGAGGGGAAAATATGATGATAACTGTCAGCAAGAATTTGAAGTTTATAAACACCAAGTAGGGAGATGCATTTTCCGGGCACCCCAAGGGGATATCAGAAGGAGTAATGAGATGAATTTCAGCAACAGAATATTTAGGCAGAAAATCAGGGAATGTTGCCATCCCAACTATTAGGTTTATTAGACTGGAAAAGTCTGCCCCGGGGAGCAGTGGAAGCTGCATCACGCGTCCTTCCAGACGAAGCGGTAGATAGCCCGCGGAGGGAACACCCCTGCGCTGCCTGGGGCCGGTGGCCTAGATGACCTAATGGTCTTTTCCATCTCTCGTGTCTTTGATTAGTACCTAACCCGAGCAGAGACACTTCGCACCAGGCCTGCCTCAGTCTGACTCAGTGTGATGATGGCCTGGAGAACAAAATGGGAATTTGTTCCAACGCTATTTTTCAGTTCCTTTATTTAATGTCTCCAGGAAAAACCCTAGGGCACGGAGTGACCTCAGCCAAAATGAGTGCACTTCCCACTCACAGTCCCCATCTGAGACCGCCCAGCACTCCCCCACCAAAGCCTGGGGAGGATAACTGTGACATTCCTGATACCAGCAAGTGAAAAACAAATTGGTTTAAGAAAACTTTCTGACCCTTTTTATGCATTAAGGATAAGCAGAAAACGATGCAAAACCCAATTCCATATTTTCTTTTTCAGGTTCCCTTTTAAAATATCATAATGCTGTTTTCACGCTCCACAGTTTTCCTGGGAACAGAGAATCGAACGGCAGGAATGAAGCTTCCCAGTAGTGTCCCTTTGAACACAGCTGCACACCATACAGCTTCCTCTTCTTTGCTTGATGGTGGAGAAGTGTTTCAGGTCCAAGAGGGATATCGTTCTGGTACCCGCTGTGCAATAGCAGCGTTTCTAGCCATGTAAGTGGTGCTTCTGGCACTCACACACCAGTTGCATTCTCTTACTCCTGCACTGCGGGCACGTAAGCAAGCATGCACCCAGATCCTGCCTTTCAACCGTGCCATTCTCTTGACAACTGCCAGGGGCCTCTGTGACATTCAGACTTGGAAAATGCTTGGCCTATAGGTCACCAATGTCACCGGGGGGAGGACACTTTGATGCAGACGTGAACTGATGCTTGGAAGAGGGTTTTTGCATGCCTGCTGCTCTCTGTCTGCCTCGCCAAGAGCAGCCTATGGTCTCGTGAAACTTGCAGCGTAACCCTTTGAACTGATTCCTCCCATGAACATGACTTGGAGCAATTGGGGAGCAATCAGATTTTTTAAAACACACTGATTTTAGCCATAAAAGCATCAGACACAATAGAAATCTTCTGGCAAATGCGTCACAACAGGAGTCTGAAATGTATTTCTGATGTGCTGTGGCTGTACTTGGAGCAAACGGGAGAAGCTCTTCAGTCCTAGTTTGAAACAACAGGCATGTTCCAGGGTAGGAGCGGCCTCATGTGAAGACCTTGTTTTTTGAGATTAATGAGAGAGCAGAGGTATGGCCTGGGAGAGAGGGGGAGGACTTGCCCCTTATCTAAAGGAAAACACAGATGTGGTATTGACAGCACACAAAGCAGCAAGCTGGAGAAATAGGGATGAACCAGACCTTTTCACATAGCCAAATCAAGGGCTTTGTAGTCTAAATGTAATGCGTATCCAAGAGCCAAGATTTCAGGTCTTAATTATAGGATGGGGCACTGTTCCCATAGCAAACAGAGACTTTGGAATAGACGAAGGGGTCCTGATAGACAAAACCAAACCTAACTATGAGATCGTACTGTCCATGCTGGCATGAAAAGGGGGAACGCTGACTCTGCTCGGAAATGCAATGGAATATCATGTCAGAGGGAAGAGCTTGTACGACTTCTGCACATGGCATTGGAGAGATGATTGCTGAAATGAGGTGTCCAGTTCTAGTGTCCACACCTTCAAAGTATATTGGAAAGCTGGAAAGGTTCAGGAAACAGCTATGAGAACAATGTAAGGTCTAGAAAATCTGACTTACAGGGAACGACTCCTGGAGTTTGATCTATTTAGTTTATTCAAGGGAGTGTTTAGAGGTCTTTCAGGCAAGGCTGGTTGACTATTCATGGAGAAAAGACTCTGGCAGATTTTCAAAATGGCAGAAAAAGGCAAAAATAATATCCAATGAAGAATGACGGCAGACAAAATAAGGCTAGATAAGTTTCCAGTTGTTGCAGCAGCCTCTACTAGTAACTGAGGGCACAGGTGCTTCACACTCAATGAAACTATGAGTATTTTCAGGAGCATAGAAAAGGCTCTGTGGCTTTAACCTCTGCCTGGGGAATAGCAGAGACACCCAGTGTGAAATCAGTAGCCTCCCTCGAGGATTAGAAGTCACACATGCAAACCTGGCACAAATGCCCATTTGTATGAACCTGGAAGAGATGTGGACCACGGGGTTTTGGATTAAAGTGTCTGTTTTGTTTCACACCACATTTAGAGGTACCCAGAGGTGCCAAATGGTCCCTGCACAGAAGTAGAGATGGGCAAAAGAATATTTTAGTGAAAGTCACCCCAAATGTTGAGATATAAGTCAGGTCAAAGGACTGAGCTACAGCATGTCAACATGTGGTCTGCCTGGTTACTAAAATAACAGGGCAAATTATATCTTTGCCTCTGTAAGGTCTGTGTGACAGTGAACATGACTTATATGTTTGCCGGATGTTGCATAAACTTACCGTGCTCAGGAAAAAATCGTTAATGAACACTGCACATTTCATTTTTGGGGTCATTAGCCGAGCTGCTTTCTTTGGCTCCATTTTGCCTGTCCGAGTTCTTCAAAAGCTCCATGTTTGGTGACCGTGGACTGCAGCACTTCAGAGGGAGGGATCCCCCTCGCGCGAAGCCTGACTGCCTAACCCCCTGCCTGCTTCCAAATGCTCCCAAACCTGCAGCTCTGGAGACAAGACCCAAAGTCTTTGCAGACTGGATCTGACCCACGGGCTGCAGGTTGCCAACCCCTGATCTAAAGCCTATCTACTGCTTTTTGGTGGAAGAATTAGCTGGACTGCATTCTTCCTCCTGTCACCTTTCAGCTCATCCACCTGGTGGGAAGTGTGTTTGCTTTGCAGATGCAGGAAGCCCAGCTTCACAGAGAATGCTCTAGCAGACCCATAAGACTGGACACTGAATTTAAATAGCCACAGCCTTTCTTCTGCCTTTGCACTCCTTCCTTACAGCGATAGAAAAGAAATACTTGCTCCAGCACATGGATGTATTTGACAGTGTTCATCCCCAGGCACTGCGCGGAAGGAGCAGACCCCTGAGGACATAAGAGCTGCTGTGTGTGATCACTTTTCTGGTTGTGCCAACTCTGTGGTAGGGAGAAAGGTTAACGCACTGTCTACACTCCTCAATGACATCTCTGTCTGCATTTTGATATGAAGCTGAAGGGACAGATTCTGTTCCACCTGTTAGGCCCATCAGGGGATTTAGGCACCTCATGCCAATCTCTCTGCTCGAGTCCCTGCAAAACTGTGAATACAAATAGGGTATGTGTGTGGGGGGGGCCTCCTCCTCGCTGCTTGCTTGTGTCTCAGTTGAGGACCAGATAGAGTGTATTCCAAAAGCAGATGCAATGTGGATGTTCAGGGACTTGAAGAGGGCGGGATAGACATGAGTTTTGATGCCTAAGTCCACTGGTAAGGAAATAAGAGGGATATAGTCTGCACCAAGTAAGAGGGATACAGTCTGCAGTGAATAAGAGGGATACAGTCTGCACCAAATAAGAGGAATATAGTCTGCACCGAATAAAAGGGATATAACCTGCACTGAATAAGAGGGCTCCAAATGAGCATCTTCTGTCACACATTAGCTTCTACACCCAGCCCCACTCTCAGCCTGGTGGCGAGGGCACTTGCCAGAGCAGTTGGTGAGAATGAGGCACCGAGACCGCTGATCTAGGTAATTTCTGAGAGTGTAAAGTAGCCCAGCTTCAGCCAAATTGGAGACACCTAGCTGAACTTGGCATCTAAACGTTTTTAGAAAAATAAAGCTGGAAGCATCTGCAGGAGGTCATCTGGCCCCACTCCCAGCTCAAAGCAGGATCATCCTTGTCTAAACCATCCTAGACAAATGTTTATCTAACCTGCATTTAAATACTTCACAGTGACAGAGACTCCACACGGCTCTAATAATCTGTTCCAGTGTTTAACCACCCTCCTAGGCAGAGAGCTCTTTCAATACCTAACTTAAATCTCCCCTTTTGCAATTTTAAGCCTATTACTTCTTGCCCTATCCCCCAAGGGCACGGGGAATCCATCCTCTTGATAACAACCCTTTTGTGCATCCGTCGACTTTATCAAGTCCCTCTTCTACTTCTCTAGACTAAACATTCCCAATTCTCCCAACCTTTCCTTGTAAGTCATGATTTCTAGACCTCTAATCTTTCCTGTAGACTCCCTCCCATTTGTCCCTCCAAAGTGAAGTGGCCAAAACTGGATGGAGTGGTCCAGGTAAGGCCTCGGCAATGCTACATAAGGTAGAAGAATGACTTCCTGTGACTTGCATATGATAACCCTGTTAATAAATCCAAGTGTGCTATAAGCCCTTTTTTGCAGTTTTCCTTGCAGTGGGAGACATGGGGTTGAATCCCCCCAGACTGAAGAGGGTCTGGGCTCTGGGCGTCCCCCTCCCTGAGTGCATGCCCCGATCCTAAAGCCATTCAGAGAAGGATGCACCAGCACAGTGAGGCTGTCATGTCACAATGGTAAGGGGCCAACAGCGCTGAACCCAACGCTGCAAGGGAGTTTCAGGGGTTGTCTGAGCACATCTGCTGGATCCAGCCCCCCTGGAGCTGGGTGCAGAGGGCAGAGAGCTCGCTCTCTCTTCCACGTCCTACCTGAGCACCCCCGTGCCCTGGGCCAGCCAGCAGCAGACCTGCCGCTTGGCTCAGCTATCTCCTTGCAGATCGGTAAGCAGCGAGCGAGGCCCTGACCTTTTCCCACACACGCGGCTCTGCTGAGGCTAGGCCCTGCGGTCTGTGTGCTTTGGGACCCGCTGACTCATGCATCTGACTCATTTGGAGGCTGTTTCCATCGCCCCTCATTACTCTGCTTTCCTAATCTTAAACCCCCCATCTGCATGGATCCTCTCCCAGAAGCAGCCAGGGCCTCGCAGGCCTGCAGCAGGCCAGGAACAGCTTTATTAAGTGTCAGGGAAGCGTCTGAGAAATGACAGATGGGGTAGTGGTTAGGCTGCAGCTTGTGCAGAACAGAGCCCCCTCTATGCAGCTGCCACCCACGTGAACTGGCAAAGGCTGCCTCTCACCCCTCTGCCGTGGCCTTGCAGCCCACCGCAGTGACACCACTTCGTCAGGAGGCCCCGGCAGGTGCGGGATGAGCGCGGCAAGCCTGCACTTGGCATGCGCCCCATGCATTTCCCCGGCTGTGGCATCTCTGGTACGACAAGGAGATAAGACCAGCTTCGTGGCATAGGCCAGGCAAGGAGGTCCCCCTGACCATGTCCAGGGGTTGGGCACTGCGGGAGCGGAGCTGAGGCAACTTCTGTCCCCTTACAGGGGTCAGCAAGGAGTGGAGGGGAAAGGGACAGGGAGCAAGGGATGACCAAGGAAGGGGTGCAGGCTGAAGGGAGGCCATCCAGGAGCCATGACATGGAAACAGCCTTCAGTCCTGACTGAGCTGTGCTGTGTTTGAACCGGTGCCTTGCAGGTGAAAGGCTCTGTAGTCACTACCCATGCCTTGAGGCATCAGTTCCCAGAGCGTATACTGACCTAAGAGAGATCCCTTGGATCCCAGAGATAGAAGAGCATGGTCTGGGTATTAAAGGACTGTCATTGCTGGAAGGTCTGTGCTCAGAAACACAGAGCATTGTCTGCAGCACACCTTTAGCACACTGGTTTGGAAAAGCAGTGTCACTGAATGCATGAGATTTGGACCTACCCTTGGACAGTCCAGGTTTTTATGTCCAGCTCTGCCTGAAATGACCCCATGCAAACTTTCGGCTACCTTCTTTATGGCATGAGAGAAGGCTATTAGCCTGCTTCCACTGGTAGGAATCAGGGGTCTCACTTGCAGCGAGAACTGGGAAGTGCACAGAAACAGCAGCAGCAAGCGGTAGAAAGAGAGAGACCTGAATTTGTAGTCTCGGGGCGTGGTGGGAAGAATCTCTCAATCTCATTCACTAATTGGCCTGAGTTGCAGCACCTGATGGCTCTGCCTGCCTAAGCTAAGCAGTACTCTGAATTGCCCTGCACCCAGGTGAAGTCACTTGATGCTGTCTCTGGCTGTTCTCCATCCATCTTCACAGTGCCAAGGTCGGCCCTGGCCTGCATAACAGTTTAAACTGCTGTGGGGCTCTGTTGAGCTTCAAACGCTGCATCTTTCTGTGGTTCTAATATGGCCCCATGACCACAAAGGGGTGAAAGCTGTCACCTCTGCTTGGTGCTTCTGAAGAATCATCGGTCCAAGAGGGTCCAGGCTCTCCAGCCAGTGATATCTTACATCATGCATCCACTTCCCCTCCGTGGTGGGCTTCGAGCAGTGGTTCTCAGCCATTTTAGACTCAAGGCATGCCTTATTAAACTGGGAGCACCCCTGGGAAAATGCCAGCTTGCAGCCTTCACTCATTTGTTAACTATGGAAGAATACTAGAGAAATTCTTCTGTTGCCAAGAACTGGAAGACCCCGGCGGGTCAGACTGTTTTGGGCACTCTGGATCTGAAATCCTTGTAAACCCCATGCCGATGTTTGCACACTTAACAGTGCTAATACAAGAAACAATGGCCACAAGCTAGCAGAGAACAGATTTAGACTGGACATTAGGAAGAACTTCTTCACAGTTCGAGTGGCCAAGGTCTGGAACGGGCTCCCAAGGGAGGTGGTGCTCTCCCCTACCCTGGGGGTCTTCAAGAGGAGGTTAGATGAGTATCTAGCTGGGGTCATCTAGACCCAGCACTCTTTCCTGCCTATGCAGGGGGTCGGACTCGATGATCTATTGAGGTCCCTTCCGACCCTAGCATCTGTGAATCTATGAATACTGAGTGGCACCTTGTGGTCTCTTTTGCAGGAACTCGCAGCACCCTGCAAATCAGGGGCTCGGGGCCTGCTCCCCTCGCTGGGGTCTGTAGCAAGGCTCCCACCCAGCTTGATGGGAGCAGGACTGGTGTCTTCGACTGTCAGCTCCCGGGGTTGGAGCTTCAGCAGACCTCTCTTTCGGTGCTGCAGCAGAGACAGCCGCAGCCACGTTGCTGCCTTTGTATCTGGGCGGCTGTGGATTTCTCTGCGAGCACTCCCCGGTGCGCAGTGGCCAACAGCAAACACATTGCTTTGGGAGGGGAGACGATGCTCACTCTTATCTAGCTGGTTTGAATTAGATGGTGAGGCTTTCGGGAAAGCTTGTTCTCATTAGTGCTCCCTGCACCCGCCCTGGCGTCTGCTCACTCACATTTTATTGTGCCGTTTTTTGTTTCAAAATCTTCACCAGACCCCACAAAAATGCAATTACTCGGCATGCTCCCTGGGGCATGGCTGGAGCTCTGGACTGTCCTGAAGTTCACAACGTGCTCCCTCCCACAGGCCAGACAGACCTTTGCTCTCCCTCTTCTCTCCCCAGGCACCTGCCCAGCGTCCTTCCTCCCCTCCAGCACTGTAGTCTCCCCTGGGGTCCAGAGCCCTGCCCTCCCACAGGTCCTGCCTAGAGCCCTGCCGCTTCCCAAGGGCCTGCCACAATCCTGCACTCTCCCAAAAGGAGACTGCCATTTCCTACAAGCCCATCAGTCTCCCCTGTACTAGGGGACCAGATGGCAAGGCCCCTTCACAGACCTACTGCACCAGAGTCCTGAGCTCTTAGCTGGGTTTCTGGAAAGCTTGCTAGGAATTCCTTATACAGCCTAGAGCCAAAATAGCTTTTCCCTGACATGATGGTGTCCATATCACATAACTAAATACCTGGGGAGTCATTAGGAGCCCAGCCCCTGGGAGGGGGGAGGATAGATGATACATCTGATGAGAGTTTGAATAAGATACAGCTCTGTGTGTGTGCGAAAGCAGATAATTGATGCAAAGAGCACAGTGTGCTGGCACACGTGAATGCATAGCGCTCTTCACAGGTATGTCTGCTCAGTACAGCAGTTATTGGGCCCTGTGGCTCTTCAAGGGCAACTTCCAACATGTGCAGAGTGGATGTGAGGTCCTGTCCCAGTCAGAGGGACTGCTGTCTATTGGGAGCTTGGGCAGGAGTTTGCAACGCTCCGTTTACTTTCAGCTCCCCTGATTTCCAGTCCTCCTCTACACTCTCCTGTTATCTCCGGGAACAGGGGGTGCAAGTGCCAGAAGCCTCGTTAGCGCTGGAGATTCAAATGGTGAGCACAGGCCGTGGCGGGGATGGTGGCAGCTTTCCCAGGGTCTGGACATTGCAAAATAGGTCTCGGTAGAAAGCAACCAACACGGCCCAGAGTAATGCCACTGTTTCTCGCCTCTACAGCAGGCCTTTTACAACCGTGGAGCAGCAGTCGTGTGCATCCAGGAAACGTTCTTTCCCTTGCAGGCGAGGAGAGCGCTGTGAACCGAGTGAGTGAGGCAGAAACACTTTGCTTGCCTTTCAAAGGGGTCCTGTGACAGCCAGACCCCTTCCAGGTCCCTGACTCCTGCCCAGAGAGACCCCAGAGTAAATATCCCGCAGCACTGAGCTGCTGCTGAAAGACTAGGGGAGTGAGGAGCAGTAGCAGGGAGCGGGTCCCTGGCTCCCGCACTTCATCCCCACACACAGGGCATCCACACAGATCTATACTGTTGACAGAGCCAAAAATAACTCCAGCGTCTCCATTTAATGCAGCTTAAAAAAACCTTCCTCTCTGAAATGGTGAATTTCCCCAAAGACAATATCAATATTTATAAATGCTGTGACTTCCGTGACCTGGTGATTTATACGGGAACTGGGCTGTCAGGCCGAATTCCTGCAGCCCCAGCCTGGTTGCTGGGTATTAATAGTGTCAGTCAGATTAGCTGCCCCCAGGGGAGAGCTGGTTTGCACGGGTGGGGAGCAGGGCTCTGCAAAGACTGCTGCGGTGTAGGGGCAATCACAAGCAGGGCTTGGCAACTGCTGCTTCTTTCCCCCCCTAATTTCTTTTTTTTCTGTCTTTGGAAAATAAGCGTGGTTGTAATTGATTCCAAAATGATTTGCAAATTTGGGTTGAATTTATGGAATAATTTAGGCAGAAAAATACAGTGAAGAGATGGTACTTTCACACCTCTCTTACTCAAAAGCCCAGGGGGAAGGGCACCACTAACCCATGGCAGGGCAGAACCAGATTCAGTTCTTTTCTCTCTCGATGGGGAGTTGAACCCAGCTTTCCCACATCCCAAAAGACTGCCCCAGCCCTAAACTATCAGATTTTAAGATGCATCTGTCCTTTCTTGCATAAGGCATCTGCCAGAGAGCAGGGCTCCCCTCCTCTCTCCTGCCTGTATCCAAGAGCCCAGTGTTCAAGGCACTTTGCAAGAATGTGGAAGATGCATTTTTTTTAGATCCCCTCTCTCTGTGGAAGGATTTTACCAAACTCTTCTGCCTCCCAGGCTAATATCTTAACCACCAAGTGATAGGGCATACTAAAAGATGTGGGATTTCACTCTCTCTCCTGTTGAAGCTGTTCCATTTAATACTTAAAAATTCATTGGGCCAAAGAGTCCTATTGCACTGCCTTGCTGCTCTGACAGTGAGGGAGTTTTTCCTGATGTCCAGTCCAAACTTTGCTGCAATTTCAAGCCACTGGTTTGTGTCCTGCTCTCTGCAGTGATGGAGAAAAGGCTTTCACAGGCCCTGTGAAGACAAATGCCAGCCTTGACTATCCCCAGCTATCGATGTGATCATGGTCCCCAAAGTCATGTTGTTGCTTCTGCTTGCGTGGATTACTGAAACATTTTAAATAGACTATGAATGGTGACAGGGAAGAACGCACAGATCATTGTTTGGGCTCCGACTCATGCATCTCTTGGGATCTGAGAAAACTGTTTTGAATCGCCGAAGCGTGAGCAGCAAGCAACATGAGCTAATGAGTAACAGGGAATTTGTTTGCCACCTCTCACAGAGAAAATTACAAATCTTGCTTCCTCTCACCTGTTCAGTTTGAGTTACAACCACAAAATACAGCCTGCATACTGAGGACTAAATGATTTGGCAGCCCTTTAGGAAAGGGTGATTTGAAAAGCAACCTGCATGGACCCTGTAGAGATGAGTACAGTCTGCAAAGGGAGAGACTGTGGAAGGGACACCAAGTCTGGTTGCACATGGCTGGAATACTGCAGCACTTCTGTTAATAGCTCTCTTAATAGAGAGACAGTTTATTTTTACAACCATGGAGCTCTCTCGAGTTATTACCAAGCATACAGGATACTGAGCACGTCGGCAGCACTCAGTCTAATGAGACTTGCAGCAAAGAAGAGAGTGCAATTGTTAGGAAAACAACTCAGCACTTGGAAGCAGAGAAATCAGGCGGTGTGGACAAGGTTCTTTGGGTCAATGTGATATCTTTCATTAGACCAACTAAATACTTGGAAAATTTGTTCTTTGCGAGGTTTTGGGCACAAACACCCTTTCTGAGGCATAGGGAGAGTCTGGTGGTTAATTGTGTGCTCTCCTGGGTAGAACAGGAGCCAATATATTCTACCAGGAGAGTACACCATTCACCAGCAGACTCTCCGTGTGCCTGAAGAAGGGCGTTGGTACCCGAGAGCTTGCAAAGAACATTGCTTTCAACTATTTAGTCAGTCTAATAAAAGATATCACATCTACCCAAAGATCCTAGTCTGCCTATGTCCATAGACCAACACGGCTACAATCAACAACCCCCCGGTGATGTGGAGGCATTCAGACCCCCTGGACTGCTGGATTCCCAAACAAAAAGCAAGGGTGATATTTGAATCTGTATACATAGCTTCTTGCAGGACATAAAGATGACAAATTATCAAGTTTTATTATCTGACTCAGAAAAAGGATGAGAAGTGAGGGAGACTCCCATGCTAGGTAGGGATAATACCTGCGATACTGGTACCTTTGATAATGATGTTGGATGAGTGCTGGGATAACTGCAGAAAGATGCTGTTTTCTTACTGGAAACTAAGAAGCAGAAAAGGGAATAGAAACAGCTCAAAGCTGAGAATTGTGGCATCCACATGTAACTTTGGAGACAGTACAGATCCCCTAGAGATGGGACTTTTGGTAGAACATGCGATTCCAGCCTAGGGAAGAGCCTGCCTAGAGAAGTTCTCCTAATCCTGGAGAAATGAAATCCAAATTGCAAGGAGCCATTAGTATATAAGCTTCAGTGAAAGGAACTCAAGAGGCAGGACAGAGACAATCTGAAAATACAGGTATGATCCAGTGTGCTCAGTGGAAAGCATCACAAAAAGTAGAAAGAAAAACAACCAGCCTATGGGTATGGGTGCAAGGGGGAATGAGAAACAGAATGACTTCATGGTTCAATATGCATCCTTCCGGTCAAGAGGACGGTGTCTGACTTAAACAGAGCTCAGCGTTTTCAACGCATGTGTACTACAAAACCAGGCTGCCAACCCTTTTGCTGCCATATGTAATGATGCTATTAATCACTGATCAGTTGATTGAGATGAGGGAGAAGTCACCATGGCCTTCAGCCTTCTAATAGACTGTCATACATGTTTCAGAGAGCTGGACACCAAAAGGACAAGACCAAAATGAATGTGCTTAAATTGAAATGAGAGATTTAAGTTGGCTATTAACTCCAAGGGTGGATAAGCACTGGGACAGATCACCCAGAAAGGCTGTAGAGTCACTGAAAGTTTGTAAGTGAAGATGAACCAAGTACTAGTCTGGGCTGGTTTAGACAGTCCAGCCTGGAGCGGGGGGTTAAGTTAGATAATCTCGTGAGGTCTTTTTTATTTTTCTCTGATTGCAAACAGAAGTTAGAAGCAGCCACCGTAGGCAGCCAATGAGAGTATCAGAAGTGAGGGGTTCATTAGCCCTGGGAGAGCTGCTGAAAAAGGAGCTGGGAAGCTTGCAAAGAAGAGGCAAGGTTACACTCATTGGAAGTAACACAGAGTAATCAGCAGGCTAGTAGTGGTGAGAAAATCATCATATACACTGGTGATCCGTACTGACCCCAAACCACTGAAACGAATGTCGACTAGAAGTCATTGCTCATCAAAATGATTAAGGCATATTGTGTTCCCTGTTTGTGATGGCAAGGATGGGAACCAACATGCTGAGCTAGATGAGGCACACAGTCACCTGACAATCCTTCCCATACCTTGCTGGATACAAATACCTATGGGAATCTGGCATTGGGGCACAAAGGTATTTACATTTAAATCACTTTGGGAATCAAGGATGTGGCTGGTGGCATTCTGACTGTCGGAGAAAGCATGCCGAGGAAGAGTAAGCAGACACACTCCGCTCTGCACGGCAACCTGGGGACCATCGACACAGCCTCGCACATCACACACCTTGACTACAGAGCTTGTCATCAGCCAAACTCCTGCATAAATCTACTCCAGCTCCTGTCATCTTCTTTGGTAACCAGGCTGGTTTGGAGCTCCAACTGGTCCCCTCCACCTGCTCCGGGTTGCAGAGCTCTTCTCATGGTGCCCTGAGAGGTCTCTGGGATGTGTGTGGGTCTCCTGGGCTTCCAACTGTTGCTTTTCACACCCCAGGCATGATCTACTCAAAAATCATCTTTGACCAATACTTATCCAACCTCTTCTTCAGGACCTCCCGCTGAGGCAGTCTGCTTTACTGCCTAACAGTGAAGTTTTCCTAATATTCAATCTTAACCTATTTTGCTGTAGTTTCAAGCCATTGCTACATGTCCAGCCCCCTGCAGCAAGGCAGAAAAGTTATTTTACATCAAAACAAGGTCCCTCCATTTCTTCTGGGTAGACTCAACTGCAAGTTCATGGCCCCCCTCAGAACTGACCTGCTGCCACAGCTCTCCCCCCAGGCTGTCATGCTTAAGGGGGAAGGACGGAGACTCTGAAAGAACGCCTCCATCAATGAATAGGGGTTTGCAACGTGGTCTGACCCGGCTTGGCTCTCTCCAGCATGGACTCTGCCTTGCCAGCAGTGAGCAGCCTGTCTGCAAACCCCTCCGGAGGGGACCTGGAGCGTGGCTGGGCTGCAGACAAGGGAGATCCCAGTGCTTGTAGACAGGCAGGCTGGCTTGAGGGGTCCTGGGTGGATCGCCAGAGCCAACGCTTCTAGCAAAGTGGGGCTAGGGGCAGCTTAATTGTCCAGGGATGTAAATGCACACGTGGCAAAAGAATGCCAACTTTTGTAGCCCTTTTCGGCCCTGACTAAGTTGGACACCTACATGGGCAGTGTCCATCTTCCTCTGTGAATCTGATGGGTTCCTGAGAGTTGTCTGGCTTTGTGCAGCCTCCTACATGCAAACTCCTTGCAGCTTGTGCAGGCTTGTGCCATTAAATGTTTCTAAGCAGTGAAGTGTGTCTGTGTCAGTGTACAGGTACTCCTCACTTAACATCGTCCCGGTTAACGTTGTTTCGTTATTACGTCGCTGATCTATTAGAGAACATACTCGTTTAAAGTTGCACGATGCTCGGTTATAACATTGTTTGGGTGCTGCATGCTAGTGTGGTGTAATTGGATTCATTTAACATCGTTTCACTTCAAATTGCATTTTTCAAGAACATAACTACAGCGTTAAGTGAGGAGCAGCTGCATGACCCCTCTCCTCATGCCCTGTTGTGCCCGTCTGGCACGTGGTGGCCACCCTCCCCATTCCCTCAGCTCCCCACTGATCCCAATGGCAGGGCTTCCAGATGGAGACTGGATACTTCTTCAGCTTTTTTTGGCTGAAAAAAAGGGGAATCAAAGCAATTGTGAAAGATGTGCTGTCTAGCTGGTATTTTCCTGGGAATGAATGTTCATGTTTGGGTCATAAAACCATGATGAACATGGAGAGGTTAACAATGGAAACATGATGAACTTTAAAAGGCTGAAGTGCCCCTCCTCTCCACCCATCAAGAAAGAGGGCTGCATAGCCAGCATGGCATGGCATGGAAAAGCATGTTCCCAGTTCAGAGTAATACCCTGTCTTTTCAAACTCCAACATTGCCCTCCAGCGTACAGCAGGAGATGTGGCAACCTGGGGATGGAGCTCACCACGAGCAAAGGAATTCTTCCTGTGCAGGCTTGGGACCCGCACCCCCCAGGGTACCTGCCCGGCTTCCCCCTCCTACCGAGACGTGCCAGTTCATCACCCCGGTGCGGTCCTGGCCAGTCTCAGCCCGGGGACCCTTTGGAGGTGCCTTTCCCTGCTGACAGAGATGCATCCTCGGGGCATGTCTCTGCAAGTGGGGACCGTGTTGCCCGCTGCTCTGCAGGATCCTGCTTGGTCCGTCTGCTCCGAATCCAGCTTTCGCAACCCACTTGGCCACGCTGAGCGACACAGCAGTGGCATCTAGTGGTCAACACACAAATGTTCACAATGACCCCCCCATAGCGAACCTGACGCTGCTTCGCTCCGTGGCCTCAACATTTGCAGAGTAGAGCAGGGGAGTCGCTGGGATCTTGGGTCCTGCAAGCACCCAGCTCACGTGACAGCACGCAGGACTTGCAAGAGTGGCTTAAGAAAGGACGTAGGCGATCCTGTCTCTACCTGTTTGAGAACAAAACACTTCCTCCTTATGGGTATGCCTTTCTCATTAAATACAGAGACAGGTAGTTAGCCCCGTTAGCCTGAAGTCAGGTGGCAGACAGGGTAGAGATGACCCTATAGACTAAGACAATCAGAGATGCATAAGCGTTTGTGAGCAGAACATTAATTGCTCGCAAAAATGTCCGCAAAGTGCTACTCTTCTGGGTGAGAGGCAGCACCTTGTCCGAACGCAGCCCGTGGCAGGGGTCGGCTTGCAAGCAGTGGCCCACGGTGGCAAAAAAGGGTTGCCAGCACCTGATCTGCGCTGAGAAGCGGCGGTTCTCCATCCTTTGATGTCTCTAGATGAGGAGAGGCTGGATGTCTTTCTGAGACACCCGTGTCTAGTTCATGCAAGTTAGAAGTCAGGGCAGGAATCAGTGCAATCCTCTGCGAAGGAGGACCGCCGCGCGTAGCAAAGTGATAGGAGCCCGTTCTCCGTTTTCTGCCTTTTATACCCGGCTTTATTGCTCAGGATGAAAACTAAAATAGATATACGCTCAGGCTTGCACTGTTGGTCTTTTTCTCTGAAACAAGACCCAACATTTTGGGGGGGCTCATAAAAAAAAGCCCATTCTCATAACCCCATCTTCCTTTCTCCACGTAGCATGACGTTGTTTTTTGTATTGCCGGGGGTAAATGTTTTCTGCTTTTTAATCATCATTTAATGCTTTAAATGATGCACAGGCGGGGCCTGACCGTGTACGCGCCCGCGGTGGGTCCCGTGCCAGACGCGCGGCGGGGCGGGGGCTCGGGTTGATGGTTGTTGCATGCAGCGTTTCGGTGATGGCTGTCGGGGGTGGTTTGCAGGCGGTTGGACTCGATGTGAGCGCTGGAGCTCCCCGCCAGCCCATGGCGTGTCCGTGCCGCCACGGCGATGTCATACATTCATAGATTCATAGATGTTAGGGCCGGAAGGGACCTCAATAGATCATCGAGTCCGACCCCCATGTCGAACAGCTGGAGCAGGTGCAGCGGGGCAGGCAGGATGCGGAGCGGCGTGGAGAGGAGAGACGGGCGGGGTAGCAGAGATGCTGGAGGGGACGGGAGCGGGGCTTCGTTATGGACTCGCTCCCACCAGACAAGAGCAGGGGCACCGCGCGCACCGGCAGGCCGGCGGTGTGCAACCAACACGGGGACGCGCCGTTGCACACAGGGGCCCTCGCGGCCTGGCCCCGCTGCCCCAGGCCTGGGGGCAGCCCAGCGCTCGGCCACGGCCTCCCGGGAGGCACGGGGGCAGCAGATCCTAGGGGGGCAGCAGTTGCCATGGGGCAAAGGGACATCAGTTGCTATGGGGACAGAGCGGGCATCAGTTGCTATGGGGGCATCAGTTGCTGTCGGGGCAAAGAAACAGTTGGTATTGGCGGCAAAGAGACATCAGTTGCTATGGAGGCATCAGTTGCTATGGGGCAAAGAGATATCAGTCGCTATAGGGCACCAGTTGCTATGGAGCTGGGGGGGTGCGTAGTTCCCACGTGACAGGAAGCGTCCCCTCCCCTGAAGCAGCGATCACATGACCTCGCGCAGCCACTCCTGCGCCGCCCTCCCTCCCCACGTGACGCGGGAGACCCCCGCTCACCTCAAGATGGCGGCGCCCAGGCCAGGCCCCAGCGTCGTTGTTGAAGCTTTATTGTTCCCGCCGTGGGCGCCCGGCCAGGCCCCGTGTCCGCCACGGCGCGCCCAATAAAGGTAACCATGGCGACGGCCAGGCCGCAGGCGGGGGAGCGCGGCGGGCTCGGGCTCATGCGGGGTGCGGGCACGGGCTCCCCGGTGGCTGGTTGAACATGCCCGAGGGAAGCTGCACAGGAGATGCTGAGAGTCTCCCGGGGGACAGACGAGCGGGCGCTCGTCAAAATACACCTTGCGGCCGTCCCGCGGGCTGTAAAACATACGGTCGTGCGCGTCCGTGCACCACAGCGTGTCCCGTGGCACGCGGGTGCCTGGAAGCCTCCCGCAACAGCTCCCGAGCGGGACGCCGACGAGCGCGAGTGCCCCCGCGCGGCGTGGGTGCGGCGGAGACCTCGCGGGAGCGTGCGCCCGCCCGCCCGCCCGGGGCCGCGAGGGACTCATACGGGACGTGCAGCTGACGCCCCCGAGCCCGGCGCTGCAATCCAGAGGAAATCGCCCTGCGTCGGGAGCCGGGGTCCGTCCGGACGTTCACACACGATAGGATCCGTGCGGTCGCGTCGCCTGCCGCGCCCTGCCCTGCCTGGGAGCTCCCGCGGGGCTCCCGGGTGCGCGCCGCGTGCAAATTACAGCTGGATACAAACCGGCTATCAAGTCGTTAATGCGTGTTCTAGCTGTCACCCATGGCTGTTTTGCGTGTGTAGCTGGTCTAGGTCAATTGCACGGTTGACCGAGTCATCGTATAATGTACATAACACGTAGAGGGGGGCTAGAGTCATTAGGAAGGTGCCTAGTCATCTGCTTTTGCGGTATAAATATGCCAAGGGACGACCTCAGGACCTAGGTGAACAACTTTTCAGAAAAGCGCCCCCACCCCTCGGGAAGACGCGGACAAACGGACACGAGCTAATCGAGGAACAGTTTCGGCTGGACGTAAGGAAAAACTTCGCTGCTGTCCGGGTCGCTAGAACCTGGAACGCGCGTCCAGCGGCGGTGGTGCAGTCGAGTCGCTGTCTCTGGCGGTCTGTAAGAGGAGACCGGACAAATAGCTCGCTGAGCTCGTCGGAGCCCAGTTCCCCCCTGCCCCTGGCAGGGATCCCGACGTGGTGATCTTATAGGTCCCTCCAGGTCCTTCATTCTGTGGTTCTGTGCTCATAATGCCCCCGTCTCGGCAGCCAAGTGCCTGCTCTCTGCCTAAGCCTGACTGATGCCATGTGTCCTTTGCCCAAAGCCCTGTGGGGGGGCTCTGTCAGGTAGGTGTTCACAGAGCACGTGTAACACACTGACACAAGTTGTAGTTGTGACCACTTCTCTACTACACAGCTATGGGAAGAGGCAGTCGTGCAAGTCGCCTGCGTACCTAAAGCTTAGAGAGCATTCCTCTGATATGGGAGACATGGGTTATATTCCTTAGTCTGGGGGGGATTCAAACCCACAGCTCTCCCCACAAAAGAGTGCTATAACCACAAGGTGATGGCTATTCTGGGAAGAAAATTAAGTTACATGGTCCTTAAATAAAATTCAGAAATTGCTCTTGGAGCAGGAACAAAAAAGCCTGCGTCTCCTTGAGCACCCAGCGGAGTGCCTTGGCCCCAAAGCTGCAAAGTCATGGTTCTTGATCCAGGAAAAGCGCACACCAGCTGCAGGTGCTTCCTCAACCTGATGAAGGGTATTTATACCGAAAGCTGGCTAAGAAGAATTCCTCCAACTGCCGGGGGTTTGGAACAGGCTCCCCACAGAGGTGGTGCGGTCACCCACCCTGCATGATCTTCAGAAAGCGTCTTGATGCCCATCTTGCTGGGGTCGTCTGATCCCAGCTGTCTTTCCTGCCCACGTGCAGGGGGCTGGACCCGATGATCTGTAAGGTCCCTTCCAGCCCCTAGCAGCTATGAAACTGTTTGAGTTGGTCTAATGAAAGAGATTGGATTCACCCAAAGAACCTTGTCTGCCTGTGTCCTTAGACCAACACAGCTACAACCTACACCCCTGGTTCTTGGGATCACGCTTTCGTTCTTTCCGGGGTATTAATTCTTGCATTCTTTGCTGCACGGTGGCAGAGCCTCAGCTGGGGGACTGGAGAGTTTCCCCAGTCAGAGCAGCCATAGTCTGCTGGTTTTGGTATTCACTGGGGGTGAGGACAGTCTGTAGCTCCACCAGTTCCTGGGTGAGTGCACTAATCACTAGCGGTTAGGATGGGCACTGTGGTACTTCCACCACTTCCTCAAGGTCCATTTTAAAACAAAAGGCCAGCCAGCCCCTGCTCTGTCCTTTCACGAGTGGATGCCAATCTGGAGTGGATTCTGAGTGGAGGTGCTGGGCTAGAGCCCTGAGTCAAGCACCTAAGCCTGGGGGAAAAAGGGCATTTCAGACGCACCGGAACCCAGGAAAATAGTCCCCATTTTGGGCTGACCCTTCTTGAACAGTGTCCTTTTGAAAGCCTTTCCCTTAAAAACTGCAAGAGCCTTTTGATATGAAGATTAGGGCTCATTACAGATCATTTCATGCTCTGCCTGGTCTTAGTCTCATAGGAGGACTATTTTCTGCTGTGCTTTACTGAGACTAGATTGGCTCAATGAAGCTGCTCGAAGCAGCATAGAAAACACACTTCTACATTTAGAGCGTGGAATCAGTGCCCGATGTAAGCTCACACGACAAACAAGCTCAGGTCTCTGACTTGCATCCTGTGCTTATTACAGATGTCACCGAAACCTATAGAATTTCAGTATTGCATTTGGCATCCTTGGCCCAGCGAGGCACACCAGGAACAGAAATGTGGAGCAAACTTTGCCTTTATTGGCTGTTTTGGGGTGACAAGGTAATTTTGTTCTCTGATTGGGGCTGCCTCGTTCCGAGTGGGATAGGTAACAACCCTTGCTTCAGAGGATAATGGAAAACGCACTGTGATGACTTGGGGCATACCAATTCATTTTTTAATCTATTTTATTTCCGTTCGGAGTGTCAGTGCAGACAGATAGCCCAGGAAAACAAGCCGTGCAGTGGCTATATTCTGCCTTCTTTACAGATTGAGCAGGACTGAATATAGTCAAAGTGTTGCTTGTTTTCCTCTGTTATCTGTCTGCACTTCAGCTTTGAACTGAAATAAAATTGATTGAAAAACAAATTGGTATGCCCTGGTTCTTCATACTGAGTTTTACATTATCCTCAGGGAGCATTGCCTGCTCCTGCACTTTGGAGCACCCTAAAGGAAGGTAATGACCCTTCCACTTCTTTCAGCTCTTCAAAAGAATGATTTACTTCAGGTGGCAGAGGAAAGAAAATTGAATTGCTGCTCATGTTTTTCTGGCTTTCCGGTGGCCTCATGTTAAGGTCATCATCTCAGTAATGAGGAGCCAGAAAACTCGTAAACCCACACAAAAAAGTATTTAAATTCTGAGTTAAGACTGTCAATCTGGCCTTAAATCCTGCGTTCACAAGGCTTCTCGTAGAAGGCCTCCCATAGTTCAGAGCCTGACAAAACCCAAGGGAGAGGCAGAGTGAAAGGAGAGAGAGAATGATTCTCTGCTTTCTGTTTTCATAGATTTTTTTGGTTTAGATAAGGTTTGAAAAGATGGTTTGTGTGGGTGGAGCAGTGGCAGGTCAAATGCATGCTCTGCAAAAGGGGCCATTTCATGGTGAGAAGGAACTCTTCACCTTGAGTGACCATTTCAGTGCTGGGTTACTCTGCGCAAACAAGAGGATGCAATAAATGCGGGGTATTTCACGAGGTGAGTATGAGACCCACCGGCTAGTCGTCAGGTATCAAACACAAGGGAATGCTATTTATGTCTGCCTGGTTCCCCGCCTCCTTGCTAATAAATGCACTTTTGTTGCATTTGCTTTGAATAATTTTTTGTGTCTTAAAAGCTTGAACATAAATAGTTTCTCCTAGCATTTTTTGTACTTGGAGTCTTAGGACCACTCCTGTTAGGGAATGGCATTTTTCCTTGGCTGTCATGGTTTCTGCTATCGTCTGCATTGCACAGCTTTGAGAATAGCAACTACAAAGTACTGTCAGCAGAGGGAATACGAGACTGTGCATTCACACAGGGGTAAGCAGTTTTCCAGCTGCAGGCCAGAATGACCCACCCCAAGTCAAAAGCAGGCAACCAGGTGTTAGGACCATGCTATAGCTGCTGTTTGTCCCTGCGGCAGCACGCTCACAGCCAAAGCCCCTCATCCATGGGTCACATCCAAAGGTTCCAGCAGGCCAGATCCAGCCCATGGGCTGTAGGCTACTGTCCCCTGCATTAGGTTGCTAAAAAGCAGGGCTGTTTTGCTGTTTAATTTCTTGGGACTGCAGTGATGGAGATTAATATATATTTAATATTTTTAAAGAATATAAAAATCTACACGCTGTAAGAAAGAGCTACATGCTGTAAGACTTCTAAGATGATACACACATTTAAATGGTCCTTGGGTTATAATAATGAATGTTTAAAGTAGGTATGCATGTTAGTAAAGGTGGTATTCAGTGCCTTACACTATGCGGTGACTTTTATAATATTTGTTATAGGTCATGGCTGTACCAGAGGTATGAGATCCTTTTGGTGACTTTGCTGTGACATTGGCATGCTAATAAAGTCTGATGGTAACAGCTTTCTACGGGTAGGAAATCACCAGCATCACTAAAACCAGGGTTATAGCTAGTCTATTATTTTAGGAGCACCAGTGTCTCTACCTAATAGCTAAACTGTTTATCCGGTTATATATAGATGAATGGAGAGACATAGTTAGCCATGTTAGTCTGAAGTCAAGTAGAAGGCAGGGTAGATTTGTATCATACAGACTAACCAAAGTAGATATCTGTAGCGTCTGTGTGTGTGTGTGTGTGCTTGTGCGTGTGCACACATACATGTGTATAGCACAAGCTTCATCAGATGCTCACTTCAGCAGCACACACCCCAGACAGGCTCCATACCATGTGAGCACATGCTGGCTCCAGCCCCTGTACATAGCTGGCAGCACATGCCGGCCCCAGCGCTGGCATGGTGTACAGCACAGGTGGCTGGGCCAGGATGTATGCTGCACTCGGTGCCGGTTTGTGGACCCGATCTGGACTGATCCTGGATCCAATGTGCAGGGATGTCTTGTGGGCTCTTTGCATTGGGCAAACCTCACCCTATGAGTCTAGGAAGCAAATAGCTGCGAGAGACATTATGTGTTATGTTCAGATGGATGTAACCAAGAAAAATCCAACTCAGGTTTCATTCAAACATCCTTCATCTCAATTGAGGAGATTTCTCTGCCAAATTTACATAGTCATCTTGTCTTTCGAACTGTTTGCAATTTTTCAGGTCAAAAGAGCTTTGCAGGGAATGTGGTTTTGGTTTTGTTAGTTCATTCTCAAATATCTCTACTCAAACATTTAAAAAATAACCTCCCACACATTCTGTAGATACCATGTCTAGAAAACTTCAGCCCTAAAGGCAAAAACTGAGAGGCTGAAAACATACTCGGAATGAAACCTGTTCTGCATCGTTAACTGTGGTAGCTATTCCTGCTGTAATGCTGGATTGATCCTTTTAAAGCTAATGGAAAACTTGCATTAAAAATAGTTTAGTTTACTGCTGCTTTCTGCCTTGCTGTTGGCTCAGAAAAGTGCTAACAGGTTCTTTTATTTCATTTCTAGCTGGTTCTTGTAAAAGCGGTGTGAAAGCGGAAGAGGCCAAGAGGCCGCTGGAGCCATGGATCTTCCCAATTACAGCAGACAGTTGCTACAACAGCTGTACGCTCTCTGCAAAGAACAGCAGTTCTGTGACTGCACCATCTTTATTGGAACTGTGCATTTCAGAGCGCATAAGCTTGTGCTTGCTGCTGCCAGTCTGCTCTTTAAGTCTGTGCTGGATAGCACAGACACCATCTCCATTGATGCTTCTGTGGTGGCTCCCGATGAGTTTGCTCTCCTACTAGAAATGATGTATACTGGCAAGCTCCCGCTTGGCAAACACAACTTTACCAAAGTCATTTCTGTGGCGGACAGTCTGCAGATGTTTGACGTGGCCGTTAGCTGCAAAAACCTCCTCAGAGACCTCATCAGCTGTTCTGCTCAGGAGCAGGTAGTGAGGGACACCTCTGGTCTGACCGAGCCATCTGGAACTATCGAACCTAGTGATTCAGCCCAAACCAAAAGCCCTCCTGCTGATGGTATGACAGAGGCTCAGCCTCCAGAAGAGGTTGCAGTGCCTCCTGGCCCCGCAGAATCTGAAGTGGAAGCTGTCACCTCTGCCTCTGTGCAGGACGTTACCATGAATCACACCTTCATGCAGGAGGAGGTTCTGGAAGAGGAAAACCCAAGTGACTCCAAATCCCTTGATGAGGATGCGCATGCCCCTGCTGACCCCCAATCTCCTGCTAGACTGGAGAGCTGTGAAGAAGTGGTTGCTGAGCCTCTGGAGAAGGAAGAAAGAGTTGGTGATTCAGGTGAGAGACTCAGGGTCTGGTCATAACTCTGTCTCATGCAATTTTCAGTTGAGGTCACAGGTATAACTGATACGATTTGAACCCTGGGCACAAACCGCAGAGATGCTGCTGCTGCCGGGGAGAAGTGACAGCAGTGCCACCAGCAGACAGGGTCAATACCCCCTAGATCTCCTGCCATGGCTCCGTGCTGCCAAATCCCATCACCACTGGACTGTAGCAATGCTGAATCTGGTGGCACTGGCCTTGACCTCCATCCTTGCCATGAATGCTGCTCCACCTCCCATCACTGCAGCCCTCTTTACCTTGGCAAGTGGGTCCCTCGCACTGATTGTCCATCAGTAGTTATGCTACCGACTGAACTTCTTAATGGGACCCTGTTGCGTGGGTGGCGGTTGAGTTTATTTCTCTTTATTTTCTATTCTCTTTATTTTATAAAGGGATCCCCCTGCTATTGAGCAATTCTGTAGCAAAGATCGTCTTCCTCTTTAACCCAACACATCCCTCTGGGGCATTATACAGCACCCTTACACAATGGACCTCTACTCTGACATGTGCTAATTAGCACATGTTGGAGCAGAATTGATTACTTGAGTCTGCCGTGTGTCGTCTGGAGCATGCTAATTAGAGTGCTGCAGCAGCCTCTGTCACATATTCAGCATCCCCACACTTCAAAATGGTGGCAGGGTGCTTTAACTAAAGCTCACCCCTTCCCCTCCATCCTGGAGCATGTGTATAAATGCCCATAAAGTCTGGTTCCTGACGTTGTGCTCGTACCACCCACCTGAGCTTCTCTGAGCAAAGCCTGCCTGGCCTGTATGTATGCTTCTGCATCTTACATGTTCAATGCAGAGGTAAGGCAACCCGCATAAAGACAGGTGAGCAGAGAAGCCTGTTAATAGCTTATCTTTTCAAACTCCTGGTTAGCATGTGAAGAAATAAAGGTTGCCCTGGATTCAAGGTAAATATTCCATTTGCAAGCAGTGTCAAATGCACTTGTCCCCCTCCAGGCTGCATGTCACCTTCAGAAAGGATCTGTCAAACAGGTTTTCCTTGTGGTCTCCAAAATGTTGGCTATAAATTGATGCTGTTCACTCACATTATATTTATGAAAATTCCTTCAGTCAGCAAGCAAGGTTCTTTGAGTAGATGTGATATCTTTTATCAGACCAACTGAGTAGTTGGGGAAAAAGTTCTTAGCAAGCTTTCAGGCACATTTACCCTTCTTCAGGTGAAGGTGACTGCGCTCTTCAGGAAGGGTGACTGCACTCAAAAGCTTGCTAAGAACTTTTTTCCGACTACTCGGTTGGTCTAATAAAAGATATCACATCTACTCAAAGAACCTTGCCTGTCCATGTCCTTAGACCAACATGGCTACAACCAAAAATTCAGTTGGCAAATAACTCATCTTGTTCTCATACACAGAGTCAGGGAGCAAAAGCTGTGAACTGGATTTCCTGCTTCAGTATGAAAATGTTTTCTCAGAGGCCCTTTCTGACACCCCGGCTGTGCTAAAGAGACTGCACGAGTGTGGAGAACTTGACATCTCTCAGAAGGAGGTAGGTTTGTGTGTTGGGTAGGTAAGAGGTCTTCTCCCTCTCCTCACTCTTTAAATATACAGATTGTGTTGCAGCCCATGCAGAAAATTCCTTCACCAGGTAAGTCAAAAATTCTAGTGCTTAAAGACATGGCAGTGTCTAAAAATGGTGCCACTCTGGCTAAAGTGTTCTCTCTGGCTCAAGTGTTCTTGTCTTTCGTGGGAGGGGAGGGGACAGCGTAGAACAGCACATTGTGTGAACAGAGCAACAGGGAGATTGGCATGGGATTACAGGGAGCTAAGGCTCCTGTGTCTAATCATGTGCGTTCCTGGACAGTGCCCGTAAGAGGAGAGCACCTGTGAGAATACAGCGGCAGGGATGTATAGTGCAGGAAGTTAAACCTATCCAGCACCTTCTACTTGTAGGGAATTATCAGTTTTGGAAGGACTGTCATATGACCTGGCAAAATAACATTTCTTTGCCCTCAGTGAAGCTTCATAGTGAGAAGCTGCTCAGTTCTGTGCACAAATAAGTCTATCATGAGCAACACAAGGAGATTCCAGATATGCAGGTTGCTGGCCTGTCATCCCAGGGTGCTTTTAATGGAGAATGCTCCATTGTAGAAGCAGTGGTTACTGCTGGCATTGGTTAGTGCTCACTTAATGCTGAGGGATGTTTAGTATCCTGAACAATAGCAGCCTGGGTCCAGCCATCACATGAACTCGGAAGCCAGCAAAAAGGGAATAGCTAGTCCTAAAGCAACACTACTTTGGTTCTTATTCACAGTTATTTTTAGGCCCAGGCTGCATTTTCAATGAAGCAACTGCTAAAAGAGCCTGTCCTGCAACACAGAGGGTGACATTCTGTTTCCATTTAGTTGCTTAAGTGACAGTTTTCTACTTGTCTGCATGGACTTTCCTGTACTGCCCTCTTACCAAGGCCTTCTACATAGGCAAGCCTTGACCCTGAGCTGAGCCTTGCTGACTTCGGTGTGGCTCCATGCAGTTGGCATGTAATAAATTGTAGCATCTGGGTCTGAGATCATAGTCTGAAAGCTCAAAAAACTGTTCAGACATCTGACCCTGAAAACACTGTACAATTTTTTAAAGGCTATGAATAAATGCAGAATAAATGAGAAATGGATTTTCTTTAAACCTTCCAGAAAAATTGCTTCTCGGTTTTAAACAAGCATGAGAATTTTCAATCCCAAAGATAATAGAGGTGGAGGAGGAATCCCAAGCCATTGTAACTAAGGGCTTAGACTAAAACGCCCAGCTCGGCCACATCTATCACTTTGCGAGTTCCCTTCTGGGATAAACAAGATGTGTAGACACCAACACCAACTCCCTGCTTTATTTCCAACAGCGAGTAGCTCTTTCTAGCAATGGCTTAGTGTTGTCTTTAGGGAAACAGTGCTATGTTTTGAAGTCATGCTTAAAGTGTAAGTTTGGCTCGGAAGAGCTGAGCTCAGGATGTAAAATTAAGGTTGCAAATGTGTCAGTGGAAGGATTCAAAGGATTTTCTCTCCTTTTGTGCTATTTTAAGTCATTTGCTTATAGTCTCACTTATACCTTGTGGCAGGTAATAGCCATTTTAAAGGCCACTGGAGTGGTTGTGTTGAAGCTGTATAATGAGAAGTGTTGTTCAGGGAGTTCCTCTTTCTGCTTCACGCAGCCTTTGCTGGGAGCGCTCATCCTGCTGCCTAGGAGATGTTCCCTTTTCTGCCATGCTAGTGCCTCTTTTCTGACTATTTCTTCTTTGCTGATGAGAAAAAATATTATAGGTGTTTTCAATATGGCAGGACTGGGCAAATTGTCTTAGTACCAGAGCTGGTAAATGTTCATGGTGACTTCTCAAGGCTGCTCCAACCTGCTCATTAGATCGAAGGCAGTTCTGGCTTGTAGGTACTTTCATAGATTCATAGATTCATAGATGTTAGGGTCGGAAGGGACCTCAATAGATCATCAAGTCCGACCCCCTGCATAAGCAGGAAAGAGTGCTGGGTCTAAATGACCCCAGCTAGATACTCATCTAACCTCCTCTTGAAGACCCCCAGGGTAGGGGAGAGCACCACCTCCCTTGGGAGCCCGTTCCAGACCTTGGCCACTCGAACTGTGAAGAAGTTCTTCCTAATGTCCAGTCTGAATCTGCTCTCTGCTAGCTTGTGGCCATTGTTTCTTGTAACCCCCGGGGGCAAGTTGCCTTGGCTTTGGCTCTGGGATTTCCTGTTTCCAGATCTTTAGCTTTAGGACCCTTTTGTCATCCACGAGTATGTATTTTGTCCTTTGGAGCAAGTATCTGGCACTTTTAGGGAAGCACATGCTTTATGCTCAGGTTTTAACCTAAGATGCCTCTTCTCTATTTCTTGGTATATCGAACAAAATGTGCATATTCCTGTTTGTTATTTGTTTCCTTTAAGGAGTCTTTTGGTGCATGGCCCAGTGAGCTCATTCTCTTGTGCCTCTGAGGGATTTTTGTGCAACTACATTCTGCTGCTGGAAATGGAAAATGCAGACATACCCTTGATGAGCTCGTTTTTTATTTAGGAAGATCTGATTTGTCCTCTGTTTAGAGTCTCTCTGTGTATCTCTCATATAAACTATTGCTATCTAATTTGGTTCTGTCTTGGCTCAAACCTGCTTGGAAATGAGAACAAGACAGAAATTGCAGTAATTTGGGGAAGCGTGGAAGAGTTTTGCTGGTGTCAAGTCTTATCTTCCTGTGCTCTCTTAGAGAAACTCAATTCAAATTATTGCACAGCTCATTTGTTCCCTTTACTTCTGGGTTCAGATAAAGCGGAGGAGAGTTGATTCTTCCATGTAGAATAAATGTCGCTGTGCTTGTGGATCATTTCCGTTGTAAAAGGGCCTGTCCAATTGTTGTTGGCATCTTTGTGCAGCAGCAGGAATTTCTGGACAACATCGTGCATGTGTGGGCTCCGTTATCTCCTGCATCCCGAGCACTGGGTAATTGTCTAGAACTTTGCTCTTTTTAGTCGAATCACAGCTACAAAAATGTTCTCCATTGTGGAAAAACCTATCCGGAGGTTCTGGCCTTGACCGGGCCTTTTCCCTGCCTGGGGAGTTAGTAGGTTGACCCACTTCTTGCTAATAGGGACAAGGTCCTCTAAGCTGCATCATTGATTTGCTGGACTCTGTTGTCAGGGGATCTATGAGAATACCTGTTTGCAAAATGAAAAGACCCCCAGTCTCTGAACCCCCCCATGTGCACTTGGACGTGTAGATTTTCTCTGTGACTAGCATGTGTCATGGCATCTGATTAACTTTATGGTTTGGTTATAGTTTGCTTGTTTTTCTGTAGTTCAGATATGTAAAACTACTCCCTGCGCTGTCTGTGCTGATGTACTCTCTGGGTAAAAACTCTGCACTGTGGTGGCAAGCTTCTAATAACTCTCTTACATTTGCTTCAATGCTTGCACTTCAAAAATTACTCGATGAAAAAAACCAACTTCCTTTCACAGAAGACTGATCATTATGCCTCTAAAATTTTCCCAGTGGAATGCACTCATTTGCAAATGGCAAACCTTGTGTTGGAGGAGACTTCACAGCAACGTGCGGCTAGAACTAGGAGTGCTGCTTCTCTTCAAGAGAATGTAAATAGGACCGGCTTGCAGAAATAGCACCTGCCTTGTTCGGGGTCAGTTAACCAAATGTATTTTGGTTTGTATGTGGGATGGAATGGGCTGGGGAGGAAATCCAGCATGTAAAATAACCTGCATCTTGTAGTTTTTTTTCTGCATAGTTTTCTATGATCCATTTTTGCCATCTCTCCACTGTTTACCTTTTCTCTGGAACTGCTATCCAGGCACATCTCCCATGCCAGCAGATTCAAAGGAATAGCTCTGTAGTCAAGGTGTACAAGGCATCCTGTTCTAAGCCCATGTGTGTGTGCACGTGTGTGTGTGTGCACGCGTGTGTGTGCGTGCGTGCGCGCACGTGCTTGTATTTCCCTTCTTGCCAAACATTTGGGGGAAATGCCTATGTGATTTGAAGTAACCAGGCTATTTTTGGATAATGCAATGCAATTGCTTTTTCATTTTTAAAGAATGTTGCTTGCTGCCACCTACTGACTCTCCCAGACTTGCTAGGACTCGATCCTTCAAAAGATTCAGCTTAAATTTTAGGAAGTTACTGATGCAGATATGTCCTGGCAACGTTTACTGTCTGGTTCAGTTTAGTTTTAAATGGGACTCCCAGCAGAAGTTATAACTCAGGGAGATCCATACAGGTTCTGCCGTTTCTTCTGCAGAGTACTGTACCATTTGCAGGACCAGCTGCCCATTATAGCTGTAGTGGATGTTTCCCAGACACAGTAGATCTAAAATAGCTTGAGATGAACCCGTACTGGCAGGGCCTTTCCCTGCTCACCCCAGTGGTGCAATCATAATGGTTCTGACTACACTTATGGGCCAGATTTCCCTGTAGTTGGGACTATTTTTTTAAAGCGCTCAACTACTACTTAGGTACCTATGCCAGATGGAGGGCATTCAGAACATGTAAACATTGTTCTCAGTGGAGCAGGTGGGCATTAAGGACTCTTGCAAACCTAGCTCATTTATGAGAGTTTTACAGATTTTCAGGGGGTGAAATTTTTTTTGAAAGAAAAGAAATAAATCTCTAGTGTAGTCATGTTTGAGAGCCTAGGGTTATAATCATTAACAGCGGTTTGCTCGCCTTTTTGTCCCTGAAAAGAGTTTCAAAATTTAATGTGGAATAAATGTAAGGCAAGATTTGGAGCTCTGCAAGTCAAATTGCAGCATGGTTTAAGCCCTTCCAGGACAAAAAGGCATTTTCAATAGTAAATATCTCTATAATGCACCATTCAGCATTTTAAAAGTACTGAGTGGCTTCAGTTCTCAGGGAGGAATGTGCCGGAGAGAGGCTGATCCAGAAATAGGCTGTGAACAATAGGACTTTTCAGTTTCAGAAAACTGATCTCGCCCGGTCTGCCTGCCTTCTCGCCAGCAAATTGGAAAAGCATTAACTAAAACATCCATTGAGAACGCTCAGCAACCTCGAGTTGTGCTTAGCAATTCTGTTTAATCCTGGAAAAATTAGCAACAGCGCAAATTACTAGTCTGAGCAGGGACAGCCCCATCCTGAGAGGTCTTCAGCCCCCTCGGCTTTGTCACGGAGGGGCCTTAAGGAAGGGGCCAGGTGTGCCAGGCAGTAGAATGGACAATATCTCATTATCAGCTTTTTATTACAAAATACCCGCCCCATTAAAGATCTTTAAGGTCTCTGTTTCTGTGCGTCTGCTGTGTTGCCTTTCCTCCTGCAGTGCCTTTATAAAGAACCCGTGTAGTCTGTGTTGCTGTGTTTGGCAGTAAAATGCTGCGAGCAGGGTAAGAGCGAGGGCGCAGGCAGCTCTCCCTCTGCGGATGCGCTTTGCAGGAGGTCGCTGCACTGGCACACGGCTCGGCGATATGAGAATTCACACCTGGTAGGAAAAGCAAGTTCACGGCCCCCCTGGCAGGACGTCAAGCAGCTCTATTCAGTCTTTTTATCATAGAAACAAAAATGACAATGACAGCACAAAATGGCCGTTCTCTCTGGAGTGATGCCAAGCGCTCCACTTCAAAGGTATTTTTATAGCCTCCCTGGGGTCTCTCATAAAGGATGCCTGCTCTGAAGGGCTAGCTCCTCTCTTGGAGCACAAGGGAGCTTGTACCTTCAGGGGCAGCATTTATAGCATTTAAACGCTCCAGGGAGATGGGAGTGAGTTCCAGCTTTGCTTTTTACACCTTTTATTTCCCTAACTGCATGAGCACATTTTGCCTCTGGTGTCATTGTGGGATGTAGGGCTAGATTTCAGAACCCCAGCGCCTGATTTTCCAAAGTGTGAAGAGTCCACGCCACCAGAGAAAGCCATGGGTGCTGCACTTGATGTCTCTGAAGATCAGACCCTAATGCTTTAATGAGGACTGTGTCTGCTTCTGGCAGGAGAGCTGCGATTCCTGGATAGTCTGCCTTACAACTCCATTGTCTTCCTGAAGACAAGTGTCCTCCTTGTTGTGCGCTTTAGTCTGGTATTCCCTGCTCTGGCCTTAAACTGCCCAAATTCTGGCGTTGTCAATGGATTTTATTAGGTTCCTCAGCATTACAGGAATTTGGCTCCTTGTGAAGAGGCCACGTCCAAAGAGACTTATTCAGGTTTGAAGTAGGGCCACTCGCCAGCTGTAATTTGTCAAGCTGACAAGAAGAATAAAAGCTGGCAGACCGAGCTTGTCACTCTTCTTCCTGAGAGCTCTCGGTGAATACAAGGATCACTTCCTGTGTCCAAGTGTAGTTTTGTGTGCCCGGAGGGAACGCGCTTCTCCAGGCAGCATCTCTCCAATCAGCAGGCTGTAATTCTGTGCTTATTTAAAAGCTGAGGGTACTTTGCCCTTTGTGTAAGCCAGCAGAGGGTTATTCACCCATGCTGGCATGTTTTCTATTGCTTTTGCAGGCACTAGTGGCATGTTTGGAAGGTGCAGGAGAACAGTCAGGATTCAAGACACTGCTCAGCAAGGTGAGGGATGAGCAGAGCCTGGATGCTCAGACTGTCGTGTCCATGCTGAAGCTGTTTCAAGACACCTATCCCAAGATAAAAGCAGTGCTGCTGGAAAGAGAGCAGAACAGTGGAGAGATCCTGCAGCAAACAGGTAGGAGAGCAGGTACTCCCCTTGTACAGAAACAATCAGAGGAGCTTGATCCTTGACAGGTGCCACCATGCTCTGCTCCCAGCAGGTCAGGGTACTTGAGCCTAGAAAAATTGCTTGAGCCTTAGCTCTTGCCCACATGTGATAAACCTGCCAGCACTAACAGATCATTAGCCTTTTGGAATCGGGTTTTGCATTTTCACTTCCCAAACTGGACATGTCTGACAGCGCCCGTATTGGAGCAATCCCAGGAGCGCGCTCTGCCCTTCACTAACTGTAGGTCTACATCAGTGGCAGGGTGACCATCATGGGTCAGTGCTCGACTGTGCCTGAGGACCGAAAGCTCCTTTTCTTGCTTTTGTTTGACAGAAAGCAGTAGCCTTGCAAACCTGACGTTAACCTCCAGCTTGCTTTGCAGCTTTGTGCTCTGTTAGATAAATGAGACGTTTTCCTTTCATAGAGTTTAAAGAGAATAATAAAGTGTTTTCTTCTGCTGCTTGCACTCAGTCTAAGCTTTGCTATTCACTTAGATCTTTCACAGAATCTCATTGTCTCACTTCAGGAGAAAATACCTTGTTGTCACTAACTTCACATTGACTCATGTGGTTGTTTTTTTTCTTTTCTTGTATTTCCAAATCTTTCTCCCACAGAGAACACAGAACAGGGAAAGACCCTGTCTGCTCTGTTGGTGGAATGCAGGGAGGAGTTGATCCAGAGCATAACACAGCTGAGCCCCATCATCCAGTTCCTCAAAACAGCAGAGGAAGGATTCCTGACGAGCTTGGAGAAGCAGGTAACATCTAAAATACAGGGAAGCTGTGTGCGTGTGTGAGCAAAGCACCTTCTTATCGCATGGTTTTCTAGGTCACACTTAGTTCCATGGCCTATAGACTACATATGTGACTCATAACTTTGGGGCTGAGATGAACACCCCCTAATGCAATGCTGAGTGCCCTGCGTAGCTGTGCTTGGGGGAAGGGTTGGAGCCAGAAGTCCTCTGCGCTAAGCTCAGAGATAGCAGCGCACTACCATGGGCTACAGAGATTTAGTTTTAAAGGAACCGTTGAACCTCTGCATCGACAGTATTGCTAGCTTGATTAGCAGATGTGTCACTCTCTCTAGGCTTGACTTATTGGTCAAGTTGCCTTGGAGAGCTAGCTGCAACGTATTTTCTTGTTGTGCTCTGTGCAAACAGTTGCCCATATGTGTGGAACATCCGCTCCTCAATGTATATGTTTCTGTGGTTCTGTACTGGCGTTTCACAGGATCCCTTCCTTGCTCATTGTAATGTTTGGTAGCCCAAGTGAGCTTCGTCACCTTATAGGAAAGGAGAGGGATGTGGGGGGACTTGGGTAGAAGCCGAGGCCTCATTAAACTAAAGAGGAGGATGTGAGTGAAGTTGGGAGGGAGGCCTGCCAAAAGCTCAGGTCTTGATAAGGCAAGATTTTGCTGAAGCCTTATCAAAACAGGCAGGCGCAGAGGCCTCAAGTCTGTCCAACAGATTCAGTTTAAACTAAGTGGGAGAATAAATGCTAAAAAAGTCAGTAGCTAAGACTTTTTTTATGTTGAAGGGGCACATTTTGAGGAATTAAGGGGAACCTGTTAGTGAGGCTCCAGGACTTAAATGTAAAGAGGGCTTGGGTTGTCTTTAGGTCAACTATACCCAAACTATCTAGAAATTGCCTCCCAGGCAAGGGGAAAAACATGTAGGGTTGGGATCCAGCCCTGTCCGGGTAAATAACCATGTTAAGTAGGGTATTAAGGAGCAAGCAGACAGCTTGTAAGGAATGGAAATAGGGATTAGCCAACAAAGAGACCTACTTTTCTGAAGACAAAGAATGTAGGGATAAAGTGTGAATTGCCAAAAATCAAACTGAGCTAGTCTTTAAAATGTTCTTTAGACATATAAATAAAAAGAGACCAAGAAAAGAAGTAGGAGTGTTTCGCAGTGAAGAGGGGTAAGAAAGTAAAAATAAGCAAGGAACGGCCCAAAAATGAAATCAGAATTTTGCTTCGGTTTTCAGTGAGACTGGCAGTATCCCTTTGGGGCAGAGGTAGAACGACTAACGATAGCATTGAGGATAGGGAAATGAATGCAATACAGCCTGGGTGTTTTGCAGGGTTAATTTGTAGAATCATAGTAAGGCTGGAAGGATCCTCTGGTAGTCGTGTAGAGTCCAGCCCCCTGCTTTAAGCAGGTTCATCCCTGTCCAAACCATCTCGTACAAACCCTTATCTAACCTATTCCTAAAATGACACGATCAACCCTGTTGCACCTAGCCCCCTTGCAAAGATGAGGGTTTGAAAGTATTCTGGGATATATGGAGCCACAACAGACATCTCAGTGAGACCACTGAAGTGCTCCAGCTGTTTGCTGTATCTTTTGTTTCAAAGGATGCAACTTTTCCAATCAGCTACATGGGAGCCTGATGACCCCCAGCTGATCAAAGAAATGGTGGCCTTTGAAGTACAAGCTGCAGGAAACAACTGGGCGGATTGTCCCTAATTTAGCAATCTGCTGTGAATTAAGTGGTTGCAAACCGTCCCTATAGGAAAAATACTGATTCTACTGGGATACCACAACTGAGCCAAAAAAACCACAACTCAAGAGTTCACTGCCCTCAGGTGTGGGGGTTGGGGATGAATAATCTCCATCCCAGAATATTAAAAGAACCATTATACTTAACTACTGCAAAGATGTTTAATAAATCCACCGAACTAGCAGGGGACTGTGTAGCTAAAGAATAGCAAACCTATTTAATAAAGAGGAAACAAAGTGGTCTGGCCAACTGCATACCTGTTAGCCTGAGCCCAGCATTATTAAAGGCTCCTGAATAAATTTTGAAAGAATAATGATACTGTGATACAAACAAATTAATAAATGCAGCATGGATTTATCAAAAGTAAATTATGTCAGACTAACCTGAAATCTTCCTTTGCTAGGGTGAGATCCACTGTACCAGTCTGCACTTTGTAAAACATTTGATGTGGTATCACTTGGGAATTTATCAGTTAACACAGAGAAGATAGAGATTAGTACAAGAATTATTAAGTAGATGAGGATCTGACTAAAGGGCAGATGACTGCAGATTATGCTGAAAAGAGAACTTATCAGGAGAGAAGGAGGTTGCTGGTTGAGTTCCTATAGGATTGGTCCTGTGACTGGTTTTATTTAATAGTTCCATTAGTGACCTTGGTACAAAAAGGAGAAATGTGCTCATGAAATTTGCTGATGGTACAAAGTTGGGAAGTATGTTAACTCCCATGGAGGAGGATTTGAGTATCGTATAAGAAGAACTGGATGTCTGAGAGGACTGAAGGAATAGAAATGAAATTTAATAGTGCAAAATGCAGTGTCATGAATTTAGTAATTAATAGCAAGAGATGAAAACTAGACCTTATCTAGAGTACTAGGTATTGCTTCAGTCACTCATGTTCAGGAAAGATACATTCAAACTAGGACAGGTATAAAGAAGGACTCTTGGTTTGATCAAGGGAATGGAGAGTCTGTCATGATAGAAAACTAAAAGAGTTGGGCCTGTTCAGCCTAGGGAAATGGAGGCTGAGAGAAGATATATTGTTCTGAAAAGCATTGGGGGGTGGAGGTGAGCACCAAAGAGAGTTTTGAAGAACTATTTAATGTCAGACTAACCTGACATTGTGGCCAGTGTGGACATAACAATAAATGTAATGTGAATAATGAACAGATTTAGGCTAGAAATCCAGGGAGGGAGAGTCCAGGCTGGTTTTCTGATAGAAGCAGTGGGTGCTAAAGCCTAGCCAATTTTAGGTTGGAGTTTGGTAGTTTTATATGACTTGGTTGCCTGTGATGGCACGAGACTGAACTTCACTGCCCAAGGGTTTTTTCCAGGATGACGTTCTAAAACGCCGCGAAGTGTAGCTTCAGAGCTGTGCAGTTTGTGCAGCCGTGCTTGTGTGGAAGGCTCTTTTTGTTGTGGGTATGAAAAACCTGCTGTTTGAACAACACTTTCGTATGTGTTGTGATATATTTTAGGCTCAACCTTGCTTGTATTTGAATGCGATGTATTTGTCCTTTGTGACTGTAATACTGATGTATTCAGAGCTCTTCTAATCTTGTGATTTGGTATTGATTATACCTTGCGTGAGGCATGTCTCACATGACTGGCCCATATAAATAATCCTTCAGCCTATAAAATATTTATTAAAGTAACAAGGTTTCTCTCCCTTTCCCCATATCCCTGCTTCAATGACAAATGGAAAAGAGAAAACAAGCCTGGGTAAGGGACAAAGACTGAAATATTCAAAAAGGAAAGTGTTTCAGTAAAAAATTACAATAAAAGGGCAGTAATTTTGAAACCTGCAGCAGAAACAGCTCTATGTTTTGGCAGGGTGTTTTCCATTTTTTGACCAATTTTAAGAACCAGACTTCATGGGAAACATAATTTGACCCTGTGCAAAGAAGGGGTCAGTGAGCCGCCTCTAGCAGTGGTTGGCATCAAGCCCCCCAGCTCTCTGGATCGGATTCAGTGGCTCTGCAGGCTGGATCTGGGTCCCGGGTCCTAGGTTGCCTACCTCTGGCTTATACTTATTTTCCAGAAGACATGTTAGAGATATAGACTGTGCTTAAATACTAAAAGTATGGGCCTGTGATAAATAGATATGTGTTTACTAGAGCTCTGTATAATTTCATAATGTTCTAGGCTACCGCAGATCAATCAGACCTGTGAGACATCAGGATTTTCTCTTAACTCTTCTCTTTACTGACTGCTTGGTTATCTCTTTGCTCCTGCAGGTGATTCTGGATTGCTGTGAAGGCAGCTCCCAGGAGGTGGGGGCAATGGAGAATCTGCTTAGGAAGGTGGTGGAAGAGAAGACCCTGAAAGCTGAGAGCTTGGTCAAACTACTTGGGGCTGTAAAAGCAGCATTTCCTGATCTGCACCTTCTGCTAGACAATTTGGCGGCAGCAGCAGTTGTGTCTGAGAACAAAGGTATTACTGGATCACTCTTTCTAGATTAGTAGCTCCATGAAGATCATCCACCATTAAGTTTGGATGCCTGTCTGAACTTGAGTCAGGTTTCTAGAACTTAGAGATAAATACAATGCGCAGGAACAGAGCAAGACCCAAGGCCAGGACGCAGGTAAAGTTATAAGCTGTGCAGCACATGGTTTCCCATGCGCAACGACTGGTCATAGCATGATGATGAGGATTAAAAAAACTCTTTGTGGCTGTGCTGGGTCCTACAACTGATGTTTCCCACCCCCTGGAGAAAGGCTTTAATCACTAGGTTATTAAACCTAGTGATGGTAGGGTCCTCCTCTTTCTTCTCTTGATCCTTTCCCCCTGGCTAGTCTTGTTTTTTCTGCAAGTAATATTTTAGGGAGTTGCACAAGAGTTACACATTTTCCTTGATAAAACAGGATGGCAGCAGAGCAGAGTGGCTGGATCTGATCTGTTTTGAGGAAACTCAGGACAGGTTGAGTTGTGCGCAAGCGAGTAGGATCTAAAATCAACAGAAGTGGCTCCAATTTATGTGGCAACCTGTGTCTGCATACGTCTAATTACTATTGGTGTTTGTTTTGGGGCCTGCAAGTGTATTTGTAGGCATTTATGCAGTGCCTTTGGCTAAGGAGCTGAGTAGTTTGCTTTAATTCCATTAAGTCTATTGTCCTGTAGTTTAATTAGAGATAAATGCAATAGGATGCAGTGAGAGAGCTCTGAGGCTTCAATGGTTAGGTGCTTAGGATGCATTAGAACTAACGGATATTCTCTGGACTCGAACTGTGGAAAATGGGTCTTCCTAATTCCTTTATAGCTAACCCCAGTTTGTTGGCCTGTTGCAATAAGTTAGTAGCCCAGGTCCTTTTGGGCACGTGTCAGTGTCACTGACGGCCGTCGGTCCCTACCTGGCAGTCTCCACTGGAAGACAAAAGGTGGACTGGCGGATGAAGGATAAAGTCCCCTCTCACTCTGGCAGGTAGTACATCCCTATCTCAAGTATGGGAGGCCAAGGTATATGCCTTCTCCCTGTTTGCTAAGTTTCAGTCCTTATTCTGGCTCCTCCAACCCTTCTTGATATAGTTATGGATACACTCACTCTCCCTGGTCATCTCTCCCTTTATTCTCTCTCTGTCCTGGGCACCATAAAGCTGCAGGATCTCCTTGTCAGCCTCTTTCAAGCAGTAACCGAGATGGCCGTCCATCAGTCCAGGAAAAGTACAGTTAATGGAGAAGTTCTTTGTGGCAGCATGTCTGCTCATGGTCCATGCTTGTCTGACACATCCAGGCAACACACTTCTGGGCAGCAACCCCTTACACCTTGCACTTCCTCTCCATCTGATAGCCTCATCTGAGATCATTGCCCTACCTTCCTCCCTACACACACATTCTTGGTTTTTCCCCCATTAATTTCCCTGTGGGACTTGAGGTTGTTTGGACATTGTGAAACCTTTTTAGTTAATGGGGACCATTTCACTCCTGAATTTAGGTAGCCAGCATCTTTTACCGGTCTGAAGTTACTTAAAAAGAAAAAAAATGAAATTGAAATGCGGTGAAATATAAATGAGCGTTTTTCAGAAAGCACAATTGTGCTTGTAATACTGCTACTTCCCTGTGCAGCAAACATTCCAGGCAAGCCGTGTGCATTGTGATTTGTTAAGCGCCATTGCTTCCCTTGAAACACCAGACACCCAACCTAGTTAATGATCTAGTGGTAATACCCATTTTGGGGAGGAGCATTCCTTAATTACATAGAGTTGAATCTTCTTAAATTGAAGCTTGAATAAATAAAAGCACAATTTTTTTTTACCTTGGAAATAGAGGGAGGGAGAGAGCGGGCTATGAACACCTCTTTCTCCAGTTTTGTAAATCTAGCCTCGAGAAAATTATTTTCACCTATGATTATTGAATACGTTTGGGTAGAGTTTGTAGAAATTGCTAAATACCTTTCAGAAGAGCAAACCATCTTTATTCACCTAAAATACTCAGCCAGCTCTATTCCAAGGTCACATTGACATCTTAATTACATTGTGGCTATTTCCTGATTCTTTAACACTTTTTTTTAAATGTCTTTTTGTAATCCAGAGTTGGGTTCCACCTCCCCGCCATATATTTATCAAAGATAACCCAACCCACATCGTTGTAAATTATATTGAACTGTGGGCATTTGGATCTTTGGAAATTGTTGGTATATTTAATAATTGCACTCTTTGAAGAAGGATACAGTCCAGAGAAGCTTCACACCAGGGTATCAGAGTCTTTTTATTACAGAGCATAGGCTCTCTCAGTATATCTACATCCAAAAATCAGCGATGGAGCCTACCAGCAGGGGAACTGAGAGACTGAAAATCTCCTTGCAGTATTGTCTTCATGTCCTAGTTTAGACCAGTCCACTGGCCTTGTGCAGAAGCCAGGCCTTTGATCTTTTGTGCTAGGACTGTGTCTGATTCTTTGAAGATGCTAAAAATATGGTATGCAACCAAAAGATCTATTTTTATACGTGCACAGTGTACAATCCAGATTAGGGGTCATCAGCCTTTTGCTGGTGTGGGTCAGAGCTTACAACATGGCTGTCACTGTGGGCCAGAAGTCTGGGCAGCAGGCCTCGCAGCAAAGGGGAATGCTGCGGCGTGGAGGGTTGGCATGGCACAACTCCAGATCAATCCCCTGTGCTGGATTGTTTCCGAAGGCCAGATCAGACCTCTTATTGGGCTGGACCCAGCCTGCAGACCATAGGTTGCTGATCCCTTCTCTAAACTGTCATCTTTTTTTATATACATAAAAGTGATGAAATGAATGACTAATGGCAATTGGGTTGGCTAAGCAGTGGGCTCCAGTTAGCTCAATGCACTATGCGTCTGATATACAGCACTCCCGGCAGGGCCCTGACTTGCTATACTTACTGACTGCTATTTCAGTACAGCACTAGCAGCATACCTCAGACATGATCCATGCCCTTGCTGCTTGACTCCTAACACCCTCATGCGGAGAATCTGCTCTTCTTCCAGCCTGTATCATGAAAGAATTGCAAACAAATGGTGTCTGGAACCGCATAGTATTTATTACTTGTATTCAGCCCTTGGTTTCAAAACCAGATCTGTCGTAACAGCTTAGCGTGCTATTGAGGCCCCAGTCTGGTTTCTTATTTGTATTTGCCCTTTAACTTTGAGTAGGAAAGATGCTTCAGAATAATGCATGATAGTGAGCAGATACTGTTTTTATTCATTTGCATTCAGCCAAATGGAGCCCAGAGGATTATGGGACTGAACTATTAAGACAATATCAAGAAAACTTTGCAGAGCTCTTGAAAGATTCCCAGATATTGCTGCAAGGGATCTCAAGTGCACAAAACATAGCTCCTGGAGAGAAAGAGGTGAGTGGATAGTCTGTGTTACGTCTGCATTTCTGATTATAGCGTGGGATTTTGCTCGGTCTGCATGTAAAAGACCAGAGAGCACCTGATTGTATCACTCATTGCTGCACCAGAGTCTTGAGACTTGTGTTGTTGCTGAAGTTGGGTTAAGATGTCTTTAGCATCCATCTGCTGCAGCAAAAAAACCCATCTCTAAATCTAAACCTAGAAGTCACCAAAGAGCAACCATTTGCTTCAAGTCTCAGGAAATGGCTTCTATTTCTGCCTGACTTAGTGTGGCCTGTGTGTGCATGGTCTAGCTTATCCTTGGAAAGCCTGTTTGCTTTCTTGACTCATGTTCCTGGTCCACAGCATGGCAGGGACTATAGGACTGAAAGACAGACTCTAGCAGGCGGTGACAGTTGGCTAATCCATGAATGGGCAGATAGACAGTTGTCTCATTAATACCTTGGTGCTGGTCATTTGAAGGTAATGGAACGGATAGTGAAGCACGCAGCTGGCGTGGGTGGTTTCAGCGCGCTGGTCTCCGCAGCGCTGGAAGGCCAGGCTCTGTCTGCGAGTACCGTTTGGCAGCTGCTGTTGGAACTGCGAGAGGCAGAATATCCACTGAATGCGCTCATCGACGAAATTCAGAAGGAGCCAGGTGCAGACCTTTTTTTCAAAACAGGTAATGCTCTCAGACTCCGGACAGAGCTGCTTTATCAATAGATTCCTCCAGATCCTCATTGATCCCGCCGGATCTTCTTGTGCTTTTCCCTTTCCCTGGCTGCGGCGGTACATTAACTTGCCAGTCAAGTGATGACTAAGCACATCAAAGCATCAGGCACAGATGCTTATCTAAATGCTGACCATCTAAACCCTGGACTGCTTGTCCAAATTCCCTGGATTTGCACACTGAGCTGGAAATGTAGTGTTAGGCCAGTTTTCTTGAGCCACGTCCAGGATACAATTCATGTAGATGGGACTGGAAATACCAGAGAAACAACTTTCCTTCTGGTACTGTGTAATGCAGGCATCATCCCAGTGCATTGTTTATTGCAAGGAGAAGTAATGGGATGCAGGGTAGGAGACCGAATTGTTTTTTACTGAATTAACTGGTGCAGCATTTGGCCCTAGAAAGGGAGGAAGCTTTGGCAGAGAGGAAGGATGCCTGCCTTTTTTTGTGACCCTGTGATCCTTGCCAGACAACAGAAATGCAGTCCTTCTACTTCCCTTCCCTGCTGTCACTTGTATTAAGAATTCCAGAAATGCCATCAGGCTGAAATCCTATGAGACTGAAAACATGAGCTCATGAGAGCCTTAACCCTATTCCTGAGCCTTCCTGCAAACTTCCCATTCTGTGATCACATTTTTCTACAGGAAAAATGCATTCCTCTCCATTTGCTGAGTGAAAATCTCATACAAACCAGAGAAAGATTCAACTAGCTGACTTGCAGTACAGGGACAGTATCCAATGAGCCCACCAAACACACCAAAAGTATATTGCATCTTCTAATTTCTCTAATTGCAAAGATTCTAGACACCACTGGTGATAATAGAGAAGTGCGGTGATTTTTTTTGAGTTTGTCACGTCTCTCTGAATGAGTTCCTTTAAAATAATTAAGAAGGTTTATTTCATCTCAAAGCGGACAAACATTGAAAGCTGCATCGCTCCTTCACATCTTTGTTATCATTGCCACAGCCAGTGCCAATAAAGTCTGCAACTTAGTCCTTGGCTTCCCTTTGCTTCCAAAGGGAAGTACACCCACTGAGAAGGGGTTGTCTTCTGAAGTTGGCTGAACAGGGTTAGTAAAGCTAAGATTCTTTGGGCACATCCCAGGTTTTTTGTTTTATTGTTTGTAATGGCTTTCTCTCCTTCAGTGGCTACCAGTGAAAGTACAGCCATCAAGATAATACTGAGACACAGCGAGCTGATCTCAGAGGCCATCAAGCAGAGAGCGGGACTTGAGGACTTGGCTCCAGGAGAAGTGGGTCTCACAGAAGCAGTAAAAGAGGTACTGAACGGGTGACAGTGGCAGCACACAGCTGTTCTCCGCTCTAATGTAACGTGCAGCCTGTAATGCCAACAGATTTTAGCCTGCAGCGTTCCAAGCAGAAATTACTTAGACCTGCATAGGGCTCAGTGGGCTGGGGCATGTGTTCTCAGCAATACCTTTCCATTGAAATGTTGGCATATCAGGCATTTTTATCTACATTATGCACGAGGCTTGGGCTACTGCAGGTTGCCAGAACGGTGCTCAGTTGAGCAAAGTCTAGGTATCCTGACATAAAGCTGTGGCTCAGCTCTGCAAAGTGGCACAAATACCGTATAAAGGTGGCTAGCATGGTGTGGATTTTCATGCAGCCTGGAAGACTCAAGGCTGCCTGATATGAATGATGGGTTCCTTGGGGACTTGTTGAGTGTACCGTACTGAGGCTAGACTTGGCTTTACCAAAACCATTGAATTTAGGTGCTCTTTAACAGTGGGAGCCCACCCTGATATTCAGTCCTAGGGAAGGGAAACTAGACGGTGTATATGCAGAGAAGCAAAGAAATCTGCTGGTTTCCTCAGTCTCTGAGAGATTCATTGACATAGCAGTCTGCAGCCACTCAGTCTGCTTTTATAGTTATCCAAACTAAACATGTCTGACGAAGAAACACCCAGATCATCAATAGCTGTCCTGGCCCAAAAGGACTCCCTAGAAATATTTTCAGCTATTTCCATGCTGCTGATTGTGCCATCAGCAGTTTGTGTTTCTGTGGCTAAGAAATGGAACAATGGCTTCAGTACCGTGGGCTCAAGGTTAAAGGAGAAGAAAAGCCCAAACGTAACTGGAATGGTTTAGCTTAATAATAAAGCTGGGGCTGGCAACCTACAGTCCTTGGGCTCCATCTGGCTTGTGGAACCATTAGATTCAGCCTCTGGAGCTGGGGGACTTCAGTGGCACTTGGTAGTTGGGGGACTTAGCCTACACCATATCTGGGTGGGGGGAAGAAGCAGCAGCAGCCAGGTCCTAGCAGTGACCTGCTGCAGACCCAAGCTGGGTCATTTTGGCCCACAACCAGAAAACATTGTTGACCACTGCTCTAAAGCATTGTATCTGTCCACCAAAGAAAGGCCAAAGTTATCAGTTCACTAACAATGTCTATTGTTAGCCCCACAGTAAGTGAGATGTTGGACACTGAGAAGATCCTTGGTTCCTCAGGGTAGTGGTGGTAGCTTGACACATAAGCAGCAGGTCTGGGAAATTCAATCAGTGGAATTTCTTTTTTTTTAACCCCAGAAATATTTCAGCTGGCCAGAAGTCATCGAATGGTCAAAATACAGTATTTGCCAAAGCAAGGGCTTCATGCTTCTGGGGGAGGCTTGATCTTCTGTTTCTCAGTGGCTTCCAAACAGTCCAAGAATGATTGAGAACCTTTCTCCCCAGTCTCCAGCTTTCTGCAACATAACTTTTTCTGTGTCATGTTTCCTTAGCTACTAAGCATTTCCTCTCAGAAGGAAACTTCAGAGGCCTCCTTGAAAGCATTTCTGAACACAGCACAGGAGAAGTCTGTTCCCGCCATCAAGATCTGTCAGTTGTTATGCAGCGTTCATGAGTCTTTCCCAGGTCTACAGCCAGTGATGCAGGAGCTGGGACATGTGGGTAAGAAATCTGCCCATACTCCTCTATACAGATATTTCCAGCTCACTTAGAAGTTTTGGAGAGTTAAAGCATGAAAGCCTTAACTGGTCTGAGATCATAGCATAGCACTGTTGTCTGCCCTGATTCCTTTCAAGAGCTGGAATTGGATTACTCACTGAGGTGTGCTTGGGGGTTCATGAATGTCACCTACTACTAGGAGCTGTACTCCAGGCATTGTTAGCAGGAAAAGAGCCTGGATGATCTGCTAACTTAGTGACTCATCCAGGATCTTGTTTGTGGTTTCTAGGTCTTGGACTTTGTTCAAGAAACAGTCAGGCCATTTATTCAGCTACCTGGCATCTCCACTAGTTTATTTTTCAAAATTTTTGCTCTTGTCACATGGAGTTTTCTTAGATGCCTGCACAAAATTGGATCCTCATAGGTCTGTTCTACATATATATTGACCATACCCTGGTATGAGTGGGTGCCTCATAGGCTGCCTCAAAGTAAAGCCATTGACCACCACAAGTCTTCTGTACAGAAAATGAAATTCTGTAACAGTGGCATGCAGAATTGGAACTCAAGCACGCTGGGCACGTGTGGAATAGGAACATGCACCCACCCACCCACATCCACGATGACACGCATCCTGGCCAAGACTTGAATGTGTGTAAGCGGTCACTCAGTCATTTTTGTTCTATGTTAAATTGGTGAGTGTTAGTTTAAAAGAAAACAGGACTCTCAAGCAGCAGTAGGTTTAGCTCATTCCTTCTGAAACCTGCTGTCCACTGAACAGATGCAGCATTTAATGGAATCGCACTCTGAGGAAGGTCTGTTTTTTGCATTGTTTGCTTCATAATCAAGAAGTGAAGAAACAGTTCTAAAAAGGCACGTTGAGATCCCATAGCACAGTGTTGTGGCAAACTGAATTCCACACTGGTTTTCCATGGCCACAAAATCATGAGACTGGTTACACAGAAGAAACCAAATAAGATTTGTAGTTTGATTTCTTTCCACAAACATGTTTCTGATGGGGCTTTCCTGTGGGCTCTAGTCCTGTGTACATTTTCCATTTTCTGCCTTTCAAAATTCTGGTGTTATAGGCACCTCAAAAATTGTTAGACTTTCTAGGCAATGGACATAAATGGGTGATTAAGTTCTAGTGTAGCTCTACCCAGAAGAGTGTGAAGAATCCTAGTGTCCTCTTTGAAACTGGCTATGTTTGGGGAAAAAAATCCCAAACTATTTTCTGTTTCCATAAAAGGATCCACGTTCACTCAATGCTACTTAATCTTTTGAGCTGAAAGAGCATTACACTATCTCAGGCCCCAAGCTTGCCAACAGTCAAGTGGTAACTTTACTCACTTGAGTTAGGGACAGGCATTCAGAAGCAGCTCCTGTTCTCTTTGTGCCTAAATGGGAGCTGAGTTTCTTTGAATATCGAGCTAGTGCTGGCACACTTCAGCTTCTATAGATGCTGGTGTTTTAACTGGAAAAAATATATTCTCCTTTATTCTAATTCTGCACTTCTTGCACCTTCCCTCGTCATTGCCACCTGTGAACGTGGCTTTGATGTGATGCTGCTTTGACAGGACAGTGCGTTTTGCACCAGTCTGTACTGTATTCGTCCCGTTCACCCCCGAGTAGAAAAGTGCAGGATCAGGTGCTCTGAGGAGTGCTCAGGAGGCAGGTGGTGATGAAGGCGAGTGCTCAAAATGGTCAGTCAGCACTGAAATGGGAGTTGCTTTCCACACAGGGCTCCTGACGGAGAGAAGCGGGGAGAAGCCTGGGATCAGGAAGTGGAAGGTGAACAGTGAATCGCAGATTGAAGCCATGGACAAAGAGGAGGAGAAGGCTGGGGGTGCAGGTCCCAAGGAACGAGAGGAAACCCATGAGAGCGCTTCCTCCAAGAAGAGCTTTGTCTGCAAAGCCTGTGACAAGAGTTTCCACTTCTACTGCCGTCTGAAGGTGCACATGAAGCGGTGTCGCCTGGCCAAAGGAAAGCAGGTGCAGTGCAAGGAGTGCAATGAGGTCACGAGCACCAAGAAGGAGCTAGAAAAGCACCAGCTGGAGGTGCACGGAGTTGCAGGGCCGGCCAAAAAGAGAAAGAAGAGACTCCCGGTGACATGTGACATCTGCGGAAGAGAGTTTGCTCATGCCTCAGGTAGGCTTCGTAACCCCAGAGCTGGGAGAGATTCATGTGGCACAGGGAGTGAGGTGCTCCTTGCTGTTCTAGACCTGAGCCTAGTTACCAGGGTGATGGCCACGTGAACAGCACGTTAACTAGACAACCTGAAACTGGGGCCTCCTTCCTGGCTCTGAGGATAGTTCTTAGAAGCCTTTGAAATGGCACTGTGTCCTAAGGAATGTGATTCGGACCATTTCACTGCTCCACTGTCCCAGTGTCTTATACCTGATTTCTTTTATAATTGCTTTTCCAGTGTTACACGTGGCTTATCAAGGTACAGTGGGGCTTCTGGTTACTTAAAAGGTGTCTAAAAGCAAATGTAGGGGCATGTGGCCTGTTCTGGTTCTTCAGCTGATTTCAGGGGTATTGATAATGATGCTTCTCTGTGCCTGATATTCCTTTACCTCCACCACCTCATCCCCCTGCTCTCAGTGTGGAGGGTGGAGAAGTACTACTTTAGCAGGGTAGAGGGAGCTTATGGCTATGTCATTCTTTCCTGTCTGAGTAAGTGGCACGTTGGTTGTGATCTGGGAGCACTGGCTGTTAGGACGATGACCTCTCCCGACTCAGTCAAGCTGTGTCACTTGGTAACTAGCATTAGGGCTGGGGAAAGGACATGGACAGCACCTTTCTGCTGGGCATTAACTGCTTCCATTGGTCTCCTGCTCCCCAGGAATGCAGTACCACAAACTTACCGAACACTTTGATGAGAAGCCCTTCTCTTGCAATGAGTGCGGTGCCAAGTTTGCTGCTAACTCGACGCTGAAGAACCACATGCGGCTGCACACAGGGGACCGCCCCTTTATGTGCAAGCACTGCCTCATGACCTTCATGCAAGCCTCTGCCCTTGCCTATCACACCAAGAAGAAGCACTCCGAGGGTAAGCCTGTCAGAAGTGTTGGGGTCCTGACTGCGCACTGGGGTCCTTGTCCTCCCGTGAGCGATTGGAGGAAGTGTAGGGCCAAGTTGTGAAGGCACAGAGCTGTGCTACAGCCATGGAGTGGGGCTAATGCCATCAGTGTTCATCTGCCTGGGTAGGGTTACAACTTAATCCATCCACTCCTGGTAATACCTCCATTTTTCCACTGCTTTTTTGACTGATTGACTGCTTCTTCTGCCTCTCTTAATGGGTTTTCATCTGCTTTTGTCCTGTCCATAGCTGGCATCTATTGCTGTCTCTCTACCTCCCTCTCTAGCCTTGTTCAATCGCATCATTTCACCTCTCCCCAGACTAGAGGTCATTAGTGATCCCACCCCACCTCTCCGTAACTCAGCCCATCTCTGACATCTCCCTGCTATTGAGCTACCATCTTACTCACTTTCTCAGGCAGAGCTTCTCCTGCTTCCTTCTACTGCCTTCCTTCTTTGCCTCTCTTGACAAAACTATTGTCCTTCCTGTCTTCTGGGATCGCAGGCTTCATCTCTTGTCTCTGCTCCCTTTCCCTCTCCCTGATACTCGGTCTGTTGCTGAATGCTACTGTCCTCCTCCACTGGTGAATTGGACACTCAGTCCCTACTGCTGAACTCGTCTGTCTCTGCCTGGATTACAGTCTGGCTTCACTGGTTTTTGCCCCTGCCCTGATCTAATATGCCCCAAGTGCTGTTGCTAAACTCCCCTTCATCTCTAGCCTTGACCTTTATTTGCTAGCATCCTGTTATCAGCTGCCTTGGGTGCAAGCTTAGTCCTTGCCTCCAACATGATACATAGTCATTCCTTTCCTTCTCCTCCCAGCCTCCCACCCCATTCCTAACCCTCCTCAGTCCCTGTCTCTTCTCTGCTCTGTACCATCCCAGTGCTCTGCCTGGCTGGCCTGCCTCCCCAGCGCCCTCTCAACTTGCATTCTCGCTGCTTCAAGCAACCAGCCTCCCTTCTTCTTAGCATTTGAATAGTTGGGAAATGAGAAATTTTCCTCCCAAAAACCAGTGATGAAAACTTGAAAAAGAAATGTAAAAATATGTACATTTTGGATTTGAAAAAGCAAATCAGTTTCTGTTTTTGTTGAATTGGTTTTGAATTTGTGATTTTTTTTCTTTCCTCTCCCTTTGGAACTCCCTTTCTTCTTTCTCCCCACTAAAAAGGTGTTAAAATGTAAAAAGGGAGGTAAGTGCAGCAAAGCCCCAAAATAAAAGCCCCTGTCCCCCCCCTCCTTTTGTTTTTGTTTTTGAAAAATGTAATATCTTGAGTGGATATCTGTGGGTGATATCTTTTGTTGGACCAGCTGCATGGTTCAGATAGACTTAGATAAGCTTTCAAATACAGTGCATTCTCAGGCCTGTAAAAAATATCACCCCAAAAGATCAAAGTTTCTTACATATTTCCTTGACTGCCAGCCTGGACTAGTGTGTTCTCTTTGTAGTTTTGCACTAATTTTCTATTTCCATAAAGGGATCTACATTCACTCATCACTACTTTATCTCTGGAACTGCAAAGGCATTATAGTACCTAAGACATCACTCCAATACTACCATGAAAGGTTTTGTTTCATTTTGGATTTTCCACTGGAATAATTTGCACAAGTAATTTAATTTTGACAGTATGCTTCACTTTCCATCTTCATTTCTTTTTAAAAATTCCAACTAGCTCTATGCCTCAGTGCCACATTTGTCCTCTGCCACTGGCTCCTTTTCTTTGTGAGCGACTCAGGAGCAAAAGATATGCCTGTGTTTGTAAAAAAAACATTGCAAACTTGTGGCACTGTATAGGGATGTTGTCAGAGCGATCATGTCTCTGAGCAGTTTGTTATGGATGTATTTGAGTGTGCTTGTATTGGAGCACTCTATGTTTATAATCCCAGAACTAATATTGAGTACACAAATTTTGTGGTTTTGATGCCATCGCTTTTGATCCTTAGAAGCTTGTATTATGAGTTGTTGGTCCCTTGAAACCTTGCCTGTTTCATAATCTCCTGCTTCTTCCCAAAGAATTGAGCTGCATTCCCAGAAATCCTGTCCCCTGGGTCAGTGCAAGCTGCAGAGGCTCTAGCCTGCTGTATTGGATCTCCCTGCAGGGAAGATGTATGCCTGCCAATACTGTGACGCAGTGTTTGCACAGTCCATTGAGCTGTCTCGCCATGTGAGGACTCACACTGGAGATAAGCCATATGTCTGCAGGGAGTGTGGGAAAGGATTCAGACAGGCCAACGGGCTCTCCATCCACCTACGAACCTTCCACAGTGAGTACCAGAGCCCTGCTCTAGTTCAAATGGGGCCGTTCCCCTGGGACTTGCCAGAGCTCCTTAGAAGGCAAAGGGCTGTCTGGGTGTGACTGCGAGGAGGTGAAGGGCAGTGCCAGACTGCAGCAGACTTCCCTCTGCTGTGGAAGGTATAGGGCTGCCCTCATATAATGCAGTTTCGAGAGTGCTGCTGGTGACGGGCATCCGGCCTTGCTCTGCTGCTTCGTGGGGGGATTTTTCTGTCCTAGGAGGAGTAAAGCTGTTCTTGTGGGGACTTGCACACTGGTCCTGGGGCTGGGATCAGCCCAAGGAAACAACAGTGCTGTCTAATAGAACAGAGCAAAGGCATCATGGGACTGCTGAGGACCAGCCTGGATTATTTCTCACTGCAAGTGACAGGGAGGGAGAGTACATGGCACTTACCTGCAAAGATCCTAAAACTCAGATGTTTGCTCTTTGTCTAGAAATAACAAGCATTTCTTTCTCCGTCCTCCCTCCTACCTATTTGTGGTGCCTTTTCTCATACCTTTTCTATCTGCCTTTCTTTCTGTCCTCAACCCTGCCTTTCACCCCCTGCACTGTGGAGTCAGACATCGAAGACCCCTATGATTGCAAGAAGTGTCGGATGAGCTTTGCCACCTTGCAGGAGCATCGCAAACACATTCATGAGGTCCACTCCAGGGAGTACCACCCCTGCCCTACCTGTGGTAAAGTCTTCAGTGCTCCATCCCTGCTGGAACGTCACATGGTGACCCACGTAGGAGGGAAGCCGTTCAGCTGTGAGATCTGTGACAAAGCCTATCAGGTGAGCTGGGCTTGGTGTACACCTTATCTCACCCTCCAAAGAACAGCATCACATGCCAGTTTGCAAAGAGGAGGTCCTTTATTGGCACAAGTGAATATGGAAGTAACTGCACTGCCAAGGGAAGAAGTTTGCTGATTTGCTTAGAGGAAGAATAATTGTGCAATGAGAAGATAGGTCCACTAATATGAATCATTCAGTTCTGAAACTCTCCTAACTCTAGAGGTATAGATCTTTTCCTGCCCTGAGCTCCCTAAAATCTGATGTTTCCCTTTAGCCTAACATTTCTAGCTTTCTTGGTTTCTGTTATAATAGAAGTGACATTTTCCAAATGAGATTCTCCATTTGGCTTGTGCAAGTGTGCATATGTTGGAGGGCCCTAAACCAAGTAGCAAGGCATGAAAAATCAGTCCAAAATGGGATCTGTGAAGAGGGGGATGAGAGCTAGCAGCACTCAGCTCTTTGGGTGTGCTGCCTTTGTAGAGATCATGTTCTCTATCAGCCTAGTTTAGGATGCTGCATTTCTGGCATAAATAAGTTAGAGTAATGAATATCAAGTATGCTACATAAAAGAGATGGGTTTGGATAGGGATTTTTATGGTAAGGTCTGATGCATCTTATAGCTGCTGGGTGCAGCCTCAGTTCCCATTTGTTTTAAGATGGCAACCTGTTACTGCCACTTTATCCCTCCAGGACAGCTTTTCCATTCTAAACATGATTTGATTTATATCTTCACAGCAACTGTCAGGGTTATGGTATCACAATCGGACCCATCACCCTGATGTCTTTGCAGCCCAGAATCACCGCTCATCCAAATTCTCATCGCTGCAGTGCAGCTCCTGTGACAAAACCTTCTCCAGCACGACTGCCCACAGAAAACATGTCAAGACAGAGCATGCAGGTGAGAAGTCCCCCACCTCCTCTGGGGAAAAAGTGCTGAGGTGAGAGAGATAAGATATGGGAATAGTTCTCACTTGATGAAACAAAGCCTCATGGATTCCTGAGACCACAGCAAACTCATTGTGACCCCTCAGAAGAGTCCTCTCCAACAGGTGTCCTCTCTGTTTTGTCACGGCTAGCTCTGCTGGTTCATGAAATGCTTCTGCAGGTGGTGCTGTAATCAGATACGTTCTTGCTGAGTTCTTGACATTTATTTCCCTTAGTGTGGGTCTGTGTCCAGGTGCCTGGGCTCAGAGCAGTGATGTAGCTTGTCTGTGCTCCTTTCCCTGGTCTCATTTTCAGATATGAAGTTCCACGAGTGTGAGAAATGCAAGGAGCTGTTCCCCACACTGGCTCTCCTGCAGGTCCACATCAAGTGCAGGCATTCAGGTCAGTTCCTTGTCATCTTGATGTGCCCTCCTGGCTCTGGGCCAGCCTTGACAGTTGAGGCTTCTGGTGCATCTCACTGGCAGTGATGCTTCTTTCATGTTTCTTTAGGGTCACAGCCATTTTGCTGTTTGTACTGTTCAGCCTCCTTCCGCTTCCCAGGGGCCTTGCAGCAGCACGTCACTGCTGAGCACTTCAAGCAGACAGAGAGCACTTTCACTTGTGGACTGTGTGGAGAGCTCTTCCCCACTCAGGAGCAGCTGGAAGGTCACTACAGAGCTGAGCATCCCAAGGTGCTGTTTGCAGAAGCTCAGGCCACCACCACGCAGATTGTGCAGGTAACTGACTGCTCCAGGGGTGGCTGATAACAGGGGTGCTGGGGTAACTTCATGTAGGGGCAGCTGTAGTAAGACTCCAGAGTTGGGGTGCTTATCTGCTGCCATGACCTTCCATCCTTCTCCCATCCCTCTATCCTCCCAGCCCTGTTCTTTGCACCAGTTGGCATCCCCGCCTTCCCTTTCTCCACTCTGTGGTTCTACCTTCCCTTCAAAGTCTACTTTGAGGGCATATAATAAGACCCATGTCTGACAAGCTCTTAGGTTGCCTCTGAATCCAAGGATGGTGGCACTTAACTAGACTTTTAGATACTCAGTGCACAAGGGCAGTGTGGGGTCACAGGGGAAGAAGGGGCCTTGACTGGATGTTAGTTCCTTAACCCCAGTCTGGGTTTGTTCGGGGGTGAAAAGTTGAGGCTTCCTTTTGGGTGCCCTGGTGAGCAGACATTCTCCCAGTTCCTGATGCACACCCCTTATATACCTATTGGCTGCCATCAGGTCACTCCTGAGCCTGCACTTCTCCAGGCTGAAGAGTCCCATGCCTCTCTGCCTCTCATAAGGTCGGTTCTCTTGACCTCTGATTATGTGCATGGCACTCTTCTGGACTCTGAAGTTTCTCCACATCCTTTGCTCTTGGAGACTGGAGGAGGAAGGGCTGCCAGGAGTTGCAGAGCAAGCTGGTCACTCTGGGAAGGCTCTGCTAGAATCCAGAGGACTTCCCTGTCTAGATTATAAATATTTTGCAGAAAGCCAGATTTTAGGGCTGGAGTAGCAGACTCTCTCTCTCTCTCTCTCTCTCTCTCTCTCTCTCTCATACTGCAGCTATCAGTAGAGAATAACTGTTTGGATGTGGGAGCCCAATGTGCAAGATTCCCTGGGCTGATGATCCGCTAGTGTGTAATCACCGTGTCTTTATAATCTAAGACTACTTATGGTGCTAAATTATAGCAATTTTGTGAAGAGAAATATTTAAATTGCTTTTCTGTCTTCTCTTTTGCATCACTGGTGCCTGCAGCTCAGAGCTTCCCATTAGGGCTCACGCCTATTGCAATTGCACTCCTCAGGTGTGAAAGTAAATGCTGTCACAGGAGTGTGGGCTGGGGACACTTCAGTGGAAAACGTGCTGCAAACATCTCCTTAACTCTTGAGTTGTTTCCCATGCAGGTTATTCAGACAGCAGAACAAGGAGCAGAAGGAGAGCATGTGATCACCTTGGATGAGGCCGAGCTTGCTGGATCCCAGGTCTTTGTGACGTTGCCAGATTCCCAAGCTAGCCAAGGTGGCTCGGAGCTCGTGGCAGTGACTATGGAGGATCTGTTTGATGACAAAGTCACTCTGATTTGTGAAGAAACAAAATGAGGTAGCCTGGAGCACCTGTGTGATGCATCCAGAATTGCTTGGCCACCTCCTCAGCCATTACCATCCACGTGTACCACTTGGGCCATGAGATGCAGACTTATTCCAGGAAACTACTGGGATTTGTGACACTGGCAAAAGAAGTGAGGGGCTGCAAGCACAGCAATCCCAAGAACATGGGAGATCAGCAGTGGGAACTCTTTGGGAGTCATGGAGCCAGGGTGGCTTCTTTCCCTAGCATGAGTGGTGGGCAGCAGCTGGTGCTTCTGAATGATCTGGGCCACATGTCCTCTCCAGCCCCAGGAAAACAGCTTGTGCAAGAGGAAAAGGAGATAAATGATGCACAGCCAAGCAAAGGCCTAGCAAGGGCAGAGCTGGGGAGAGACGGGGGAAATTCCAGGGGCAGGAGAGGCAGGGAATCATACACAGAATCAGAGGTGTTGGTGTAGGGCAGCAGAGCAAGGAACAGATGAACATTTGTCCAGGAGGAAGTCACCTTGAAGGTGATCTAAGCTGCGCTGCGATGAGGAGGACAGATGCCCCTGGAGGAGGCGCAGCATGAAAAGGCCGGGCACAAGCTGGGCGAATGCTTGCAGGAGCGTGGACAGTGTGAGTCTGGGCGGTTTCAGCCATGCCATGTTCTGCTCCCTCCCAGACGGTTACATTTCTCCTTAGTCCCTCTAGAAAATATGGCCACAGCAGGGCCTTCTTGGCCTCCACTCCAGCAAAAACTTAAAATGGGTCTGCCAACCTGGCAAAGGGAAAGCCAAAACTTAACCATGAGAAGCAAAACAAGCCTCCAGGCCACCTGGGGATGGCAACTGGTGGCGGTGGGTGGGTGGGTGGGGGCTCTGGACCAAGCAGGTAGAGCAAATCATTGTTCACAGTGACAGGCTGTGGAGAGGCCTCCCGTTGCATGTGTATATAAGCTGTCTCTGCTTTTGAGCAGGAGCCTGCTGTGCTGTCCTTCTGCCAACGTGGCAGTGACCCAGCTTCAATCTCTCCTATATCCCAAGGGCCAAACTCTTGCAAAATAGGAGAGGGAGGCAAAACCTGCAGTGTCTCAGCAAAAGGCCTTACCTTGGTGTCATAGAGCCTTCTTGGGAGAGTTGGCTGTTCACCTGCCCCATTGCTATCATCCCTCCAGGGGCGGGGGCTTAAAACTGCCTGGAGCTTCTCTCCTTATAAAAATAGCACGGGAAGCCCCATGGCAGAGGCAAGGAAAACAACTTAGGGCAGTCCTGTGTGTGTGCAGCTGCCTTCATTAGTTTGTCTCCAGGAAACATTAGCAGCTCCTGATGTCAGGAGACCCTAATCCTAACCAAATCACTGCCAAGGCTGTGAGCATGGGGCAGCTCTGGGGTCAGGCCCACAGCTGGATGGTGACAGCTTGTATCCCCTTTGTGAGAGGACAAAAGCCCTAAGACTGCCTGCCTTCCCCTTTAGCTTGATGCAGAAGCTGTAGCATTAGAAGAAAGCATCTAGTCTGGGTATGGTGGCCCATCATTTCTCGAGTGCTTAATACCATTACCAATGAGCTGGCACTAACGCAAGTCTTCCTGTCTGACACATAATGGCTGCCACCATTACACACAGCCATTCCCCTGCGGCCCACAGCACATTGCTTTGCAAAAGGCTTCCGGCCACCTTGCACAAAGCTCAGCCTGTCTGTGCCAGCCTGGTACAACACTTCCATTATAGGGCATTGGCCCCTTTAAGATTAAATTTCACAAAGCTTTTTTATCTGCAGTTTCCTAAAATATAATCTGATAATTAATGGTTTGCTGAATCCATTATGAAGTGCAATTAGATGGATGCAGGGTTCCTGCAGCTCTGAGGGAACTAGGAGCATTTATCTTCCTTTCCTTCATGCCAAAAGGTTGAACTCTGCCACTGCAATATTTACATACTGAGCAATGATCCCCACCGTCTCTCACAGACTGAGCCCCTGTGGTGAACAATGCCCATCTAATCACACTGCCCAGAGCCACACGAGTGCAGAAAATGAACAGCTTTCAGCTTGCCAGCAGCATCTTGTGCTAGCTGCTCCTGGCCACTAACCAGAGCCTGTCGTAGTCGAAGGGCCCAGCCACTTACTATGCTCCTACTGCAGTGTGGAGGATAAAGCAAACAGCCCGGACAGCGTGTTCTGCTGAGGGCAGAGGCACAGGAGGACAGACGTTCCTTACAGCGAGAGTCTGTGAGTAACAGCAAGCGTGTAATCTCCCTGCAGTGCGTTAGTGAGGTGCTCCCACCTCCATCTCTCCTGCACACACGCAGTCTCTCTCTAGGGTTTTGGGGAAAGAGCAAACAAGCTTCAAGCGTCGTTTAATCCCAGAATGGCCAGGAGATGGTGCTCACAGTCTTGAGAATTAGTTGCCATGGAAAAGTGTCTTGCTGAGGCTCCCCGTGGCCCTTTTGACATTGCAAGCAGACCCAGAAAGCACTGGGCCCTCCTGGGAATGGACCAGCGCCCTGTGGGCTAAAACACTGTCCTGGCAAGATTACGTGGCATGAACTTGGTTCGATGAAGCTTGAAGTCAGGGTTCCTCCACCCCTGCCAAGGGAAGGTCAAGATGTTAGTCCTCGCTGTCAGCCGCAGGGAAAAGATCCACGAGCACCTATGCAGGAAAAAAAGAAATATCAGTGACACTACATAACATCAGATCAGTAAACCTGTCACAGAAGGGAGGCAGATAAAAAAAAAAAAAAACAAGCTCAATGTCCAAACCTGGAGGAAGGAAAAGGTCTAATACACATTACTTAACTAGGGGAGTGTGTCTGAAGTGTTTTAGGGAGCTTCAAGGTGTAAATATGCTCACAGAAAAATCTACGTGGAGTTTGCTACTGGGAACAGCACAGGAGAAGCTAAGGTGAGTGCCCACCCTCCCGGATCCATCTTGACGTTCCTCCACAGCACCAGCGCCCGTGCCCTGTAAAATTGGGCGTGATTCAGAAGGTGATTTGTGCCAAAGAACTGCCCTGCCAGTGTGTGCTGTGGCCTGCCATCTCCAGCTGTCTTCTTGAGATCCTAAGGCCCCTGAACTCAACACGCTTCTCCCAGGGGGAAACCCTTTCCTCACTTTTTCTCTCCTCCCCGTTCAGGGCCTGGGCACTCTTTATGCTGCACAGCAGTCTCTCCTGCTCCATACAGCAGCAGGCTGAGCTGAGTTTTCACCTGAGCCCTTGTTAGTGTCAAGAATAGTTGGTGTCAATAAAAGGAAGTTATGGTGCTGACATCCTCCACCTCCCCCCGGACTGTGAAAATGGCATTTCATTTTCCACCCTAATGTTGGAAAAACCAAACCTGTAACAGCATGCTCCTGTGTCTGCATTTTATGAGCACCTTTGAGAGTGAGCCTTGAGCTGACGTACTGAAGCAAGCCCAGGTGAAGAGGCAGGACGGCGGGTTGTCCTCTGTGGCTGAAAGTTGAGAGGAAATGAGCAATTTAGAAGGGATCACAGATGAACAGGACCAGTGTGTGGCTCCCACTTGCTCAGTGAGGTACTCCATCTCCCCTTGACTGGTGAGGCCATACAGCTGGAAAGCCGCCCGTAGCCTTAGCTAACAAAGCTCCATCTTCCTCCGCAGGTTGTTGGATGCAGAGGTCCCCAGTCCAGTCTTTGCTGCAGACAGACTCAGAAGTGTCTTAGTACTTTTGCAGTGTGTGAGGAGAGGGGTAGATGTGTCGGGGTGAAAAGCCATGCTGGGAATTTGGATCAGTTTGTGTTAGGTTGCCCCTTTTCAGAGTGCTCCCTGCTGCAGGAGGTAAGGACAGCAGTAATGATGAAGGGCTTGGCTGGATAGGAATGCACTTACTGGAAGTGAGTTACTGCAGAAGACCTGGCTCTGCTACAGCCTTGGCTGTCGCCTCCGTCATCAGCATCAGTCAGGGGTCGTTCTGCAGAGGAAGCCTGCAGCAGCCCAGCGCAAGACCTGAATCAGGCCGCATATCTATCTCCTCTTGTACAGCTGCATCTCTCCGCTCTGCCACCAAACTCAACAGCTGAGTTCACCCAGACACACCAGCACACGCATGAAGGCTGTTGAGCATCCTCAGTTGATTCAAGCTGCTCACACCAGCTCCTGCACTGCTGAAACATGCAGGTCAGAGCCTGCAGCAATGTTTTAATGAGAAAGGCATTTTTCAGGGTGTCCCTCAGCCTGGAGGATGCGAGACATAAGCTGTTGATCACTGACAAGGTCTTATGATGCTGCATTGGTTTTCTCTTGTGAAATAAAGTCTTGAAGACGAAATGCGTAACTGGTGTGTGATGCAAACAGATCTCTTGGAAGCAAAAAGTGCTTGTCAGCAAACCAGTGTGCACCAGTACCCTCTGCCTTTTCCAGGCGTTGGGTAGAAATGGACAGTTATTTATGTCAGTGGTTCTCAACCGTGGGCAGTGTGGCACCCTGGGGGCATTGCAGTGGCAGCAGCCAGGTTAAAGCACCCCGTGTGCTCCCCTGCACGAGGGCTCTGAGTAGCCCCAGCAGATGGGTGGCGCTGCCCCATGCGGGCCCATTCCTGGCGGGTGCTGAGCCAGGCAGGTCCTGCAGCACACGGCCGCTCCTGCCTGCTGCAGGGTGCTCAGAGTCTGGTGCGGGAGCCTCCATGACATGGCCCTGCCTGCATGGGTGTGCGGACGGCACGGAGATGAGTGAGGTGCTGGTGGCGGCTCCCATCGTCACACCATCACCAGTAGGTGCCGGGACGTGGCTGAGACTTGGTGTATTGATTTCTGTCCAGTCTCCAAAATATTGTGTGGGACCTGGGAGTGGACTTGCAGGTGCAGGGAGCCCAATCTGAGAGGGACCTGGAGAAGCTGCAGTGCCCCACGGGGAGAGGGCAGCAGCCCCTGCGGAGGCCCAGCCCAGCCGGATTGCTTCCCACACACCTCGCGGCTGCTCGGGCCGCTGAGTATCAAAGGTTTCCCGCGAGCTCTTCTGGAGGAGAAGCCCTCACACCTTTTGTAAAGGAAGGGGTCAGGCAAGCTGAATGGAGGGGGCGCCCTTCACGCTCCATCACTGCGGCTGCTGCCGTCATCCAATTAAATGTCAGTCTGACTCGAAATCCCGGCATCTCCTGACTTCAGGGATATGCTGTGACAATGGGGTCCACATTGATTATGTGTAATGGTAAAAATAATTTCCTTTCATCGAATCTGATGTCCCGTCTATAGGAAAGTGCAAATGGGTATGTTCACTTTGCCTTCCTTACAACCTTCTTTATTACAAGGAGAAGGGGGATCTAATTGCATTTGTACAGATCTGATTAAAAACGAGCTTGTTTATAATCCACGTAATGTGTTCCATATTGCCTTTGCATAGGATTTGCTGTTAGCTTAAAAATTGATGGGGGTCCGTTATCAAACGGTGTTTTAGGAATAGGGTCAGAGTCCGTTCTCAGCCCTGTGTTATTTATAAATGACGTGGAAGAAGATAGAAGATCAGTGTAAATAGTTTCCAGATCATACAAGGATCGGGCGATGAATAACCATTAGGACTGCTTACAGCAAAGTGCGGTCTGAGATGGCCAGATATTTAGCACCAATGAATAAGATGGGCCTTTACCAGCCGGGGTGTGCGTCCTGTAACTGTAGTGTAGGAGGGTCGTGCAGCTCTGTGCAATTCTTCCTTGCGGCATTTGTGCACGGTCAGGTCAGTGAGGGTCGGCACTCGCTGTGCCCCTGGGGGGTCTGCCGTGGAGCGGCCCTCAGATCTGGAGTAAAAAGACTGAGGAGCAGGAGGGAGCTGGAGCGGGGTTCCTCCTTGGTTGGCTCTGCAGCTGGACTCATCAAAAGAAAAGTGCTTGCAGGTATTAGTCCCTGCCATACATTCAAGTGAAAATCTGTTACCAGCTACTTTATAAAGGAGCTGAAATACCTGAGCTGGCTGTTAGGCAGCTCCAAGCCTAAAAAACCTGGGGTTGTACAAATGCCCTGAAGAGCAACAACAGTGGTGAGGAGCCGCAGCAACAACGGAAATATCGGGGCACGCAGAAGAGGTGAAGCCCTGAAAGAAGTGGTGCCAGCAAGGGATGGTGATCTCCAGCGGCAGCCCGTGGTGACAATCCCCAGGGGTAGTGAGGAGCAGTGGTGAACTCTGGTGCAAGCCTCCCTCCCCAGCACCTGCTGCTCTGGCTGGTGCAGGTGACTGCGCCGAGCGGCATCCCCTGGCACGAGGAGCTGGTGCATTAGGCAGTGACTGCGATAGTCTCAGCTGGTATTTAATGGATAAGGTTTGTTTTAAGGCCATGTGTTGTCTCCGTCCCCCATTGCTAAACACTGTTGTAGCTGACTATTGCTCGTGGGTGCGGGAGCGCGATCGCTTTGGAGCGCGCAGTTACAGCTTATTTTCTAGATAGGGGGCTCAAATCAAAATAGAAAGTTTGCATGAAGCTCCTAAATTTGACCCCAGCCCATTTTACTGCCAGTTCCTGGCAGGAGATGGATGCCTGACTAGTACCTCGTTAAGCTATTGGCATCCTTCGACTCTTCTGTGGACAGCTGGAGCTGATTGCTGTATTAACTGGAGAGGAGGATGGGGCATGCAGTACTTGCAGAGCTGTAATACCTTTTATTCTGAAGAGGCTCAGATAGTCTTCTCAATAGTGCATCCAAAATATCTCAGCTGGGATGCGAAGCAAGTGGTTGTTTCCCTGCACCAAGCAGTGCTCTCTGATGGGAGGTACGAAGTGAAGACGAATAGCACAGAGCATGCAGGAGGAGTTTGGGGAGCCGGGGATCGTCTGGCGTGGGCTATGACAGGAAGAAGGGCCAACATTCCCCAAACATGCAAAAGGCATCTTCAAGCAGGTTAATACAGAGCAGACACCTGTGGAGCGCTGGCACCGTGCGGATTCACTGGCACGTACCACCTACCAACCAAAAATACTTCATCGGCACATAGGTTTTCTCTGGAGATCTCCACCTAAAGCTCAGGCCCGACCTCGTATTGCTCATGGGGTTTGACTTAGGAAGGAACCCACGCAGTGGCACGCTCGCAGCTGACTTCTCCTACGCCTTCAAATTTAGCAAGCAAGTGGCAGATAGGATGGCATAGTTGAGAGCGCAGCTGGAGCCTCGCTGCTGGCATTTGTCTGCTGCCTCTGATATTTGCGCTCGTACTTCCCTCCTCCTATTGCACGCTCTGCAGAAGGCTGTCCGGCTCCTGCTTGCTAATGCCAGATGTTGCAGACGCGACTTGGCATTTGCCAGGTGACTTGCTGAGTGATTGCTCTGAACTTTGGCGGGGCGGATCTGGTAAGCAGCAGCAGGACGCGCAGTCTCGGTGGTGCTGGGCCACTTTCCTCAGACCTAACGGAGGCTGCAGCCCTGTTGCTCCCATCAGCGGCTTCAGATCCCTCTGCCCAACAGGCCCGTGTGGTGCCACGCGCCGCTTTCTTCACCTTGTGTCTCCTTCCTGGCTAGACCTTTGCTGCACGTGGGAAGGGGCTAGGCTCCGGGCAGAGATGCAGCGCTTCCCCGGGGTGCTGGGAGCTCACCTCGCTGTAGCGATCGAACACAATTTCCTTTCCCGTGTAACAAGCCCTTTGCCACAGGTTCTGGGCACAGCAGGTGCTTGCAGGTGCAGGCTGAGAGCCACTGATTAGATGCATCAGCACAATTTAAAGCCAGGGAACAATCATTTCCCCTCAGGAGAAGTTTACTCAGAGCTGTAATTGGGGGCTTGTAAAAGTGAAAGCGCTTCGGCTCCCCCTGCTCTGTGGGGCACAAAGGTTTTAAAGCAGCAGAGGCCCCATCGCCTTGCATCGGAGCCTAAATCCCAGCGGCAAGGTTGTTACGCAGCAGTGCGGAGGAGTGAGTGCAGCCGATGTAACCGCATGCGGGCTGGCTTTAATTGAGTGAGCTGGTTACATGTCAACTTGCAGATCCATGGCAGGGCTCCAGCAGTGGTCCTGGACTACTCGGGTGGCTCTTTGCTCCGAATCGCATGCCACGACGTCTTCCTGGCTTTTGGCTCGGCAAGTGCCGCAGCGGCACCTTCAGCCGCGGTGCGTGCTTGTAGGGTACGCCCTGAAGGTCGCCCAGCACGGCCCCAAAGGCAGCGGGTGCCGTGCCACAGGGCAGTGCCTCTCATGGCATGGCTGGGCAGCCTCCCCGGCTAGCCGGAGCGGGGTCAGGGCAAGGTTCGTAGGCAGCCTGCCATGCTCGTGTCCCTGGGGGAGGCCGACAAGGTTTTCTCATCCCCTCCAGACACTGTTTTCTCCCATTTAGCCTAAGGGTGCAGATTTAACAGCCCAGATGCCATTCACAAAGAGGCCTGCTTGGTCTCCACAGATCAAGGTTTCCAAGGGTTAATGCAACCACCCCACATGCCCTGCCCAGGGAATCCTGCTTCCCCACGCTAAGGGGTGTGTGGATACGTGCTCTGCCAGCAGCCGCTACAGGACTGCATTGAGCGTGAGTGCGACTGCACCCCGGGTCCGAGCGGTCCTCCGGCCGGAGCACCCTGCATGGCAGAGCGGGGATGCATGGGGCAGCGCGACCCGGAGCTGGAGGCGTCCGTGGGGAGGTGGGTGGCTGCGATGCAGTCAGCCAGGAACGCGTCTCCCCGTGGCACACTGAAGGCGGGCATACGTTGCTACCACTTCTAACATCCTCCTCGTTTCATTCCAGATGGTTTCCAGATGACTGACAGGCAGAGCTATCTCCAGGCTTTCTTGAGCCATCTCCTGGAGTGACGCTGCCACCAAAGGTAAATGGCTTCTCCGCGTCTCGTGTCTGCTCCCAGCAGGTCTCTGGCTGCCCAAGTTCGAGTTTGGAAGTGCCCTGCCTGCTTGCTGTAAAATCCAGCGGCAAACTGCCTCGGTCTCCGACCCTTTCAAGGCCAAATGCAGCCATTTGAGAGATCAGAGCACCTGACTTATAGACGGGAGCCTTTTTTATTTCCCTGAAGGCAGCACTTTCAGTGCCAGACCCTGTAGCCGGCAGGGTGAAGAGGTTACACACCCTGCACAGCGCTTGTCTGCAGGATTTGATTTGTGTCTTTGTCTTAAAGAGGGCACTTCTCTGCCTTCCACCATGTTTGCTCCACAGGTGAAGGAATGGGGAGTTTTGTGTTAATGAACCAATTGTTTTACCTCTGTTTGATCCCGATCTGCCCGTGGTACGTGTCTTCTCTGGATGTTTGACGTGTTCTAATGGGAAGTTTGACCCCCAAACTCAGATTTGCAGGGCAGAAGGAATCATTAGATCATCTTCTCTGACCTCCCCTATAGCATACATGGTAGGAGTTCATCTGGATACCGCAGACCGGGCCTGATGCATTGTGTTTGGCTAAGATGCGTCTTCCAGAAAAGCTCCAGGGTTGACTGGAAGACATGTAGGAATGGAGACTCCAGCCCTTCCAATGATTAATTGCCTAAAATGGGTGCCTGGCTTCTCCCTTGATTTGTTCAACTTAAACTCCGTGTGCTGGTTTGGGCTGTGCCTTTCCAACACAGCTGCCAGGAAATTAAATGAATGGCTCTGGTTCTGGGGAGTGTAGCACACGAGGGGACGCCTGTCCAGGACTCAGTAGCCTAATGGGCTGAGGTCTGTGCCCGCCAGGCCCGGGCCAGCATTGCCGAATAGCAGGAGACGCATCAGCCTGCCGAACACCGGAGGAGGGCACGTGCCCTCCTGGAAGTAAAGGCAGCCAACTGGTCTTGACCCCATGCCTCAGCCTGGCCTAAACCCAGCTTGGCTGGTGGATTTTCCAAGCCCCGCTAACAAAACCCTGCCTGCTCGGGATCACTGGGAGACGCCTGCTCCCAGTTGCTGCTGTGGAGTGGGGAGGGAGAAGAGGGCAAGTTTGAGCTGAATAGTAAAACCAGCTGACGAGGGAAAGCGACACTCGTCCGTTTGTTCCCATTCCCTGCGCTGCAGGAAGGGCCTGTCGGCGGGGCGCATCCCTCCTGCCTTGATTTTTCCATCTGCTGCTGTGCTCTGGACCTCTCTAACGGGAAAGACGGTGGGCGGGCTGGTGCTCAGGTGCAAGACTGCATTGGCTCCTTTGCTTCCTTGCATCTGATAGGTAGAAGCACCCCTCGCGCGGAGGAGCTGTTGCTGGGCAGGGTGATGGGAGAAGAGGATTATGACAAACAGAATTACAGGGAGCGACTCCCCCCACCCCTCTTTTTAAGCACGGATAATACAGAACACATCCGTGGGGATTTTGCTCCATTTTCCCCCCAAACCTTTGGTCTGTGATGAAGCACAAGGCGTCTCGGCACAAAGAATTCTTTATTTTAGTTGTTAATGACAGAAAAGACGGGTTTAGAAGGGAACGGCCTTCAGCGTGGGCAATAATCTCGCTCCACGATGCTCTGATGTCACCTGCTTGCACAAATACACACCACCGGCTTCCTCCAGAGAGCAGGCCTTGCAGAAAATCGATGGTGAAATCGGATTCGCCACACCAGATCAGACCCTTGGTCCAGCTAGTCCAGCGTCCTGCCTCAGGCACTGACCAATGCCTTGTGCTCCCAGGAAGATGAAAACACACAGGCGCTTGTGTTGTGATTCAGACAACTAAAATGTCCTTCCTGGCCCTGCAGGTAATAATCAGCTCTGGCTTTTAAGTTACAGTTCTCGTTTCCTGGCTAGAGGGCCAGATCCTGCCCTCCTTTGCACTGGTGCAAGTCCCTCGGACCCTCAGTGGCTTCAAACGAGTTACAGCATTTAGCCTCTAGCCTGCACCGTTATTAACGGCTTCCCCCGGATCACACGCGTGCCTGGTCCGGTAGGCTGCGTGCTGCGTGTGACCTCGCTGCAACTGCAAATAGCATGTCGGGTTTAAGGACCACCTGAAAAAGTATCTCAAGGACAAAGTTTTGGAGCATGGACGGATGAAAGAATTATCCTGCTTTAAAAGCGGGGCTTGCCGTGGGGCAGCTGATCTAGCGTAGCAGTTTCATCCGCCCAGTCCTTGCCTGCAGGAAGTGGAGCTGACCTGCAGTAACCCTCCTCCTCTCCCCACCACTTGGTTTTATTCAGGACTGAATCCCTGTGGTTATCTTTAGTGCCCGTGGGCTGGGAGCAGAGGGATCGAACAGTTGCACCAGATCAGCTGGCAAAATATGAGCGTGAATGTCCTGTCCGGGAGTGTTACCCGGTAGCCGGGGATTGATGAACATGTAGAAGAAATGACAAACCAGTGAAATGTCACACGTGCCTTTGCGTGCTCTCATGCACACTTGGGACTACACGGCAGCAAATTCATGCCGGCTTTGCTGGGCCTTCGTGGAGCGCACAGCTGTGATTGCAGTGGCCTGCAGCGTTTTATAGGAATTCAAACGGTCTAGCACAGACAGCCCAAGCATTACAAATCTTGTTTTCAAGGACAGGAAGCCCTGGACAAGTTGAGAGGAACAATGGGACTCAGTCCGTATTTGAAGAGCTCCGATCGTCTGCTAAAAGAAATGGCATTAAACAATTCACTTCGAGTCCTTCCCATCCTGCCACAAGTGGATTAGCGGCTAGATTTATTCCGACATTTAAGCAAGTGATTTGTGCTACAATGCGGGGATAAAGGGAGCTTACAATACGCAGTTGCAAATTTTCTGTTGGCATAAAGAAATGCAGTCCAGGCTTCTGCCGATCACAGCTCGGCCGTCGTGGTGGTGTCGTTCTGCTCGTGTCCTGTCGCCATATTCAGCTGTGAGCCCAAAACTGGGTTGTGTTTTGCTTGATCTGTAGCTGTAGTGAAATCCTCATTGGTGCCGGGGGGGCACGGGCAAGCCAGTAGGTGTTTCCTCCACATTTGCACAGGTGTTTGCATCACTGGCACATCTCCACAGCTGCATTTGCACTTTCCTCTTACCGACCCCTCTTTGAGAGCAGTTTGGGCTTCTCCACACTGGCCAGTCCAGCGCTGAGCCTACAGGGAGGTGTTTGGCAGTTCTGATATTCACCCTAACTCCCTCCTGGGTCACCTCCATTTGTGGCCACGCTCCTTCTTGCGGGGCTGTCAGTGTTTCATCCAGGGGCTGTGATGTAGAGGAAACTTGCCCATGATTCGAGTCTTCTGGGGAGTGTGGCCATGCAGTGGGCCCCTCTTGTCTTTGATCTGCCGGGTGCCTTTTGTTTTGCTTGCTTTTGCTCTCCTGATGTCTGGCGGGGAGATCCTGGAGAGCAAGTGGAAACTAGTGGCATTCACTGCTTTAAGGTGTCCAGTGATGCACTTGCAACTTCTGTGCAGCATGGTGTCTAGTTTCTTTGAGTGTGCCGATCTTTTCCAACCTAGACATACATCTTCAGCTGCCAAATAACAGTGCAAGCACAGCAGTCTGTAACGTTACTGGACTGGCACTCGGAGTTGATGAGCATCTTTAATATGTTCAATACATTGTACATGTGTTTTACTAGCATCACTACCAGGTACATAAGATTCGGGCGGTGGCAAGAGCTCTTCTGTTCCAGGTTAGGATCTCAGTTCCAAAGGTGGAAAAGACCAGCCTGTGTTTTATTTGGATTGGCACGTAGTTGATTTTTGATGTAATGGTCTTGAGCCTGATGCCAGCATGGTCTTGACCTGAGCAAAGCTCTTAGCGTGGGTGGTGGTACACAGATCATCTGCGTAGGTAAAACTTCTCATGCCTGGGTAAATCGGTTGACAGTTGGGGTAGATGTCAGAAAGTACAGGTGCAAATACTGTGTCTCCTGGCAGGACTGAAATACTCATATCGATCCACGGTATCCCTCATTTGTATATTCTCCCTCATTTGTGTCCAGTTCCTCCCCTGGGCTGGGCTGTTCGTGTGCCTAATTCTCTTATTGCAGTCGGCTTTTCCTTTCTCAAAGGAAGCTGGTGCCTCAGCAATAAGCTCCCACCTTTCTCCCCTGCAGCCTGCAGCACCGTCTCTCCTCCCCTCAGCGTTGCTGCTGCTGCTGCCTGTAGCCGGGCTCCATCTGTGCCTGGTATGCGGCGTCTCGCGCGCCTGCAGGCTCATTCTAGGGGTTGGAAAGTTGTTTTAACTTTGCCCTTCTGCCTTCTGTTCACCATCTTCCCGATCTGCCCTCTCAGAGTTTCTTCTGCTCGCGTTAGCTCTCGGGGCATCTCAGTCTACAAGATTGTTATCCGGCTTAATTGTGCAGAGACTGCCACTCCGCCTGCAAAGCCCCTATGCCTCTATTAGCTTCAGGCTGTTACCATCTAGACTGAATGCAGCTCGCCTCTTCCCAATGACAACAGAATAACTCTCCAAACCAGAGGCTCAGCCTGACAGGTGGTAACTTGTCCAAATGCTGGTGTAGACACACCACCCATTTACTGCTGGGTAACCTACTCTAGGTTTTACTCTGCAGTAAGGAGTGGATCTACCACCTCCCAGACTGGTGGCCAGAAGCGGGTCGTCTCCAATAAACTGAGAATACCTTAGAGTCAAATGTGATGTGTCTGCACCTTATGATGGCCTATAATACATGCAGGAAAAATCACCGCATCAGGATTCCTGTGCAGAAAAGGTCATGGATGCATAGAGGGTCAGATTGCTTGAGCATGCTTCCTTATATAATAACAAGAGCAAAAGGGCAGAAATCCTAAATAGAGACAGCACAAATCTGTTGTCAGGCATTAGCCCCCTACTATCACCATGCTGCATCACAACATCATGCCGGTGCCCTCTGGCACTCAGTGCGGTGCCACGCGGAGTTGTGCACAAATCCTTCACGTGTTCAGGGTCTGCTTTGCAGCCCAAGGGCATAGGAGCATGCTGCATTTTTTCATGAGCACTGTGATTTTTGAGCTTTGACATCATAGTCATCATAGCCCACTCCTCAAATTTTGCTGGAAGGGCATCTGCTTTTAAATCTCCTTATGCAGCCAGTTATCAGTTCGAGGGATAGGAAGCAGGGTAGATTTGTAGCAGAAAAATTCTTAAACATCATTTGAAATGATTGTAACCCAGATTGACGTGTAAATACATTCGGTGCCCTAAGAGAAAGAGCTGGCCATTTGGGGCAACACTCAAAATTTGTACGTGTGATGGAGATGAGATCCCCTTCCACGCAGAACGCAGCTCAGCGGCGATTCCAGCCGCAGCTTTGCAAATCTCTCTTTGCGTACTAAGCTCTCATCCTAGCTTGGAGCCGGGAGCTTAATACTCCTGCAGTTTTCTGTTACCTGGAGTTTCTAACCAAGCAGATTCTGTGCCCGGCTCTCTGGACTTCCTGAGTCTCCTTTATTAAAAAAGCAATGGCCCTCTGTGACCTCTCCTCCCTGTGCCGCCTGTCACTAAAAGCCCCAGTTCTAGTGATCTGCACAGCTCGCCTCGCCGTGGACATGCCCATCAGCTCCTTGCCCTCCCCGGAGCGGAGGAGCCCAGCCAGCCCCTGTGGAGGTCAGACTCCCTGCACCATGCTTTGCCGCTGTGTGCTGGAGCATCTGAATATCCCCAAGCTGTAACCTCCATCCTTGGCCCTAGTGCCACCTCACCCCCTGCTCCCCACCCCATCACTGGCAGGTCCCTTCTGGCCTTTCCCTCCAGCCCTGGCAGCATTTGTGTCTCACCAGCACGGTCTCCTCGGCGCTTCCCGGCTCTGAGAGCAGGAGCAACTGCTCCATGAGCAAACCCGAGCCTTTTGCAGTGATCCCCCCTTTTCCCCCAGTCCCTCCATGGAGGCTGGGTCTCTTGCCATGCACCATGTCCAGTGCCTAACTCACTTGGGCCCACCCTTCTGCCTCTCCTTCTTGCCTGGCCCAGCTTCCAGGACCTCAGTCTTTCAGGGCTACGTGACACTGCCGCAGCACGGACCTGGGCTTGCCCCAGATCCTACCCCTTCCCTGTCCCCTCTCCACCCTTCACTGGCTATTGCCAGCATGATCCATGGATGGTGGCTGTCCCAGTCCCTCTGGCAGGCCTGTGGGGAAGTTGATGCCTGTAAGAATATGGGGCCTTTCAGAGGCTTGCATAGGCTTGCTCCTGAAGGCAGTGCCCCGGGAGGGTGTGAAGCCTGTTTCCACTACAGCAGTCGCTGGTTCCTGTGCCGTGGCCATCGAAGTGGGGGAAGGGCTGAACTGGTTCGCCAGCGAAGTATCTCCACTCTCATTTGCGGGGATGGGAGCCTCTGTTATCACGGCAGGTAATTCAGGCAGCATCGAGCAGCCATCTCCATCCCTCGCCTCGCCTGCTATTATCGGCAAACACTTTGAGGCCTGTTTGTGCAAATCTCTTGTACGCAGTGGGGTTCCCTATCGATTGCTTGCTTTCTTACCTCTGCTCTTAGAAGACCCCTGAGGCTGTGTCTTTAACTCTCGGCTGCGTCTTAAGAAAGTAGAAAGGACAGCAAGGAGGCAGGGCCCAGGCTTTTATCGATGCGGCTACACAGGCATGGGAAGAGTTAGGAAATAGAGGAGTGAAAGTTTCACTCGCAAGCTGCCTACGCGCATCCTAGGCTCTGCCCTTGAACTGATATTTCTTGCAATCACGGCCCCACGCTGCCTCATGCTGCGATGCTCCCGTACCCTGCGCCACGGCACAGTGCTGGCTGGCTCCCACCCCTCCTCCCTGCACTGGCACACAGACCAATTAGCTGTTTGCTCAACGTGGCTCAAACCTCACTTGATAAGTTGACTTAATTGCCTCACTTAAGTTAATTACTTCTTGGTTGAACAAGAAAGCAACGTAATTGATGTCAAGGCGTATTTGTCACTTGGATTAATATCGCAGGGAATGGGGAACCTCGTGCTCTCGGTAACTGCTGTCCTTCCAGGCGCTGAAGGGGAAGGAGACAGGTGATGCCCACGCCTCGTGGGCTGGCCTTGCCTGGGCTTTGCAGGGCGAGCAGGAGGTCTTGGTGCCGGCGTTCATAGCACCTGTGCCTACATCGCGCAGCATCTCGCGGCCCGCAGTGTGGAAACAGCCTGTTGTTCACTACAGAAAGGTGCCTATGGCTACTTATAGTTCAGAGGTAAGAGTTTGCTGCTGCCTCTGTGGATGTCCTGTCCAGAGTCTCCTGCCATAACACACCTCTGGGACACGGGGTGGGTCCAGGAGGACTTGCCTTGCGGCACACATCAGGGCTGTCCAGCTGCTGGGCAGTGTGAGGCTCTGGCTGCAGCACGATCGGGTGGGACAAGGGATCATATATATATAGGATGCCTCGCTGACAAGTGAACTAGGATGCCCAGTGACAGGGCCCTCAATAGATGGGCCCTAGTCACATGTAGGCCTGAGGCTGACAGCGGAGAGTTCGCTCCAAGCCCAGAACTCTTGGCAGCAAAATGGTAGTGAAGGATTGTGTGTGGTTGCACCATTGCCCCCCTCCTAGATCTGCCCCCGGTACTAGTGAACTCCTGGCAAAGACGGTGAATAGCGCTGGGGTCCTACAGCCCTGGTCGATGCCTGGCAGTCTGACCCCCCACAGCGCTCTCCGGCTGCATGGGTTGAGTCACCGTGCTCTGGACCCCTGTGTCCTTAAACTTGTCTTTGTTGTGAGACAACAGCACTGGCTCCCTCCTTGCTGCCCCTGTCTGTGGTAGCCCTTCCAAAAATGCGGCCACGGGGCCCAATTGCTCTAGGACCCCAGGGCCACCTCTCCCCCTGCATACCCGCAGGTGCTCTGGGGTAGAGCTCACCTCTGCAGGGACACGCAAGATGGGAAGCAGGCAGGACACGCGGACTTCCTAAAGGTCCCAAATGCCAAGTGTCCTGTACTTTAGCTAGCACAAGAAATCCAGAGAGCCAAACAAGACCTGCTTCCATGTGCTTCCTACCCCCATGCAACACTCTGGTAGGGCCCGAGTCGGTCTCTGCCCGCCCGTGGAGGTCACTCTTCTACCAGGACACGGCACGCTCCATCACAGCACGCTCCATCACGGTTTTGGTGCCGATTTTGGATGTGGGTGTGGGAATTTGGTAACTCCTATTCACAGGAATGGATGGGGGTTAGGAACAGCTACACAGATCACGTGCCTGCCTCCAAGTAATATTCCTTCCCTCCCAACTAATACAGGACCTGACCCCAGGATCAGGTCCTGGCTTCAAGATAATGGAGATAAATCCTTTTACACAGCATTACCTTCCTTCCTGACACCTGGCGCGGGAGAGGTGAAACTAGGACAATACCCAGTGCCTCGGTAATGCAAGCAATTACCAGTGCTGTGGGCACCGAGCACCTCACGCATTAACCTATTGATTGGGAAGGAGATGATCTTCTTCTCAGCTCCAGCCTACACCAAATGGAGAGCAGCCAGCTAGTCTCCCAGGGAGAGGCACAGGCCAGATCCAGATCCAGATTGCAGTCACAACCGGTGAAAGCACTGGCTTTGGCAGGGTTACTCTGTGCAGGTCGCTGGGATCCGGATCTGGCCCGCGGCAACTTTTCGGAGTTCTCCGGTTCTGCTGTGCCTGGAGTTTGCAGAGAGGTGCGCGAGCGGAGCAGGGCAGCCTGCGCTGGAAGCAGGGAGGAGGAACACAAGCAGTTCGCCGAGGCCCTCTCTCCTGTTATTAGGTGCTGCTGCCAGTGATATCCGCCTACAAAGCCATTGAGCTTGCACTGTTTTACTGTCTCACGGATGGGGTTTTTTTTTTCCTCTCCACATCTGAAAGCAAGCAGCACAGAGGATTTCAGGCAGCAGGTTAGCTTCATAAAAGGCTTTCCTCGGGAGCTGCTGCCTGCTGGACTTGGGGCGAGTGCCCCTGAGAGAACCGTTTTCAGTCCCGTGAAATCTTTCCTCCCGTGACCTGTGCAGAGAGGTGACCTTTTGTGCACGAGAAAGATAATCTCCTCTGCTCACCGGGACTGAAGTCCCGGAGATAAAAGCTTTATTCAAGATCAAAGGCACATTTTTTTTTTATGCTCCCAACTTAAACAAAAAGTTTGGTTTATGTTGGATCCCAGCACTAATGTGGTGACAGCTCCTGAGCTCATCTTCCCGCCCCGCGTGCGTGAGGGAAGCGGGCCAGGCGCCTGGGATGTCAGGCAACTTAGCGATTATCCTCACACAAAGAGGGTTCAGGGGCTCATCTCGGGTTCCCGTTTTGCAAAACCACTCAGGATTCAGCTTCCCTTTCGCTGCGAAGGATTATGTGGAAGGCAGGAGAGGCAGGAGGGGAGAGAAGCAGGGTCAGTGCGAGGACAGGCTGGGGAATGGCTCAGATTTGATCTTACTCAGCAATTTCAAACCCAGTTTGCACCAGGCCTGGCTTTTGCTTAAAGATCCATTGGCGCCTCCAGGGAACGGGGGGCTGAAGTTGGGGTTGACAGGAAGGGCCGTGTCATTTTTACTTCCGGGAGCTTGGGGAGTGTGTGGGGCTGTGCTGCCCACCCAGCCCCAGGCACTCACAATCCCTGAGCCTTTAGGATAATGTTTTCAAGCTTTTCTCCATGACCAGTAAGATCAGACTCTTTAAAAGCCAGGCCAGCACCCGTGATACCATGACTCCAGGAGCTGGAGCTTTAAGAAAGAGACAAAATACTGCAAGGACAGCAGGACAGCGGTCTGGTAGGAAAGTCATCTGCAGGAGGCTGCTACGTGGAGTGACCGGTCCCATAGCTCCGTGGACCCTTTCACTTCCACTTGCCTCCTCCTAGTCTCTCACCAGCCATCTTTACTCTGCTCCCCGTAGAGGTTCATTTCACGCTGAGATAAACCTCACTTCTACCCACCTTCTGCCTCCTGACGAGCACAGTTAAGCTGCTTTACTGCAGCTTCTTGCTCCTCTGGTCCAAGACCAAATGTGGAGTAAACCTGGCGCGTTTCCTTGTCGGGTCCCAGCCCTGAGTGCAGCTGCTGGGTGCACTCGCACCGGCCGAGGAAGCGTCTGCCAACGCCTGTTGACTTCCTCCAGTAAAAATCGATGAGAAGTGAGTCTGGTCATTGAGAAAGATCAATTTGCCTTAAGCTAGTGAAAAAAATAGAAATATTTACTGTGTTTTACAAACCGCAGATCTGGCTTTTCAGCCAAAGCAATGGACATGCTGTCATTCATTCGTTCGTTCATTTGTTCATTTGTTCTCTATTCTCTCATTCTCTATCTCTCTTTATTCCTTCCTTTCGCTTTCTCTCTTTTTTTCTCTCTCTATTTCTTTCACTTGATTTTTTAACCTGATTATTTATGTGCACACATTCATTCAGACTGATACTTGGATGTGTATGCACATGCACAGCCATGCATGTACACATGCATACACACATCCATGCACATGCACAAACACATGTGCTGTCTTTCCCTGTAGAGAAGGCTCCTGCAGTGCTTTATTTGCTACTTTAATCCCCCTCCTTTTCTCTCCGGGTCTTAACCCCCTTCCCGGCCTGAACACACTTCAAGTGCATTAGAGTAAACACCCCTGGGTTTTCTTGCTCGGCCTTGGCTGCAGAGCGCTGTTGCTGGTGCCCAGGCCAGAGGAAGGAGTGGTGGGCTTTGCAGCGCTTTCTAGGCTCTGTGAAGTTGGACCGCCTAGACCCCTGTCGCTGGAGTCTGAGCTTCGTTGCTCCTGCGAGGTAGTTGTAGGCTGCCACAGGGGCTCCAGCAGCTGCGAGGATGAGCCCCCTGGGCCGAATTCAGCCCGCCGCAGAGGTGAGTGGTCCAACACACGAGAAGCCCCAGGTGACCCACACCCATGGGCTGGGCCTGTCTCCTGAGCCAGACGTGGGACACCCCTGCTCCCGCAGCTCCGGGTATAGCCGCTCCGGAGCGCCACTGTCCAAGGTACCAGCTTTTGTGTCTGGTAGGACAGACGATCCTTCTGAGACGAAGGGGCATCGCTCTTCAAGGAAAGCGAAAGACAGATCTGTAAAAACCGAGTGATTTCACAAGACCCCGAGGAGGTCTTCCCATCAATTAGAGAAGGGAGTCCATAAAGAAACGTCTTCATCAGAGAGCATTCCTCCCGAAGCGTTTTCTGACACGCCGCCAGAACAGGCCTGAACGCTGACAGGCTCTGGGGAAGTTCCTCTCCAAATCCCCATCCAGCGCCACGGCAGAGCATCGTCTCTAATTAAAATCAAGAATCAGCGTAAGAGCCCTGCAGTGCAGCTCCTTCAGACTCATCCTAATATAGCTGCAAGCGGCTGAGTGCCCTTTATGCCTGTCGACGCCTTGCACCTAGGAGCATTAGGCCACAAATCAGGATAAGAAGGTAATGAATAGGGCACTGGCTGTCAGCCACAGGGGTTGGGGAAGGATCTCTTCCCCTGTGAATGACTGCTGATGTATTGCAGGAGGTTTTCAGCGTGAAAAGGAAGCTTCCCCGCGGGATGGCAAGCGACTGGTCTGACGCAGCTCGAACCCATCTGCCCCCATGATCTTTTCCAGGTTCCGTTTTTACTATTAATCAGTCCTTATTAGCCCTACGGTGACAAGACCAGGTGAGGATGCATCCCGCAGCGAGGACTTCCTAGGGGAGCTGGCGCAGGGCGGGCAGGCTGCTTGTTGGGGGTGAAGCGATCGGCCGCCACACCGGCACAGCAGGGCTGTATTGAAAAAAGATTGTCCTTTCCGCTTAATTCTCATCTCTTGCTTTTGACGGGGGTCACTCTGGACACTGGAGAGTCAGCAGCCAGGCAGCTGATAGAAATACAGGGTAATCCAGGCGCTCTAATGATCTGCCTTTGATCTTCTATTCAATGGGGAGATTTATTACAGCTTTCATTTCAAGTCAAAACTGATGAATTTCACCGGACCTGTCGAGTGGCTACAATCTGGCAGCATTTATCTTCCAGCGGGAAGAGACAGTCTCCTCTCATTGTCTTGTAGCAGTGAGGTGGGGGCAGCTGGGAATCCAGGATCCTTGCTGTTTAAGAGTGTTAAAATGCCAGTTACGTGGTAGAAACAGGGATCCGTATCACTCGGAGTACGGCCTCCGGCTCCAGCATCAGTGCTGCACCTAGGGCAGGTGCTCTAGAGCCAGGTCCTGGGAGCAGAGAGTATTCGCTTCATTTTAGATCCTTTGGATGAGTCTCTGCTGTCCCCCTCTCCCGTTCTTGCAATGAAGTCAAGGTCAATCAGGAGCTCTTTCCACGTCCCCCAGCCTACATTAGACAACTCCTTTGGGATCCATTGGCACGGTATTGTTCACTTGCAATTGAGCATTGGCACACAACTGGAGACCGCCCATCTGTCCATCTTGGAAGGGCCAACCTACAAGGCATTAGGATATCCGGGATCCAGACGAGCAGCGCGGATCATCTTAGAGCTCCAGTGGGTGCGTGAAGCCACTGACGTACCGGCCAGAGGCTCGCACAGAGGCCATGGACACTGTGCATCTCCAAGCACCCAGGCTGCAGCATCCGCTGGGCCAAGAACGACCGACACCGCGCAGCAATGCACAGCCTGAAGCAGCCTGGGGGGCCGTGGGGCGTGTTTGGCACTGCAAAGGGATTCAGGAGTTTGTACGCTGCAGGTCAAGGCAAAAATCAAACAAGATGAGAATTATCCAGAGCCCAGCACCGTCCCCTGGGGACCCGCACAGATGCTCAGTTGTGGAGCCAGCTGCTAGGCACCTTCGTTGTGGGTGAAGTCCTTCATTGTGGGTATTTGCAGCCTGCTTCGCAGGCTCTCACCAGCCTCGCAGGAGCAGCCTTCAAAACATGGCACCGGGCAAGAGCTCAGCCTAAAGCAGGGTCAGCTCCCCCGACCCCTTACGCTTCTCAGCAGCTCTCCAACCTGTTGCTGGCTTGCGGTCACTTTATTTGGTACAGATGGGAAATGCGTTCCTTTGTTCATAACATTTCCCACAAGGATCCTTTCTCTCTTGCCACGTGGATCTACCAGTCCAAACACGCAGGACGCAAACTGTTGGCCTGATTGTCCCCTACCCCCTTTCCAGATGTTGAGCAGAGCTGTGGGCAATGTTCCCACTTCCCTCTCCTCTTCCCAAGTGAACTAGGGATAGGACAGCTCAAAGCAACACCTCTTCTTTATTGCAAAAAAAATGTTTTTAAAAATTGAACGTTTTCATTTGAAGTGTAAGCAAATTTTAAAAATAAAATACAATTTGCATGTCATGTTCATTTGAACCAAAACCCTTTTGACTAGGGTTTGAAAAAGGATCCACCCTGGGAATGGGCAGTTCCCAGCTAGGCCCTTCGCAGGTTCACTGTCCGTGGCTATCTGTGCCATCAGCCGTCCGAGGGACAGGAGGGAAGCAGGTGGAGGGGACAGGACAGGTATCAGGGATTTGGGAAGGATACTCCTTCCTGCCTCCCAGCCTGGGGCTGTCGTCACCGTTGAGTTGAGCCAGCAAGATCTTTGGGGCAGGGACCGTCTTGTGCGGCTGTGAAAAGTGTCCAAAGCTCAGATTGTTAATGAAACATCTTTCATTTTTTGCCAGCTGGTTTTAAAGCACTGAATTGTCAGTGTATTTCAGCTTTTCAGGCTTCCTTTTTCTGACAAATTCCTGACATTTCCAAAGAAAAGTTTGTAGCAAAAAACACTTTTCCCCTCTTTGCCTATATTTTCTCAAGGGGAAAAAAAATTATCAGTGAGTCCTAATTTACAGACACTTTATGCAGCGGAAATATGATTAACTTGCTTCCACCCAATCTGATTTGCGTCCTGCAAATGGGACAGTCGCAGCTTCTGCTTCCCACCCCCCCAAATAACTGTTTTCAAGACACCCAGCGGTGAGCTGTGAGCTGTGTAAGAGGCCCACTCCTTTTACCTTTGCAATAAGGTGGGCGGTTTTTTGTCTCGTCTGTGGTGTATAAAGCCTGGTCTCCCCTCTGTGCCAATATCATTTTAGCTGTGTCAGTTTAGGCCTGCGGTTTTCTGCTAAACTAGTTCAATCCATCTAGTCTCTGCAGTTATACTGGTATAGAGGTGCTTATAAGTGGGTAGCTTATCTCCTTCCCTTCCCTCCAACACATTTAGCTATGCTGTGGGTAGGCAAGCCCTAAAAGTCCTTCCCACGGGCAGTCGGAGTGACCATACAGGGAAGCGACAGGGAGCCTATGCCAAGGATTTTCAAAATGACACAGAAAAAGAGACAGAACAAATCTGTTTCCCCCACCTCCTTTCTGTAACGGGAACTCTCCGTTTCTTTAGGAGCTACTGCTGGGGCACTGGTAGGCGGGGTGGGATTTCGGGTTGGCTGTGGTGCTTTCATTTCCTCTGTGGAGGAATATTTAGCAAATTCAGAGGATAAATATTTATCCAGTAATTCAGCAAGTTGTGGGCATCAGGGCTGAGTGTGAACCCCTTGCCAAGCAGGGCTTGTGCTGGAAGGCCAGGCCTGGCCCCCTGCAGCCTGTGCCCCAGCAAGGGGGCTGCTCTGCTGGGAATCTCAGCAAGTGGCTTCCCCGAACTTAGCTAAAAAAGAAAATTGTGACATTTAAACCCTTTTTCCCTAACGGGAAGTGGCAGATGAAATGAAAAGTTAATGAAGGTAAGTGTCTCTCTCAGAATCTGGGCTCTTCCCCTCCCCGCCGTCCTCTCTGCTCTCCAATTAACATCTTGGCTGGATAGCCGGGCTGTGAAGAATCTGCCAAGATAGGAGGCTGGTGGGGGTAGGGGGAGGAATGGGGGAGACGCCAGCTGCTCCTTCCCGTTGCACAAAGCAGATGAAAGGAGCAATCGTCCATGTGTTTGATAAGGGAACAGAGACCCCCTGCGCCGCTCCCTCTCTCTCTCACTCCCCTCTCATTAGAGCAGGAGTCTTGGGAACTCAGCGTCGCAACGGCTGTTGCAAGGAGAAGGATTGCTATTGTCGGTGCCGTGGGGTTTCCTGCGCCAAGGAGGTGGCCAATTGTTGCTCTGGAGCAGAGGAGGTGTCTTTCTCCAGCCCCAGCTGGGAATGCAAGGCTGTCGGGTTAGCCGCAGGGGCTCCTGCCTTCCGCGTGAGTCTGTGCGGGACAAAGACAAATTGCAGACCTAGCTGCAGGAGTCGCTGAGAAGAGATCTCTATGTGGACAGGCCTCGGCTGCTGACTAGCAGCCGTAATGCAAATAGGAGCTGAGCCTGCTGCACCCAGAGAGCTGGTGCCATCCGAGGGCAAAGGTGCTAGCAGGCAATAGCAGCAAGAAGCAGGGAGTCTGCCCTGCCTGCCCAGCTCCCACCGAACTGCTGTCAGCACCTTCCTTCCTCCTCGTGCCCCTGTGACGAGGCATTTCACAGAACTCGCAGACATGGCTGTGCCGTGAGCGCTTCTGCTGTGGCTTTCAGCACAAGAGCTGGGATTTCTGGGGAAGCATCTGGGCAACAAGAGCTCATCTCTGGACCCGTCATGCTCAGGCTTGCTTCTCTTGGCCACCCCATCACCATCTCCTCACCTGACAGAGGAAAAGCCTAACATCAAGGCAGAGCTCCTTTGCCTCCCTTAAGTGCGATCGCTTTATCACCAGCTTTACATGTGAGAGGGGGGTGCACCATGTGCGTGAAAGCACATTAAAGGAGTCACCGTTCTGAGCTGGGGACCCCTGGCAAACCTCATAGTAACTATGGAAGGGGCCAAGCAGGGGTGGGGAATGAACCCCCTGCCCCCTCCTACCCCAGGACGACTTGCTGCTAGCTGCGTTAGGCAGAACTTGTGAAGGAAGCAAAATCAGATGAGCAAGAGAAAGAGCAGGGTGCTGGTCTGAATGTGATTTACAAGACTTCTCGGAGGGTGGGAGCACCCGGGCCGGGGGACTGTGCCACGAGGGAATGCAGTCCTTGGTTACCTGCTCCAGGCCAGGATTTAGCACGCTTGTAAATGGGCACAAGGAAGCACAGGCTGCGCTAGCCCCAGGGGCTGGCAGTGCTCCTAAGCCTTGAGGCAGGAGCTGATTAATAGTTACTGTATTTTCTCATATATAACGTGCCCCCAAATAAAATACACCCCTTGTTTTTGGAAGGCACAATACAGCAGAAAAGAGACACGTGTTCCTGGAGAGGCCCGACTTTCTGAGTCATTTGGCTTCCCAGGTGAGTGTCCCAACCACTCTGCTATTCAGGCTAAAATACAGGAGAGCCCATCTTCCCTGCTTTGTTGCTGGGGCAAGCCAGGTTCACAGGTGCAGGCAGGGATTTAGTTCCTGGATGCAGATGACTAAGTGCCCAAAATACCCAGCAGGTGACTGCAAAAGTGCCACTTAGATGACTTAGAAGTGGAATTGCAGCCCCGGGATGGCACGGACATGCACTGAAAGCATAGGCCAGTCATATCTGCAGTACCATCCAACCCGGGGCAGGACTCCCTGGGGGGCCGTGATCGAGCGTGTTTGAGGTGGGAGAGGAAGAGCGGAGGGTGCCAAGGTGAGGCAATGCACGCTCCTCGCTGCCCCGACATTCCCCAGTCAACACAGACAAGCGGGCTCTGTTCAGGTGGGTAAAGTTCCCCCCATGCTGGGAGGGAGCACCAGTTGGGGAATGGCGGGCAGCGGGGAAGCCTGCTCCCTTGAAGCATCATCCCCATGACACTTAGCCAAGGATAGCATGGGGCGCTGGAGCCGGGAGGGAGGTGCAGGACATCTAAGCAGATGCCCTGTGGTCTCCGACAGGCTTTGAGACTGTCCATTCAGGGCTTGAGCTCGCACTATCCAGGAGGGCACCCCTTCTCTAGCACGCCCATCTGAGATGAATTAGAGATGGTTTTCTCCCTGGCCGTGCCTGGCATGCAGGTTTTCCCAAGGAACAGGGAGGTGATAGGTAAAGTCTAGGGGTCTGCTGGATTTTGCCCTACCTGTGTATGCGGGAGGGAGACTATGGGAAGTCTCCCCACGTGTTTGCAGTGCTTACTCATAGTCATCTGCCAGCTGCTCGAGGACCATTCGGCATGAGACTACGCAGTTTCCTAATGAATTTTCAAGCGAAGCGCTCTGATTCAGCAAGTGCTGCGTGTGCATGTGAGGGCAGCAGCTAACATCGCCGTCTGCCTCGGTGAATTTGCATTAGCCCGGCTCCGTGTCACAAGTGACATGCTCCGGGGCAAGTTTTGCTGCCTGTTCCCTGCAGTTCAAGGGGGAATTGGTCACGCCTCCGATCTCTGACCCACTCTGGACCTTTCTCGGAGCAGCGTGAAATCTGCAACCAATAGCACAAAATCCTAGGCTTGCAGACACTTGATGGAAAGATGCAGGAGCAAAAGTGGTGCTGCTTACAGTCCCCCCGCATCAGCGCAGTGCTGAAGGAAACAACCCTATCCACAACTAACTGACACCGCAAGGTGTCAAGCTAATAAAGCAAGCTCTGCTGAGAGACGCAGGTTAGCAGAGGTTAGGGGAGCTGGGCTGTCAGGGGCACCGCTGAGGGAGGGCACATGTTGCCATCGCAGGGCTCAGTTTTCCTCTGGGGAAGCAGCGGATGGGCCAATACAAGAGAAAGGAGACAGGTTCCTGGGTGAACTCAGTCCCAACACAAATGCAGAGGGAAGGACAGGGCCTGGGAAAGCAAGCAGCTCAGTGAGAAGCAGCTGGTGACCCACCGGCCAGGGTTTGGCTTTGTGGCAGACCAGAGGTTTGGAAGCAGGTCACTGCCCAGCTTCCTCCTCCAGGCCAGGCGGCTCTGAGTTCAGGTGCCTGGCTGGCTTATTGTACCTGGGGCCAGCTGGTCCCCACAGCAAACCCCAAAACAAGCAAGTGTGCAAATGAAGCCAACCCCATGGTCTTTCTTCAGACCTAGGAGGGCAACCTAGGCTCTGTGCTTCTCTCTCAGCACACTGGCCTCCTCTCCCTCTGCCCCTGCAGATCTCAGTTTGCTCCATGGCTGCACCCTCGTTTACTGGTCATCGGCTGCAGCTGGTGTCCGCCAGGCTTCCAGCCAGACACTCTTAATTGCTGGCAGCTGGTCTCAGCCCTCTGCAGCCTGAGCACTTCCTTAGGGGGCTGCTTGTCTGACAACTGTGATAGAGAAGATCCTGGTCGTGCATTTGGACTTCAGGCAAGACTGACATGGAGCCAGATCTAGGAGAGAAAGCCCCTTGGATGCTCAGCGTGGCTTCTGCTTCCCTGCCAGCAAGCCCAGCCCAGGTGTCCTGCAGGGCTGCGCGAGAGGGAGAAACGCTGCTTGTTGCAAACGGCCTGGTCTCATGCAAGGAGTCCAGACCTCCCAAGATGCGGGTCCTGGTTGGCTCTGTCCCTGCTTTCCAGACCCCTGGCTGACTCAACCAGAAAAAGTCCCACTTCTTTTCTCAGGTGCTCTCTGATGAGAGCATCTTGGGCAGCGCAGGGGCAAGGCAGCCTCCACGCTCTGTCCCACCCTTGACCTCTGCTGGGATTGATCCAGTGAAGACACAAGTATCCACTTATGGAGGAGGAACGGGACTAAAACCATCAGCTTCATTCCTGTTCAGCATCAAACAGGAACGCCCCACAGCCGTCCTCGCCCGCCCCAGCATCAGGCTCGCCCTGCGTGACCTCAAGGTGAGAAGCACAGCGTGCCTCTCCGGGCTGCTCACGCCCTACTGCTTTGGTATCGAAGGAAGCCAGGAGCAAGCGCGAAACCCCAGAAGGCAATTTACCTCCACATTGCCAGGTAGGCGCTGCTAATGAGCTGGCCCCTCATTTACATCGACTTATGAGTCTTAGGGCAGGGGGGTGTCTGGGGAGCACGGTCAAATGTGCTGACCTGTCATTGCTGCCGTTTCTGCCCGTCCCCGTTAACTGTGACTTTTAAATGATTTGTTCATTTGTCCTAATGCAGTCGGGGCCCAGTTGGAGTATGTTCTTTGTGTGGAAGCAAGCTGCCTGCGCTCCCTGGAAAGTGAGCATTATACCGCCTCTGACACTCCAATATGCTAATGCACCATCTCCCTGCAATTTCATTTTCAACAGGGACTAATTTAAAAGAAATGACCAGCCTGCCAGTGGACTTCAAAGATATCTTTTGATGAGTTTTAGCAGCTTCAGCAAAACTCTAATTTGAATTTCAGTGGCCGCTGTGTGATTTTCTCGGTGACAGTTAAGAGAGATGATAGCGCTAGTTCTGTCTGTCACTGGTGCCTCTTTCTCTTGCCTCGTATTACTGATTTGTTACAGAAAAAAGAAGGGAAAAGTTGAAAGAGAGGGCAGCTCAAATCAGGCGCACACATACACACAAAGGAGAGATAAACAACTGATAGACAGAGAGAGAAAATAAGGAGGAAAACCGAGAACAAGGGGTGGGTTATGAAGGGGTGGCCCAGTAGATCAGGTGCTGGGGGCCAGGGAGAGCAGGATGTGCTCCTTAAAGGCCCTGGTGACTCATTCTGACTCCGGGTGTTTTAACAACACACCTTGGTGCACTGACCAATTTGGGTTAAACTGACCCTGGTGAAAGTAAGAGTGTCTTCTGCATCTCAGCCATGCAGGCTGGGAGGATGGGGCAGGGCAGCAGATATTTTTTGAGATTTATCTGTCAAAAAGCACATCCATCAGAGGCCCACGGGCCCCTGGCAGACTTTGGAGACACTTGGTGCTGAATTCTGTTTTGCTTTATGCACTCGGGTAACACTGGCCACGTAAGTGGCATTATTGGCACTTAGTTTGTGATCCTGGTACCTCTGGGCTGTGGATGCGGAAACATCTATGCAGCTGCTGAGCGCATGCAGTGGGCTGCGCCCCGGCCCCTCGGGTACCAGCTGCATAGCCGCGTATCGGAGGGTAAGTCCCCAGAAAGGGGAGGAGGAAAGCAGTCCATGGTTTAGCCCCAGCATTTGAGGGATTAATAGACTTGCCCAGGAAACTGGGGTGCCTAGAGGGCCCTTGAACCTAACGCAGCGCTCTAACCACCAGCCTAGCAGGTCAGCTATTAGCCAGCTCTCCTCTTAAAGCTGAGCCGCTGCATCTTGCATGGAGTATTAACTGGATAAAATGGATGCAGAGCACTGAAGGAGCCTCTTCCATTGGGAACCAGGGCACAAGCTGGCATCCAGGGCCTTCTCCTTTCCGGGGCAGCAGCCATCTCCTTGAGCCACGTGCCCTCAAGCTCGGGTTCTTCCTGCTGGCCCCACATCTCCTTTGGCTGGAGAAGGCACTGGGCCATGCCCAGCCTGCGGCTTGGTGGCTAAAGGACTGTGTCGCCAAGTCAGACACACAGAAGAGGGGAGGACTGATGCTCTCTGGTCAAATCTTCTAATCACTGAGTCTGTGGGTCATCGACCTGCTGCTGCTGGCTGGTTTTTGCTGGGTAGAATTGTGTAACTCGTGCACGCTCAGCCTAAATGTGTGCCTAGCCACCTCCTTGGCCAGCTGGCACATGCCCAGGAGCCCCGTGGATATTTATGCACCCACGCTGCATGAGTCCTGTAATCACAACCCACACAAGTGCCCAGAGCGCCACTCACGGGACCGGAGAACGGCCGGGCAGGCATGTCAGTGAGATGGGACTCTGACCCTGTGTTGCTGCATTTGGCAGTATCGCATCAGGGTAGAAGGAGTCCCGTGTAAAGTGCGTGGCTCAGGAAGGGGCCTGTGGGCAGGAAATACCTCCGGAGTGTGTCTGTCTGCCTGCACACGGGACATGATCAACCCATGTGCTGCGCCTGCAGTGTGGTGGGGGAGTGAGCAGGGTCCAAGTGCGTCGTGGTGCATTGCTGACAGGTCCCCGTGCTGTGAGTCGCCAACATGCTGCATCCAGAAATGGGAGCAAAATCACAGCCACTGCTGCCCTGATCTTCAGTAAACCACCATGCTAGATGGACATGCTTGGGTGCCAGAGGTCCTATGCCTTCGTGCATGCCCTGGATGCAGGGTGGGATTTGTCCCGCTCCTGCTCTTTTGTGCTTCGTGCCTCCAAGCAGACATGTGTGTCCCTTTAAGAGGGGCGTGCTGGCTGAGCAAGTGCCTCAGGTGTATTGGCAGCGTGGTTTCTGTCCCCTGCCTAACGTCTGGAGCTGCCACCGTTACGGCTGTCACCAGTGATTTCACACTTTGGCTTATATCTTTAGTTTCCCTTGTCAGAGACAGCTTCATCCCCAGCTACCCCGCATCTGAATGAACCCGCCGTGCTGAGACGGCAGCTTTGGGGGCACAGGCGTCCTGGCCTTTTGTTCCTAGAGCCCCCGATTCGCATCCGGCGTCTGATACAAATGAAAGGAGCGTTGGCCTAGACGGCGTGGCGTGGCGTGGAATATCAATCATCTCTTGCAGAGTTTGCACTTTCCAGCTTGGGGAAGTGATGGCTGAATGCAAACAGCCCCTCGGAGCCCAGGAGGAGCCGCTCCCACGGGCTGGGGGCATTCGTGCTGATGGGCAGCTGAGAGATGCCTGAAGTCTTCTGTCAGTCCCCTAGTAAGTGCAGTGCATCCTGATCAGGCCCCAGCTTAGCTGGTGGAAAATGTGGGATTAGAAAACAACCCAAATGTCCACCGCTTCTGGCTGCAGCAGCTCTCAGAGACTGTGGATGGAGAGCCTGGCGCATGGCAGCTGCACAAGCAGAGTGCAGGCTTCGGGAGACGTCCCTCTCTTCCTTTTCCAAGATGCCCCTGGGGCTTCCCTCCTCCTGCACTTGCGTCCTTCACACCTGAGCCCATCTCCCTTACTGACGAGTTACATCACTTGGCCTGGCACCCACTAGCTTGTCTCACTCCCTAGTACTCGTCCAGCTGAGCAGCAAGGTGTCTGAGAGCCCTGCCTCTCCTGGACCCTGCCGTGTCTCACCCTGCACAGAAAGCTCGGAGATGGGAGGCCTTGCAAAGAGCCCAGAGCATCAACTAACTTGGGCTCCATAAGGGGACCGTGGTCCAGAGCCTGTGTCCCTGCCCCAGAGAGCTGCAGCATCCAGAGTGCATGGGAGCCTGACGGCAAAGGTGCTCAGACATCACGTCGACAAGCAGGCAAAACTGGGCACGACCTGCCGTGATTGCTCTGCCTGAACGGGGCTGGTGGTTCGGTCTGTGGGCATCCAGACATTGCTAAGGACTTGCAGGCTGTGAACTACAGAAGCCAACTCGCCCAGCAGGAGAAGGGCTTGCATCCAATGTCTGGTCTGTCTGATTGCCTACCCACAAAAATCCACTCTCTCCACTGCAGCCTGAAGCTCGGCGCACCTGATCCTAGCTGGAGCACAACACTGGACATGAGAGGGATGGGGATAGGAGAGCAGCCATCACCCCTGCAGCAGCAAGACTAGAGACAGGCCAGCAAGTTGTCCCAGGGGCTGTGTCCTGGGCACATGTCTAGGAATTGCTCATTTAAGAGATGGTTACACCTTGTCCTGCCTGGCCCAGGGACAGACTTTATCCCTAGCGAGAGACCAAGGCCCCTCACTTAATTTTGCCAGAGGCTGGACATGGGTTCAAGCTGCCTGTTGCATCCCAAAGCTCCCGGATGCTGGTGTTGTTTGGTGCTGCTTGCTATCGTGGCACAATCATTGCAACCAGCGCTGCCTGTAGCGTGGTCCCCCTCCGCCAGCTTCCATCTGGGAGTCCATCCATTCAGCTCCTGTGTGCAGCTGCCAGGGTTGGCATCACATGCGAAGCCAACCGTGAGGAGGTGGAGGGGTTATAACCAGTCTGCAAGTCCGTGAGGGCTGGGGAGCAGCATAAGCAAGATAGATCTGAAATCTGTGGCAGGCGAGCTGCTGGACTTAATCTCAGCTAAAGGTCAGGAGATGAAGACAGTACCAGCCCCAGCTCAGATCAACCATGCAGCTGCCCTGGGGGTTTTGCAGAGACCTTTGTGCCATCTGGAAGAGAGTGCTGCCAGCAAGAAACCCAGCAGAGAGGAACAACTGGGAAACCCTCAGGAGACGCAAGAAAAGCAGGGAGGGGATGAAGGGACGGGGGCAAGGACGGAGTCAGCAGTCAAGCAACTGCGAACAAAAGGGGTCTTGGCCTGTGGTTCTGTAGGGCTGGTCCTTTGGAGGGTGTTGGTTATCCAGGTCACTGGCAGCAAATTCCCCCTCCTCAGTCCCTGTCTGCAGAGATAGGCAGTGAGAAGCACGGCAGTGCCTTGGGGCTTTCCAGCAAGCCCCCGTTCCAGTTAATGATAATAGAACTAATACTAATTAACATGACTTAATACATTGGTCTGTCCTAGCTCTTCCCACCCCAGGATCTTCCCGCCCTTTACATGCGGTAATCAATGCAAGCGAGCAACCACCCTGTGCGGCAGGCAATGGAAATGCCGGTTCTCGGTTGCTTTTATTGTCTCTTGCAGTAAAGCGTGGAGGTCAGCTGTCGTCTAAGCCCATCTGACAGCGTCGCTGAGACTCTGCAGGCAGGGACCTAAGCTTCTGGAGTCAGCCTGTCACTGTGAGATCTGCCATGAAATCACTCCGACATTAGTCGCTTCCTAATAAAGCTGTCACAGACACCCCCATTATCTCCCGGCTCAGCCCCCTGCCCTCTGTTTAACCAGATAATCTGCTTTTTAAAAATTCATTCTCCTCTGGCTCACTGGAAGTTCAGGTCTGCCCCAGTTCTTGTTGCCAAGTTGTATTGAAGAATTATCAGCACGCAGACTTCTTCTCCCTCCCTTTTCTTCTGCCGCTGTGCGACCCAAGAAAGTCTGGTTTTTGGCTAATTCTGGTGGCATCTGTGAGCCCCCCGGGGAGCTCTTTGAGTCTGTCCCAGCTGCAGTCAAGCAGCCCCCGCGGGGAGGTGTTCATTTCCATCCGAGCCCTAAATTATATCCAGCTCCACACGTGATGTTGGCGCCTCCATACATCATGTGTCCCTTTATCCCACCCTCGGGGCAATCCAGCCTCAGCCTGAGGGCAGGAGGGGATGGGGTGCAAGGTGTCTGAATGGATCGGACCCTCGCCAATGATCAGGCTCCAGCTTCTCGGAACAGCCTTTCTCACAAGGTTTCTGCTGCTCAGGAGAGCAGGGCGCTGCATTTGTGCAGGGGCCTGGGTGTGGGTACCAGGAGGCAGCAGCTCCTTGGGTCTCACCCTGCCTATAGCGTACGTAGGCTGGCCTTCACCCATGTCCAGTGGTAGCTTCAGTATGTTGGTGACCTCCTACATGAGATCTCTCCCAGGCAACCCCATTAGGCCCTGCTTGGGTCTGTAAATGTGTTGGTGCGTCCACCTGCTAAAAGGACCAGCAGACCCGGAAGGCTGCACACGTCTTGCCCACACCAGTCCCTAGGAGAGTACCGGTTAACGCAACAAGCACCGCTCGGCCCATGTCGTTGACTTACTCACGTCTGCCCGGACCTTCGCAACCTTCCCTTTACCTTTTTCTCCTTTGGAGATGCTGCAGCCAAGCTCAGGGGAATGCACAATGAGTGCTTTGGGAAATGTGCTGTATTCAGCGTGCACAGCCCCTTGCACGCCTTTGTCTAGCACCGTCGTAGCACAGAGTGGATTGCAAGTCAATGCCAAGCGAGGTGCGACTCGTGTTACCCATGTGTCTCAGAGGCTGGGGCCTCGGGAGGTTCATCAGAGGCTAGATGGATGTGATGCTTATAGGCTGGGGATATAACCAAGGCAGCCTGTCCTATGAACAAACTGGACAGTGATCAGCAGCTTCTGAATAGCCAGCCTGGTTAGCTACATGTTTGGAGGGAAAGGATAGTACAATTTATTTTGCTGGGACTTAAACCCGGAGGGTCCTGGCCAGAGGGTCTTTTGCCCTTCTGATCAGGGACAGACCCGTCACCGCATTGGGGTCAGAAAGGAATTTTACCCCATGGTCGGGCTGGTCTGGACTGGGGGCTTTTGCCTTTCTCTGCAGTGGGGGGAGCGACCCTTTCCTTGGATTTCTCAAGCAAATTTTAACAACCCTTGGAGCAGCGGGATGTTGGCTGCTGTGGTCCTCCTGCCTTACCTGGGGCAGGTTTCGGTGCTACGCCATGTGTTGTGTCAGGGTTGACTGCGTAGTTTTGCTAAGAGGCTGGATAAAGGATTTACATGGGCTGGTCTGGAAAGGGCTGATCCTGCCTCAGGCTGGGGTTGGACTAGATGTGACCTCTGCAGGTCCCTTCCAGCCCCACTCCTCTACCACCCTCTGATTCTCAGTGGTGTCTCCCGTGGGATGGGTACATTGCACCTGCCCTCCGTGGTCGCACCGGGTGCAGTTTCAGGCATTGGTTCTAACCTAAAAGCCCGACCTGGTTTGAGCGTTTCCCACACGCTGCTTCCAGACTCAGGATCGGCTGTAGCTCGTGCTTCCTGCCTGGCTGCTAGAGAAGCACCGAACATGCACGATCCTTAGCACAGGTGTCTGGTTTTAACCCTGGTCTGCCCAGAACTCGGGTCTTGTTACTATCAGGACACACCACAAGCTGTACAGAGGACAAGGTAGGGGCGTGCATATGGATAGGTCTTTGCTCGCGTGCCGTCGCTTCCCCCCGAGCACTGCTCGCTAAGTGCCGTGCAGGTCTCGGTGTTGGATTCACGGGCAGGCAGGGGGTGGCTGTAACAGCTGAGCCATTCAGAGGCTGCTCCAGAGGCCTCAGGACGCACAGGTAGTGTGGGACCTCGGGGCTCCGGAGACAATCGCCGCACCATTTGGGGAGGATGGATCTCAGCACTCCGGCTGACCCCCGCGCTTTCTGAACAGGAGTGTCCCGCAGCCCGGCACTGACAGGATAATTGCAATATTGTCATGATGCGCAGAGGATCAAAGCCGAGGTGCAAGGGAAGGAGCAGCAGTGGCAGGAGTGACGTGCCGATTGCATTTAGAAAGCACTTAAGAAGCAATTATCCAGTGCTGGGAGCCCTGGCCAGAGAGTGCGGCTCATGTATTTTAATGTGTATTTCAAAGAGATGAAGATTGGTGCCCAGCAGGGGGGCCTGGTAGGCACGGAACAGCTGTGTGCGGCTGGCGCAGGGACAGGCGAGACACGCAGGCACCGCACGCAACGCTGCGGCCTGCCCGTGGTGCTCGGGAACGCGCAGAAACCGCCGGGCTCCGGCAGTGCCCCCCTGTCAAGTGAGAGGGACCAAACCGCAGGGAAAGTTCAAGGCTTGTTTTTGGAGGTCAAAGACCCAGAGCAGTCAGTGGCAGGAGGCTGCCCTTGCTAGCTCAGCCCAGCTTTCCCCGTGCAGAGGGTGTGGAGCACGTCCACGGGGGTGATTTTGGCAGGGGAGAAAGGGACAGATATTCTCCCAGGTGAGTTCAGCTGCAGCTCCTAATCCCGTCCCTTCTCCAGGGTGCCTTTTGAAGCCCTGAGAGGGAGATATGTGGGGCCAGGAAGGAAAGATGCAGCGGGTGAGACGGCTGCTGCTTTGGAAGGGTCAAGGCCCTGGATTCCAGCCTGTGCCCTGGCTCTCAAGGGGCGGAAACTTTCCTACTTTCCTGTTTTATCCAATGCTCTGTTATGCTGCTTGTTAGTTCTGCAGATCTGGTGCTGCCCTGTTCCCGTTTGCTGTATAGAGCTCGAAGAAGTGATTTCTCAGCTTCTCAGCAAGAGTAAAGCACAGCTTCAGCTTGCTCGAATAGGCCATGTGGCATGTTGAATGGGGCAGACTGGTGTCACCTGCATTCCCTTGGGTATGATAGTCCTCTACTTGCATCAGTTATGAAAGGAGATATCTGAGCATACCTGAGCTTGGCCATGTGGCATGCTGAATGGGGTGGACTGGTGTCACCTGCATTCCCTTGGGTATGATAGTCCTCTGCTTGCATCAGGTACAAAAGGAGATATCTGAGCAATAGCTAAGCAAGAGTCTTGTGTCCTTTAATTGCAGTCCATTTCTGTGAGCTGATCAGAGAGGGGTAGTGCACCAGGTTAGTCTGAAGTCAGGCAGAAGGCAGGGTAGATGGATGCTTGAAGGATCTGGAGGAGGCATTTCTGCAATGACAATACAGTCCTAGAGCCATAGCCTCTCAAATCCACTCAGACCCTGCTCTCACCGCTACAGTACCAGCCCTGAGACGGAGACAACAGAGTCCCTTTGGTTGTCACCTCCGACACATTCCTGCTCAGACCCCGTTTGTTCTCCCTTCCAGCCTCCGCTCTCTGCCGCCATGTGACACAGGAGACTGGGCAAAGTAGACCTAGGTCTGACCTAGTAAATGGAAATTTTTATGTCCTTGCCTGTATAATGGCACTTCAGCTCTGTGACTAGCAGTTCTGCATAAGAGCCAAGTATGATGGCTCCTGGTGATAATACCCATCAGACTTGTCCTGCTTGCAGGAGCTCAGAGGTTTGCCTCCAAGTGGGGTGGGTGAGGTGAGCCTCCTGACAGCGCCCCGTGCTCGGCGTGCGCTCTGGGCTTGAAGGAGCTAGCGCAGGAAACATAGCGGGCTGGTTTCACGCCATCTCACTGCTGATGAAGCGCCTCTCTCTATGCCTGAAAAAGGGTGTTTGCTCCTGAAAGCTTGTAAGGAACAATTTTTTCCAACTACTTAGTTGGTCTAATAAAGGGTATCATCACATTTACCCAAAGAACCTTGTCTTACTAATGGAGAAACCTCTTTGGGAAGAGGACCACCTAAGAGATGCAGCCTGGACCTTGTTTTCTAATTAAAGCCAGGCTTAGATTGACTAAAAGTGTTAAATTAATGAATAAATTATCACTAGCAATTATCTCCTTCACCGCTGGCTGGAACAGCAAAGAGCACAGGGGAGTGATAACCTCCTAACCTGAAACAGAGACCTCTGCTCTTCAAAGGGAGCCGCCCTGCTGAGATCTGAAAGGAGCGGGGAGCTGCCTGGCCGCGGGGGTCCCTTTTGCTGCTCGCTGTGCGGGGCTGGTGTGAAGTCAGGGTGGAGAGGAAGCAGGTAGCCGGCGATGAGCCCGCTGCTTGGCGCTTCATTCAGTTATTGAGGTCCACACACCGCAGAGCACATCGGGACGAGCATGGGCTGCTCCGTGGGTACCAGCCATTCACAGTGGGGAGGAAGGGGGTGGCTGCTCCCGTGTTCACGCCTGGCACTAGGGAGAACCTGGGAACGGAGCAGAAGTGGGTCACCTGTATTACACAGGACTTGCAGGCTAAGAAAGCTCGTCACCTTGCTCTGGGTCTGCCTGTCCCGCTGCATGCGGCTCTCGGTTCCACACCCAGCGCTGTGACGGGCTCCGGCAGCCCTGGTGGCGATGGGCTCTTTGCACTGTGAGGCGGGTCCCTCGTGTGCCACCCGAAACATGCTTGGGAGGGTAGCGATAGAAACTGTAATTTGTAGATGCTCCTGCTCCATGGATGAGTTCTCGATCCAGTGAGCTATTGGGTAAAAGGCCTTCCTCTAGCTGTGCACGGCTAGTTCTTTATTGCGTTTGCTTGTTCCTTCAAGGGCCTGAAAATGAAACGTTTCACTTCAGGTTGAACAAAATGCATTTTTTTCAGTGTTTTCGTTTTGCTGAGAAAAAAAACCCAACAACAATTATGGTTTTTGGTTTAAATTCAGTCCAAACAAACGTGTTTTTAATGTTTGGTTTAGAGTATTTAAACTCTAGGGTTTGCACAGCTCTAATTATGGATATACTAATGAGGACTGCGCCACGCCAGGCTAAACTCCCCAGGCAGAGCGTCTGGGCAGGCACGCAGCCCGCTGCAACTGCGTACCAAATGGATCGGGCCTCTTGTACGTGCCGTAAGCTGTCTGGCTCGTACGCAAAGGGCCATAGGTGCCAGGATGTGAGCAGCCGTGTCGGTGAGGTGCTCCCAGGCCTGCCCAGAAGAAGAATTTCAAGCACGTGGGAAGCTGCCGGTGGAGCAGGAGGCAGGAGTGAGGGGCCTGGGTAGACCCCTGGAACTTGAGTGCCTAAACCAGCGGTGCAGGCCCCACTGCAGGGGCTCGTCCTGCTGGGGTCTGGGCCTCGGTGGTCCCTGAACAGGTAAGGAATTCGGAAGAAACCCTGAGTTTGTGCAATGGAGCCGTTTAAAAGCCTCACCAGAGCTGAAACTCTTGAAATGTGGAGGCGCTCTCTGCAAAGAGTGAGTGGCAGTGACAAGGGAGACATTTGGGCAGAAATTTGAAAATAACTGTGTGCCGCAAGAAAGACGTTTGGAAGGTATGCGTTTAATCAATAGGTGAAATCACAAGGAGCTTGCGTCTGATCTAAGGCTGCAAAGCCAGCCTGCAAGTTTTGCTTGGTTTTTCATTTATTTAAGGTCGGGTGGGGGGTAACTTTAATCAAGTCCTAGATACCATAAAGCAGCATCTGATGAAATGAGTTTCAGCTTACGAAAGCTTATGCTATATATAGCTCTCTGCTTCGGTTAGTCCATAAAGTGCAAATCTAACCCGCCTTCAAAACCAAGCTGAACAGATTGTGATTAAAATTTGGAACAGAAATCTCAGAGAGGAACTGGAGAGAGAGGCAGAACGCGCCCGTAACAACACAGCTGCCTGCTGCACCGACGGTCAGCCACCACCTACGGAGGGGCCTTCTTGGTTTCAGGCAATCCTGGATAGTATTCGACTGCGCTCACATAAGCGGTCACTGACATTTTTTTGGACGGGTTAGTTGACCAGTTTGCCCACCCTGGTAACGAGCCCTGAGCCTGCTCTTTTGCCCGAGAGGCTCTCAGCCAGAGCAAGTGGAGCCTGGCACCGGCAGAGCAGGAGGACTTGCTGCCTCCAGCGCTGATCTCCAAGGAGTGCCAGGGCCCAAGAGACAGCTCAGTTCATCTCGGAGATGGCCTGAACACTGCTTCATTACTGGGGTGCTTGTGTGTGTAATTGCGTGCTGGCCTTACTGCTGTTCTGTACGTGGTCTTGGTATTAAGTTTTGACTGGAGTGGAAGATAACGTGCTGGGGACAGTCCCCAGTAGCCCAAACAGGGAGTCTTGTGCCCTGCCGGTCGGACCCAGGCAGAATAAAGCAGTTTTCTTGCAAGCCCCCAGCAAACACGATCTGTCCTCCATCGGTGACAATGGGACAGTTTTGATGGTAACTTTTCCAGGAGTGGGCTTTACCGGGTGTTCAGCTGATTATGTCGCCTGCTATTGGGAACGGCAGCCTAGAAAGAGCAGGACTGCGTTTCTGGCAGTAGCAATTGGCAGCGATTCTTAGTTCAAGTATTTGATGTCTGTATTTTTAGAGCAGACGGCACAAAGTTCTGCTGTCAGATCTGGAGGTGGGCAGGCCCATGCCAATGAAGCGATAGTTGTAATCCCATCGTAAGACTCGTCTGATCTATCTTTTAACTCCTAACAGAAAAAAACCTCTTGTGCTTTCAGAAATGGGGGTTAAGTTTTGTTGGCAGCTGGAGACTCTTTGGGCATTTTTTATTAGATTTCGTGGGGACTTTCTGAGATTGAAGCATTTTAAAGTGTCTCTTTTTGGAAACTGTTGTCGAGTGTCTAGTGTTTCTCTGTGCACTTTGATCTGCCCAATGAATAGACATGACTCTGTGACCCTGGAAATGTTGTTAGGTTTCAGCTTTGGCTCATGTGACAGGCTGTTTTCAAGGGCAAGCACAAGAGACTGCTTAAGAGATTGATATATCTGAGAATTAGACACGATTCTGTCAATTAACACGAGAGAAGAAAAAAAGATGGAAATGCAGGATACTCTGATCATCAAGTGCTATCCTGGCCAGGGCTGCTATTCAAAACTCTGCATTACTGCCAGCTCTCATCGTTTTATCTCAAATCTTGCAACATTTGGATTTTTCTATAAGCTCCAGATTCTGGGATTATGGTGTCGCGCGAGAGTCTGTTTCATTTTGTTTTTTTTAAAAAGGAAGCTTCTGCCGGCAGAGGAAAGTACCGAAACAGGGCCCTGAAACACTGAGAACCAGTAGGCCAGTGAAAAGCCCCATCAATGAAGTAGTTTTTAATCTTGTGATTTTCAAGGTATTCCCTTGAGATTTTCAGACCTGGTGGCAGGGGAGGGGGTGTGAACACGAATGACAGGATCTGGAGAAATGACCCTCTATCCACTCCCCCGGCAACGTTTCCCCTCGGCTGTGTGAAGAAAGTCAGGTGGATTTTTGGCTGGGGGGCAGACTACGCGGCGAAGTTGCTCAAATTTACATGCGAAGAGGCCTGTGGCAGAGCTGGGAATAAAACGGTGAGCTCAGAGCTGCTAAATCCATTATGCAGTCTCTTCAAATGAGGAAATTGCCCATGTGCCAGGATCTGGAGCAGCTTTCGGATGGTGCATTCTCCGAACTGTGGCAGCTGCTGTGGGGACAGCCTGCTAACTCCTCCTCTGCACGCGGTAGAGAGATGTGACCTCTGGGTTAGTCTGCTTCATTACTAACCCTGCACATGCACCACGATCCCAGCAGAAGCCCCTTTTGCACATGCAAGGAAGGCCAGAGTTTCCCTGTCCCTGTACTGTGCTCAGAGAAGTGACCCTGTAAGAATGGCCCCTTCCCACTCCCTGCTTGGCTCGGTCCCATCTGCGGACTTTACAGACCGAGAAACACGCAGGACGTTAGCCCTCCGGCCCTCCCAGCGCAGCCCGGCCAGGCAAGCTGAGCTCAGGGAGTAGGAGCTGGCCTCCGTGCTGCCTCCTGCGTCAGCTGCAGCTTTGTAAAACCAATTCTCGCAGTCACGTTTCAAAGTAGCACCACGTCAGTGCCGTGCTCGGAGCTGGTCTCCACGTCGTACTCACGGCCAGGGGTTCAGGTCTTCCCACTGTGTGCAAAACAGGGCATCCTGCCCCCGCTCCTCACTTACTTTCTACATAGAGATTACATTTTTGTGACACTTTACAAGTGAATCCATTAATTGGTTTGTGAGTTCAAACAAATTTAAAATAGGTCCTTTAACTAGACACTGTAAATAACTGATTTTTATTTGTCCCACTGCTTGTTACTGACCCTTCCAGCTTCCCATTAAGTTACACTTTATCGGTAATGAGGTTATATTTGAAGAAATGATACTGTAATTAAGCAAGTGTATCAAAGATTGTTGATTATAGCTGTTTGTACTATAGTTATGGCCAGGTCAATAGCTCAGGTCATCCCTAAGTAGTGTCCAGGTGAACTCTTACGCTGATGCATGGGGCTCTCCGTCATTCACACACCCCAGAGGGCAAAGGTGTTGGGCAGACAACGCGCTGGAGCACAACCAGTTTTTAACTGGCTTCAATTAGAGCAACTCCTAGGCTGCTCCTATTCAGATTTTGTCCAGAGCGGTACGAGGACCTCCTCCTCCATCTGGCACAGCGTGGGTACGAGCACCTATGATATTTCCAAATGAAGCTCCCCTTTTCTTCAAAGCCTATTTTCCAACGTGCAATCACGCCGGAGCACTGAAGTGGATGATGATGTTTTTATTTGTTTAGCCGTTGTGCCGTGATTATGGAGTTGAATGTTAAATGGAGCTTTGTTTCCGTGTTTCGTACTGCTGAAATTAATTTAAAAATGTAAGTCATTGTAAGCACTGAAAGGGATTATGCCTGTGTCTGGCCAGCTCTGTAATTAGGGTCTCTTGGAGATTTCTAGTTCCTGTAGAAGCAAAGTCCTTGAAATAAAGCTGACCGTTTAGGCTAATGTCTTTGGTGTGTAGCTCAAAGGATGCTCATTTTTATAAGGTCTAAAAATAATCCTGCCTTGTGCCGGGAGCCGGGTGCAGCTGCTGAATGCTTCGTCCTGCTTGCTGAATGCAAGCTCTGCTCAGACACGGCGACTGGCCACTGCTCGCCGTGCCACGTCTGTGGTGATGAGGGTCACGGAGACGGGAACTGTTAATTGGCTCCCATGGCGGGGTGCTGTTGATTAGCAATTATTGGTGGTGAGACCACAACCAAGGTGGAGCTAGCTCGACTCCAGGCACCGGGTGCGATTTTGGTCCTGGCCATTTATAAACAGAATAAATACATCTGTTAGGGGGGTTGGGGGGCAGCACAGGCAACGACGATGGCACTCTGACCAGCATCATTACTAGCAACTGGCATGCTTGGGAACCGTCTGTCCAAGGATTTCAAAGTTAACTCATGTGGCGGGTGACAAGGAGGTTATAGAGGGGGAAGCTGAGGCTGAGACAGACAAGGGCCAGCATTTTCAAATGTGAGGCCTAGAGTTAGGCACCTAAATGCACATGCAGGTATTGGGAAATGGATGGAAGTGCCTCTCAAGAGTCTCCGAGGAGGGGGAAAAGCCTGGCACAAAGACACCGAGTGACAGAGCCAGAGATGGGACTGACATCCAGTCCTACGTCTGAAGCACAAGAGGCAGGGGACACAGGAGACCAGGACTTTGAGGAGAAAGGAAGAGAAGAAAGGAGCAGGTAGGGAGAAGAGAGAAAACGGAGTGGGCAACAAGGTGGAGGGACAATGAACAGGGGGAGAGGATGGGTTTGGAGGCCATCTGACGGCAAGGAAAAGGTCAAGAGAGGTGAGGAAAACCAAGACTGCTCCTGAAAGGATGACGGGCTGGGAGCCTTGCAGAGATCCTGTGGTTTCAAGGAGTCTAACCACCATTTCAAACCACCTGCTGACCCCACAGAGCCCGTCCTTCCAGCGATAGCACTACCACTACCTCTGGAGACCGGGATTCAATACACGCCGCATCTTTTGTGCCAGTTGCATTGGTTTTATTTGCTCTGGCTAATTTGTATGTGTTTGCGTTTTCCTTTGCCTGGAGAGCTCTGGCTGTGGACGTACGTGGCTGCCCTCGGTGCAAGGTGCTGCAGCCCTGCATCGCGACCCGCTTCCTTTTCTGGGCCCGACGCAGAAGAGCCCCGGGCAGGCCGTAGCAGGGCGAGAGCCTCAGGAAGTGAAGCCAGCAGGTTAATGTCACTTAGTCTGGCAGGGGCTTCTCTGCCGTTGCTAACTGTGTTGTCAGTCTCATGATATTTTTTGTCTCTCTCAAAGCCCCAGCTCCTGCAGGCCTGCGATCGGGAAGGGGTCAGAGTTTTCCTTTGGAAAGGGAAGTGAGTTTCTAGGCTTCGTAACTACAAAGAAAACCCCAAAAGCATAACTAATAGTGTGGGCAGAGCTGGTGCCTTGCTCTTGCTCACCCTGACCGGCTCCATGGTTCAATCTGGTGGCAGTGATGGGAGGGCAACATTGCCTGGGCTTTGGCAGCTGACTGCAGCGCCCGCTGACCTGTGCTAGCAAGGGGCTGGGGTCAGCAGCGGGGTCAGGGCTGGGATTCCCTCCTGCCTGGAGGCAAAGAGCGCCTGGGCTCCCTGTACTAGCCTTGCATCGCGCAGTTACGCTACCCCGTCCCTTGTCACAGCATCGCAGCGATAGCGCAACCGCCTAGGGGAGCCGGGAACTTAGTTCCACTTCAGCAAGAGAGAAAACACACGAGAAAGCAAGCACAGGCCAGGGCATTCTTGGATAAAAGACCATTAATACCTTTAATATCCAGCAATCAGAATTTCTTAGAGAGAGAACAGTCCTGCATCCCCTGCTCTCCTGCTCATCCTCAGCCTGTGTAATGAAAATCAGAGACAGCCATTAAAGAGCTGTTTAGCATTTCAATACGTTTAATATCCTCGCAGATAAGGGAACGAGGGTTATTACCAAAAGGTCTTTCTTAAACTCTCCCCCTTCTGCAGCCGGCACTCCTGGCTTATGTTTGTCTGAATTCCAATTCCAAGCCCTTTCCTTCGACAAGGCCAAATTATGATAAGATTATTTTTTAAATATAAAGGATATTAATACACAGTATTTCCGATAATGACAAGGGGGAAGAACGCACCAGGCCTCAGCAGCCCTGACCTGACTTAATCGGGTGCTGATGGCCAAGTCCGCCAAGGAGCTCTGCAGTGCCCCGTGACCGAGGACGGAGGGGGGCTTGCCCCGCTCGGCGGCGGGCTGATGAGCGGAGCATGCCTCCCAGTGGGGTAACTGAAAGGGATGTGACGATCCCCTTGCGGAGGGTCCAGGAGATCCCTCGGCGGCTGAGACACGCCGTTGCAGCCTTGTTCAAGGGCATGAAGTGACCACCTGGACTCCCCTTCAATGCCAGTGCCAGGTGGCTGCGCAGCAGCTGCACGACCCCCTGGGTAGAAACGTGAGCGGAGATCCCTCCTCCAGGCACAGAGCTGGATAATGAGAAGCGCACAGCCCTTGCAGGAGCCAGAGATGGAGAAGAGCAGGAGGAACCTGGGGATTGGCAGCGCTGTCCTTAAACCCCGGGTATCTCCAGAAGAGCCAGTGGCTCACGCCAGCGCAGCCTGAATACAAACTTAGCAGCTTCTAGGGCTGCTTTTACCTGTGTGGAGACCTGCCTGACTCTTAGACATCCCAGAATGGGAGAGGCTCATTGCCTGCCTCCCGGGGCCCTGCGAGGGCCTAGCAGGAGCATCACGGTATCTTCTTAAGGCTGTAGCAGGGAACAGGCCCCATGGTGACGTGACCCGGGGTCCTACAGGAAAGGGAGAAAGGAGCTTCAGGCTGGTTTCAGGTTGGGGGTGGGATACATGAGCAATTCTCTCTGGTGCATTCTGGAGTGGACAGTCCAACAGCAGCGCTGGGGTTGGTATCATTGCTTTTCTCCAGTGGAGACCCTCCTGCAGTTGCTTCTCATCTCCCAGCTATCCCAAGGGATGCTCTCATTCACAGGCATCATCCTGACGGTGAATTAGATGACATGGGATGTAACTCGGTACAGAGAGCAACATAACCTGGTGGGGAAAGGGCTCTCGCCCTTCTCTAATTAGAGGCCAGATCACTGCTTGTCTGTTGACGCTGCATTTCATGTATCTGTTAATGCTGAATCTGCACCTGGGACCTGAGATATTCTGCTGAAAAATGGAGACAGGAGAGGAAAGACATTTATGAACTCACTTCAAAATGTTCTCAAACCTTTGCTGCCCACAAAAGCCTCAGTGAATATGCACAGTACAACCTTTTTGCCAGGGGACAGTGCACTTGTTAGGAACCCTTCAAAGAGAAGGGGATCAGGCAACTTAAGAGTCTGCTGGGAAGATAAAACCCGTGTAGTGTTTGGAGGGGAAGAGGATAATCCCGTCTGCAATAAAAGCAGAATATGGAAAAGGGAACTTTACAGTCTTTTACTTCCCCGTGACTTCTTCCCTTTGGATCCAACATCACCTCTAAACCACTGCAGAGGACAGAGAAGGAAGGAAGGGACACTGCTGCCCAGGCTCTTCGGGATACCTGCTTGTTGCTGTTTAAACCCAACTTTGGACCCGTGAACATGCTGGTGAGTGCATGTTTGTGGCATGCCAGGCCCCACGCCTCTTCTGTGCCTTATCCCAGGTGCTTTCCCAGGCTGGTGTAATATTGGTACAGGGAATGATACCGAATGCAGGATCGATACTTCTCTGAAGCCCATGTTTTATAGGTCTGGATAACAGTTGATTATAGGAAGTTAGTGGATATTTTTCTAAATAGCTTGCCATCTATTCAGCAACTTGCAGTTATACAGTTTGACCGTTGTTACATAGCACCTAAGACAGACAGATCTCCAGGATCGTGAAGAGATCCGGCCATGCTGTTGGATACCCGCACTGCATGAGCCACAGAAACGTACTGTGCATGTGGAGCTCATGGAGAAGCGTCCACGGTCATTACTTGTGAAAGAAGAGAAAGGCTTAGACATCGCTCCGTGGGGCTGGCATGAGCTTGTGAGACTCGTGAGATGCTACCACCGATGAGTCAAATGCATGGTCTGGATGTGATACGTCACTGAGAGGCTTTTGGGGACAGCGCTAACTTGATTAGAGGCAACGTCAATGTGGCACCCTGTAAGATCATTTTTAGGTGTGTGCTGACCCCTTAACGACCGGAGCCTCGCTGAAAGGATGCGCAGGACCGGTCCTTGGAAGAAGGGTGGGATGCACCAGCACTTGGCTGCTGCGCAGACATATTTGGGCGCTGTTTCCACATCTCAGGGGGTTTTGTTTTAAACCAATTTCAGGTAACTCAGGGCACCTTTCACTAATGTTTCCCTAATCTAGTTGGTTTGGTGTTTTAAAGATGTTTTACCTGATATAAATATGTTTGCTAATAATCCTTTTGGCAGGGAGATTATTAAGAGATGGTCAAATTGCACCTATTATAGGAAGGGCTAGCAGCCTGTCCTACTTCTGGCAGTGCTGGTGAAGAAACAGAAAAGCAAACACCACCCACATCCAGGGGAGAAACATGAGACGATCTAGGCGTTGTGTTTAAATTATTGTTTTCCTGTGCAGTTCAAGCATCAGGTATTTTCCTCAGTATTTTAAAATATGAGCGTGCTATTGCCAGGTATTTGGAGGCCGCTTAGGTAAATTCAAAAGTCTGCATCGGAAATGCTGTGATTAGCAGCAGCGCGATCTGGGCCAGCCATTGATGCTTGGTTTTGGGTACTAAGGTCAATCAAACTTTGATTTTAAAGCGGCTTCTGGTCTGGGCGTGTAACACACTCCAGGGAAGGGAAGAGCAGGAGGGAGCCTCCCAGCTATACTCATCTCAGCTACTTTACTGCCCTGTTGTTCCCTTAGGCAAGAAGTCAAGAGGAAGACCTGGCTGACCTAGATGAGGGGCCTTGTTGAAGCTTGAACAAGGCAGGAGATGTCTCCTGCTAGGGGAGCAAAGGGGCCGAAGGGGGAAGCAAGGGGAACTGTACCACGGGTTGCTCACGACTGAGTTGAAGATGCGATGGCTCCACTGGGTCCTGCTCCTGTGGGTCATATTCCCTCGAACCACACTCTGGTGGCTCAAAGTCTTCCCTCCCCACCAGAAACTGGAGAGGACTCCAGCAAGGCAATCCATAGAGAGGGTCACTGGGGCACGGCACTTATACGTGGTGCAGCCTGTCCCCGTTTCCAGTTCTTCCATAAAGATACGCTCCGGGGCCTTGCCAACGATCCTCCCTCTGCCCTGGCATCTCCGGTCTCTGCGGACAGCGCAGGCTGGGCCGCGACACCCCCTTCCAGAGCTCTGGCTTGCCCCGAGCTGTGCTGAGCCTCGCCGGAGCGGTAGCAGGGAAGACGGCGCACACGGGTGGGAGGTGGAAGCGCCCTGCATTGAGAGCTGTTGGCTGTAGCCGTGTTGGTCGGAGGACATAGGCAGGCGAGGCTCTTCGGGTAGATGCGATCTCTTTGATTAGTTGGAAACGATGTTCTTTGCAAGCTTTCGGGCACAAACACCCATCGTCAGGCGCAGGGAGAAGCAGCGAGGAGTGGAGGGCCAGAGCTCCTGAAGGTGGTGCTGTTCACCTAACCACTCAAGAGCGCTCCCAGGCCCAGCCGAAAACTGGCTCCCAGCGGCCCTGGGAGAGCGGTGTGGGCGGCTGCCGCAGCACGGGCGCAGGCAGCTGCACTCCCACGAGCCGGGGCTGGACCGAAGCGTCTGAGGCATCAGGCAGCACTGAGCCTGCGTGGCACCAAGAAGAGCGGAGGGGGGGTGAGGCTTCGCCAGACATCCCCGAAGACGCAGCCTGCCCTAAGTCCTGCTGCAGGACCTGCCTCCAGTCTCCAGCTGCTGGGAGCTGCAAGCACAGAGATGCACGGGGATGGGCAAGAATGATTTCCAGGCTTAGCTGCTGGCAGCTCCTGCTTGATCCTCGGGCAGCACAGGCCCCGAGCCACCAGCCAGGCTCCAAGCTGCGACTGTCCCAACAGGCATGAACCCCACGGGAGATGATTAGGCTTGACTGTGTGCTCCAGTCTCTCCTCTGCCACAACTGCCATGTGCAGAGGCAGAATCGGACAGGACGTGCACGGGGGAAGGCAGCTCGTGCACAGGCCTGAAGGACCCGTGAGTCCCAGAGGGAGAGGAGACCACGTGCACCTCTGGGGCTTTTGCACAACACGGGGCCAGGTCCACAGTGCCCCTCGCAGTGGGGCGCGCTGAGCCAGCGGTGCAACGAGGGTGGGGTGACCGAGGCAGCCATCCCGGGCACTGACACTGGGGATGGAAGGGACCAGCCGCTACCGCAGCCAGCGATCGCTGCTGCTCCTGGAGCCTAGAGCCCGGGGGCTGGGGCTGTGAGAAGTGAGCCAGCCTTGAGAGAGGACGTGTCCCTACTGGGCTTTGTCCCGCTTCCTTAGAGTCGAAGTAAAGACCTGTACAGACACTTATCCCTGGAGCCCCGGCTCTCCGGCACCCCCGGGTGATGCTGGGCTCTCTTGAACTTGGCAGAAGCTTCCCGGGGAAGATTCAGGCTCCGAGAGCAGGAGCAAGGCAGGGACGGGGGCAAGCGACTGGGGCAGGGGGTGCGGGATGGACAGAGGAGGGGCTGTATCCGAGTATCCCTGCTGGCGGAGTCAGTGCTTTGTGGGGTTGAACCCTGCTTTCAGAAAGTCCCGCTGGGGGCAGGGAGCCCACCCCTTATACCACACAGGTGGCAAAGGACGTGAGCTGAAGGTGTGTGATGGGTCTCAACAACAGAGCTCGGGGCCTGCTCACAGGCAGCGCTGCTATCCTCTGACGGGGTCTCTTTGACTTCTCTGCCTGCAGGACCTGCTTCATGCTGCACAATGGCAGTGACCCAGGGGTCTGCGCCTAGTTTTTCCCATGGACACCTTCCACGGGAGCCTTCCTTGAGCTCTTGCCTGGGTGAAGCAAGGCAACAGTAAAATTGGCTTGCCTCGGAAGCAGCCCTGGGAAGTTTGAGGCACTGGATGAGACGGGTGCAGCCAGGATGGAGCCGGGAGAGGGGAAGTGGCAGGCGAGGGTCCGTGTTGGGTGCAGCTGGGGGTACCAGGGTGTGGGGGTGAGTAGGGCACCCCTGGGGTGGGGGCAGCGTGGTGTGAAAGCATTGCTGCAGTCAAGTAAGACTTTACTCATCATCACTCAGGATGTTGTCATGTGTAAAAAATAGCAGCCAGGAAAAGAATAAGTACTCATTTTTAAAAGCGCAATGAATGCTCCTATGATTCTGTGAACCTACTTCACGAAAGCAAAGGTAGGTGGAAGTGTACGTTTCGGTCCGTTAGGACTACAGATGGCAAATTCAAAGCTGGATCCGCAAGGGCAAGGACAGCAAGCGCGATGCGAAACGCAGCCGGTGGAAGAAGGGGTTCGTGGTAGCACTTGGCACGGTACGAGATGTACGCAGTGCAAAACCTGCCGGCCTGCTGTTGGCGAGGAAGTCTCCCTTTGGGATTACGAAGGTTTTGGCCCAGGCCATGAATCCAAGACCCTAGGATAACTGCTTACCACAGGTAGCAGAATGTGAACTGAAAACGGTACATTTTTTTTTGCACAAAAGAACAGTAAAAGTATACATCAGTAAAAATAAAGCTTGGAGGTTGTGTGGGGTTGGCAACCCTGCCAGGAGGGCAGTGAGGCACAGGCGCAGGGATCTGGGTGCAGTGCCTTGGGCAGGCCCCGCTCCCCTTCATCTGCAGCATAGAGAGCTGATGGGACACCCAGGTCCTGCCTTGCTCAATCCTCCACAAACTGTTGTTTGCTTCCCTGTTCTCACCTGCTGAGAGCCACACACGTGCAGCTATTTAGGTACCTAAATTCCCACTGATTGCAGGGGGAGTTAAGTGCCTAAATACCTCTAAAAGTCCAGCTGTGAGCTGATTATAATGGACTATCTGAATTTCCAGTGCCCCAGACAACCCTCAGTGCATGGGCTTGCAGAGACTCAGCCTTTGAGGCTGGCTCAGCCCTTCCCAATGCCAGGGCGTGCTGCCCATGAGCAACAAGGGATCTCTGAGAACGAACCAAGGGGGAAAGCACCCGGCTGCACCTGCACCAGCATCGGGAAGCGTGTGGAGCGGGGCCATGGGGAGACAGCTCCCGGCCCCCCCAGAGAATGGAAAATGCCTGCCCCGCACTCATAGACCTCTGGCAGTTCCTTGGCTTTGGGAAAGGCCCCGGCATTTTCCCTAGGTTTCATTTTCTCGGTCTCTGAGCATAAACAGGGCCCTGTCCCTCACCTGGGCTGTGGCTATAACCTGACCCCGAGTCACACAGGAGGCTGTCATCATGAAGCCCCTGATGACAGGATCACTCCAATGCTCTTCTCAAGAGACAGGTTCCTCAAAGGGCACCTGCCTGTGTGAACAGGCCGGGGGCATCCGATACGCCGGAGCTATTCCTGGGTCCTGGTGATGAGCGGGTATGAATGCCTCTGCAGGCAGGTTCCCAAGTCATTGCACTGAATGGGGAATTGTTGCAAGCCGGCGCGGGAGCAGGCAGAGCGGGCGCTCTCTGTGCTGAGGGCACCTCTCCCACGGGGCGCTCGAGGAGGATCCCGAATGCTCAGGTCCTTGTGAATCCAGCGCCGGGGTGCAGCAAGCAGGGAAGCACAGGGGGCATGTGGGCCCTACCAGCATGTGGTGTTGTGGGGCTGGATCACCACTGCTCATGAAAGCCCCAGGCTCTAGCAGGAAAAGCAGCCTGGCACCCAGGAGGACAGGAAGGGACTTATTGCCCCAGGCAGGAGTTTTAATGGGGGGGGGTCCAAGCCCTGTCACAGAAAAAGGACTGATGGGCAGGAGAAAACCCCTTCAAGAGCCGAACGGTTGTGACCCAGAGGGCAGGGACGTGGAGCAGGGGAGCTCTGCTGCAGGGTGAGGCTCACCCCTAGGCCCTGTCGAGAAAAGACCCCCTGTTTGGGAAAGAAGGACCCCCACAACAGGGAGAAAAGAGCCCCTGTCTGGGGAGGGCAGAGCCCCTACACCAGGGGAGACCGGCTACCTAACCAGGTGCTGCTCTGAAGCAGAGCTCTAGACTAAGACTGAGCTCCAAATTGGCGCTGATGGGGGAGAAAGTGATCCCAGGTGTGGGCCTGCCCCAGGCAGAGATGGCCAGAGGTGAATGGGGCAAAAAGGGAATAGAAAACCCCTGGGCTGGAGCTGAGTCAGGGACTCGCTGACTGGCAGGAGAGCAGCTGGGCCAGCACGTAGGCTGCCTCCAGGAAAGAAGGGGTGCTGTGGCCCCAGGTGTCCGGGAGGATGGAGCTCTCTGGCAGACTGGGTAAGTGCTGGTCCCCGAGGAGCAGGAGCCCCAGGAGGGGCTGCTATCAGGGGTCGGAGAGGTCTCCCTTCATGGGTGAAGGTGTCTGCGTGAGTTAAGGACTTTGCTGAGTAGTGCTGCTCTCCCAGCAGGGTTGACTTGGATTTGTCCTTATGGACCAGTGAGGGTTCAAGTGTTGGTTGGGAATGCACTGAGTAACCCCTGGGGCCTGGGAGTGGGTGCAGGGGGTGCCTGGGTGCTCTGCAGCTGGAGCCGTGCCTGGGGCAGGGATGTGCAGCGAAGGTTTGCTGAGCAGGGTAATGGTAGCATCTGCTAGATGCTTGTGAGTTAAACTGATAAGAAATTAATGCTGCAGCATAGCCAGAGCTTCAGGATTCTGGATTAGGTCTTTAATTGGCTATAGGAGTCTAACTGGAAAGGGAATTTGAACTGTTTTAAATCTCAAAAAGGGAGTTGAGCTGATGGGCTGAGGCCAAAGGGGCTGAAACTCGGATGGAAGAGCAGGAGCCGGAGTGGGCAGAAACTAGGATCTGAGCTGGAAGGCTCAACAAATGCAGACCGAGTAACACGGGTACAGCATGGACATGGGCACAGCTCTGGGGAGGCCAGAGGATGCAACTGGACCCCCTTGGGCACCGTTGGGGCCAGCAGGCCATCGCTGGTAGAGCTGCGACATGGGCTTGCTATGCGAGTTGCTGGAGTTCCTGTTGTACAGTGGGATGTGTCGCTGGGAGGCAGCTGGCCTAAGGTTAAGAGCAAAGTAGTGCCAAAAGGATGAGAGGTACCGAGGACTCGTCCTGGTCCCAGGGACAGTCTCCCTAATCCATAATAACTTTCCATTGAGGTGCAGCAGGCGAGGTTAGGTGGTCGCCTGGGTGAGACTGGGTTGGGCTGGGGTCGTTCACACACCGGGCGGGGGGTGTCGTGGCCAGTCCCACAGGGGTGCTGGGGTAGGTTGTAAGAGGTTGCCATGAGGAGGGTAGGTCTGCCTCAGCACGTGGGAGAAGAGGAATATTGCACACCCAGAAATGAGCCTGTCCCGGCTGACAGCTTTTTTTGTCTCCATGCTGCAGTTGCCTGGTGGCTGTGGGGTGATCCCAGTGGGATCTGGCCCAGATTAGGCAGATATTTTAGATGTGGCATTTCAGAAGTGGTTACTCCTTCCTGACTCTTCCAATCCTTCCCCAAAGCTGGTTTGCTCTGTCAGACCCACCAAAAATGGGTTGGAGGTGGGGGGCAAGTGAAGCCAGGCTGTAAAAAGAGATGCCAGAATGAAAATCCCGGTGTCCTCTTCCCTGGGCCTGCTGGTGCAGTCTGACTGCTTTGCCTAGACTGGTCTTCAGGGCAGGACCTTCCTGCAACGTGTGTTAAAGAGTGAAACACCAGCTGAGAAATCCACTGCAACGTGGAAATCGCCACTGATTTAGAAGTTGGTGTTTGCTGGTAGCTACCCCATCAGCCAGGGTCTGTCTGCAATACCGTGAGTAGGGAATGACCCTTGCAGAGGTACCATACACCTGCTGGGTTCCCCGGGCAGAGCAGAGCACCGACCCTTCTCCCAGCAGCGTGCGCCAACCTCGCTATGACAGCACCGCGATGCCGGCAGAGCAGTGCTACATCCGGGCAGTTGCCAGTCTACTCCATGCACAAGGAGCCGGTCTACACCTTGCACTTGGATTTTAGCCTGGGTTGGGTACAGAAAGGGTCTTGGCAACCAGGTTTTGCTTGAATTTTGCTTTAAAGCGTGCTTGCTTCTAGTTCAGCTCGCCCGAGCGCCTTAACCAGTATAGCTGCACACACGCGTTTGTAAACAGTGTTCGTGAAACGCTGGGACATATGGACCCGACTTAGCCACGGCGTTCCCTGCTGCCGAAGCCAGAGCACAGGAAACCGCCAAGAAGCGCGTCTCCATACGGGGTGTTGCAGGCTGGCAGGGCATGCAGAGAGCACAGATCCTCTGTGCAGGCGTATATGCGCAGGCATCTTACCCTTTCTTTGCGCCGTCCCTGGGGACTAGGGTGGGAGTCATTCCTATGCCTGTTGCCTGCGGGACAGGCTGCCTCTGAGCCGTGGGTTTCCCCTGCCCAAACTTATGAGAAGTTTCCACCCCCAGCTGGGGCCCGGGCCCCCTGCGTTCAAGGCTGTGGCTTGCTGAATGAAGGGCCCGTGAGGTTTGCTGCCTCTGCTCCTGGAAGCATCTACGCCCGGATAATTCGGGTCTGCCTGGCTCTGCAGCTACCTCTTGCCCTGCTCCACGCTGCCTGTGCTCAGGCCCACCTGGGCCTCCGTGGCCTCTGCCAGGGATGCTCTGGGCACAACTTTGGGTTTCATAGCAACCCGCCCGCTGGCGTGCGAAGGCAGCGATGGAGCGAGAGGAGAGCAGGCTGCAAGTCTGTTCACCGGCAGCACGAGAAGAGGGGGAATAGCAGGGGGGAGACGGTGCATCCGTACATTGGGCTCCGTATCTACACGGCGTGCGTGTGTGGGGCGGGAGGAGGGGAGCTCTCTGCAGAGCCCACGAAGCCAATTGGCTTTTAAGCTGTGACAGGCAGCCTGTTCCCTCCCCCCCATGCAGCTCGCCTGTGTGTATGTGAGCAAGTGTGTGTAAAGTGCGTTTGGATTAGCTGGGGTCTGCCGGAGCTCCCAGCACTCGCTGCCAGAGGTGCGTCGGACCAGCGGGCTCCCCTGTCCCACGCCTCGTGGCGCCAGCGTACCATGGCATGGGCGCGCGGGCATCTTACTGCCTTGCTCTCCGTTGTCATTGCAATAGCAGCCTGCATCTCTTCCACCACCAGCGAAGGTAAGAGCCCAGGTGCCGGAGCATGACACGGGTGCTGCGGAGCTGGTGGGGGTCTCCTGGCTTCGCCCCCTGGGCTGGCAGGCCCGTGAAGTTCAGTCCGGCCGGCTTCTTGCCCTCACTTTCGGGGAGGCAGCCCAGGTTCCCGGCTGGTCCTGGCAGGGCAGCCAAACTTCAGACTGGGGGAGCTGGGCTCAGGGCCACACCAGCCAGTCCTGACCCATGCTCAGCACCAGAGCCGTGTGCTGGGACGGGGACAGGGACAGGGCGCTGCCCCCGCGGCGGTCGGTCCGAGCTGGCAGGAGAGGCAGCCGAGGAGCATGTCTGACAGGATGCTGCGGGTTGTGCGGTGATGGGCTGGGGAGGAAGGCTTGTGAGGGGCCGTGGTGGGACATTTAGGGGCGACTGGAACGGGCTGCAAGCAGGATGGGGCTCAGCCGGGAAAGGCGCCGACGGGGAAAGGGCCGAAACTTGCCCAGCGGAGCACTGGGAAGGCAGCGGGCTCCCCCTTCGGTTATGTGACAGGGCAGCCCAGCTCCTCGTGGCAGTGGAGCCCTGCTCCCGCATCCCTCCTCCTCCTCCCTTGGCAGGGGCATGCAAGTGCCTCACCCGGGCCTCCCCTTGGCCTGGGCTCTTTCCCAAAGGCTTTGCGTGCCCATGGCTGGGGGGGGCACGGCTTGGCATGCCCTTCATCTTGTCCACCTTGCTCCATGCCACCCGCTGGCACTGCCGTTCCCGCTCTCCTTGCCCCCCTCTTGGCCCTTTGGCTGCCTCTCGCCTGCAGCGGGGTCCCAGCTGCCCTGGCTCTCTCTGCCTTTCGCAGCCAGGTCAGGTCCCCTGTGCCGCGGGCAGTGGGAGGGGGTCCGGAGGGTACCGCAGCCTCCCCTTCCCGGAGCCCCGCAAAGCGCCAATCGCTGGCCTGCTCCCACGTCTGGCAGGGCATGCGGCTGGACAGCTCGGAGGTGGCTCTAGCCCTGACCCAGCTTAGTGACCCCAGGTCGCAGGCAGGGCATCTCGGGTCACAGGCAGACACTGGAAGCTGTTCTCCATCCCCTTGTGCTTCTGGGAGATGTTTTCCAGAGCTGGTTGCTTGAAAGGCGCAGGAAGGAGAGGCTGGCTGGGCTGGAGAATCCAGCTTCCTCTGGGACAAGCGGGCTGGGAGCCAGCTACCGAGTAGATTATGTGGGGAGAAGGAAAGGTTGCAGCAGCCACCCATGTCCTCGGGGATCTGGCTTCGCTCGCATTGCCCCAGAGATCGGTGGCAGCTGAAGGGTCTTGGCTGCAGGTGAGGGGGCACTGGGGGTGCCGGGAGCCCCCTGTGATGAAAGGAAAGCCCACAGCTCCTGCTAGCAAGTTTGATGGCATAGCTTTCACTCCAGACATTGCCAGGGGGTTGTTTCCCTCCCAAAGTTGGGGGTTCAGGTGCTGCTCATTTGCGAGCGGCATGAGGAGGTTGCATACAGGCTTTGTATGGGAGGGGATGCATTGCCCTGGCCTGGCAGCTCTGCTCAGGACAGCGCTACCGCTGCCAGCGGCTGGTCTCGGGGCACTACCGGGCTTCATCTGCCTTGGTAGCCTGTGCGTAAGGGCTTCTCCTCCCATGCCGGAAGAGCAACCTCGGTCCTGGGGTGGCTGCAGGCTCTCGCGGTCCCGCAGAAATCACCGGCCGCCGAGAGGTGGATTAGCAGACCCCACTGGAGGTGGCTGCGTGCTGCCTGCTGCCTGCTCCAGCTCTGCTTCCAGAGCCCCAGCCAGGAGGACTCCCCTTCCCCTGAGCTTGATGGGGAGCTTGCCACTGCTCAGGCTCACGCATGGGCCCCACGAGCCCTTCTCCTGCTCCTGCAGGTTAGGCACAATGGGTAACCCCCACCCTGCTGGCTGTGTGGCCAAGCAAGGTCCCCTGGACTTGGCTCAGGTGTGCAAGTGCCACCCATACGGTGATTGTTGGGCATTGCCCCGCTGACAGCACCGCGCTCCTGCTGCCCGCTTCTTGGGTTCTGGTCAAGCAAAGGCCAACCCAGCCCAAACTCATGGCTGACTGCGTGCTTAGACCCCAGACCCTCCCTCCAAGATCCCATGGGTTTCTGAGGCTTTCCAGTGTTCGTGCAGCTTTGATTAGCTGTTGCTCAGTCACAATGGAGAGGGGCGAGCTGCGGCGTCTGGGCATGCAGAGCTCTCCAGAGATGGGGAGAGATGGAGTCGGGCAGGTGTCTGCGATGCCAGGTGATGGTGGTCGCTGGCATGCGATCAGGGCGTAGGAAGGTCTGTCGGCGGTGTGGTTAGACCATGCGCCAAATTGAATCATGCCAGAAGGACCCTAGGCAGAGCTATATCGATGTGGCTGTGGCAGGCAGAGCTCCCTGGGCGGGGGGATCCCAACCAGCAGCGTGTTGTAGCAGCAAGCTGTAGTTAGATGGGCACTGACCAGTTCTGCTGCTGGGGGTAGCCGAGCGCAGCAAAAGGGGCCAGGATCAGGCTGTGGCTGTGGTTTTGGGGATATAATAAGCAGAACCAGTCAATTGTTGGTGGTTATATTGAGCACATATTTGTATGGAGCCCCGGATAAACTTGGCAGCAATAGGCCAGGGCTGTTGGGGTTATGCTGTGCCAGGGTGGCTTAGAGAGGCTCCAACTCGGGGGCACCAGCAGCATCTCGCAGTGCCCTGGCTCTCCACATCTTCCCCTCTTGCCTTCCAGCACTCAACAGCACCTCTACCACAAGCCTGGGTGCAGCGCTGCCCTGTTTCATGCCTCTGGCAGGCAGTGGCGCAAACTGGGATTATTATTAGCATGTGGCCCAGGCAGGGTGAGCGGTGGTGTTTCAGATGCCCTCTGCAGCCAGGGGAAAGTGGAAACTGATATCTGGGGTCAGGGGCAACACAGGATGTCGGTCTTGCTTAGATGCTAAGTTTTGCTGGTCGTTGGTATGATGCCCGTTTGACTAGCTGAAAGAGCCTGCCGGTGGCAGTGTTAAGTATAACCAAGTGATAGCAAGGTGCTGTGATTGCACTGAGCAGTGGTATCTTCCCATGGGTTTCCTGGAGAAGGGTTAGTTATTGGGGGCGCTGCTAGGGCTGTTGCACTGGATCGACACACAGAAGCAAGGCATCGATAGCGTCTGGGCGCAGTGGGTATATGGGCGCAGGAGCAGGCTGCAACAAGCAAGGCAGGAGGTGAATGCGTTTGGTGTCAACCCCTCCGTGGTACCTGCCTAAGTGCATGCTCTCGTATAAATGCAAGGCAAGCTCCCCCACTTCTAATGAGCAGTGAACTGCCTTGCATTTATGTGCAGGCTCGTCCCTGGTGCTAGGAGTCACCGTGGAGTGGTTAATGCACTGCAAGCTCCCACCCTACCCCAGTCACTCTCCCACCAGGGTGCTGTGGCCTTGACAGCCTTTCCAGGATGCCATGAAATGTGAGCACTGTTCGGTGAGCAAACATGATCCCCGAGATAAACCCAGAGATTGCAAATAGGAATCTGTAGTATTAAAAAGCTTCTGACCTGCTGTGGGCTTTCTGAGTTCTTTGCAACAGAAAAATTGCTCTATTTTTCTGTAATCAAAAAGAGTGAGAACTATGAGCTGACGTTTTCCACGGGAGCAGCTGCCCTAGCATATATTGCAGTAACTCGTTTGTGTGCCCATAACCTTGGGAAGGCACAAGTGTTGCTACCAGTGCCTCGGGGATCCAGGGTGATGACGGGCTCGTTAGGCCACATCTATGCGGGGCCCCGTTGTGTCCTTTCCACGGTGATCGCTTGAACAGGATTCACTCCCACACAGAGGGCTGCTATCCTTGCTTCATTTTGGTACCATTAAATCTTTCAATATGATTGAAACACTGTAAGAGACGATGCATTAAATATCTTTACATATAATATTGAACGGAGATATTACTCAAATATGAATGTGAACGATAAGAAAATAAATGAGGAAGCTGAAATCCAGCCTGCTTCCCCGTGGAAAGATGCTGCATCCGAAACCCTTTGACAGGCTCTACCCGAACCACTTCCACTGGGATGAGAATACAACCAGGTAGCGCCCGGCAGTCCTCGGGTGAAGTCTGCATTGAATACTGTCAAAACAGCCGAGTGTGTCGAGCCAGCAGAAGCAGTTAAAATGCGACTTCTGTGAACATGCATGAATCTGTAAGAGTTATGCTTCTCTGAGTGATAGGTGAGGATAAGGTTAGCTGAATGCCTGCCCAGGGATGTTCCTCTGCTTTTTCTCCCCACATCTCTAATGGGACCCCAAAGTAGTCAAGTGATGATTTTTTTTTCTCCTCTCCTTGGGATATTTTGCTGGCCTGTCTGCCTTTTGAAGGCAACAGCAGCTCCTTTTCAGCTGTCCAAGTCTGTGCTCCTGCTCGGGTTGCAGCCTGGAGCATGCTTACCATCAGACTCTGCTTCTGATGGATAAGCAGGGTGCTAACTGTTAGCATCCTTATGCTCTCCGAGCAAAGATCGGCGGGCCCTAAAAAAGACCCTTGGACTCGTCTGTGCATGGCTCCCGGCTCCATCCTGCACGCTGCCAGCCGAGGGTCGCGGTGCTGTCAGTCCCTGCTGCATTTGAAGTCTCTTCGTTCAGCGCTCGGCGCGGTTGCCTGTTCATGTCGTGTCAGATGCGACATATCA